>NC_064870.1:6608750-6931666 GCF_943734695.1 Anopheles maculipalpis | reverse complement strand
TGTTTTGTAGGTAAATATTGAACGATCGCTTTAATGGTGGAGATCTCTCAAACTGGGCGATGCAAACGATCTCACTGACATCCATAGCGGATTTGCAAGGCAGCTATTATAACCTCTGCTTGACAACTGAGACGTCCGCATTGGGTGAATTTTGCGAATTTTTTTTCCCGTAAGGCAAAGTTTGAGAACCCTGCATCTTCTGCCTCTATCGATCAAACATCATATAGTAAAGAAGAAATCGTCAGTTTTGGAAAGAATTTATATCTGCTCACGGTAGAGGACGTCGTGATGACAGGTCTCTTAATAGCTTCCAGGAATCTGGGTCCAGGTTTCCATATCTTCACTTACAGCTAACGAACTCGCAGTTAACACTTTAAAACTCGGGATAATCTTGTCCTTGGCGAGCTCCTTCCGGCATTTTCAACGGCTTGTCCCTACCATCGTATCATTCCGGCATTGACGTTCGTTAGGATACCTGAACCATCAAACAGCGCAGCTAGCTCCTGTTTTGCGACCTTCATTAGCACAGTCCAAGACTCCCCTAGAGGACTGTCAAGCATGTCAGTCTACAATCAATTGTGTGCTTGTTGTGTGCGACTAGAGTCTTCTGGATCGCAGAAGTTTGTGAAGTTCGTAGTAGCCAAGATTCCTCCTTCGTTGTATTGATCCTCAATCCAAAGCTATTGGACAAAATTCCTTCCAGAGGAATGTTGAACAACAAACAGGAAAGCCCGTCCGATTGCTTGATTACCGGAGAGATCCGATTTCGACAATATGTCGGACGAGGTTAGTTATGGGACTTTAAGCAAAGCAGCAATTCTAGCTTCATCCGTCACGTAACAGGTGTTTTTGAGCGTAGAAAGTTCTTCAGGCGAGTGGCACAAGACAGGTGAAGTTTTGGACGACCTCTAAGGTGTGATCTTTTCTAAAAAATGGAGTCTGTGTTATCACCATATGATACTAGGATCTAGAGTCAGATCTCTAGCCTCAGAAGTGTCGTCAACTCTCCGAAAGTCCTCTTGGGCGATTGCATGTGACTTGTAGTACACATCCAATGTCAGTACTGTCCGAGAATCTAAAATTGGAACTAAAAACAAATCACCTTCCGCAAGCAAGAATCGCATAAAAATGGGCGAAATTTGCTCGCGATTGCAGCTGCTTCCAATCCGTTCCGGCGAATCATTCGATTCGCACGAATTAAGTCGTTCGACTGCTCAGGGCCGAATCTGATCCGTAGGGAGCGATGTCGACAATGGCCGCCGGTTGGCGCCGGCGTCCAACACTCTGCCTCGGCCTCCAGCACCATTGCATTCCCATCTTCCGCGTTTGACGTTAAGGCCGTACGAACGCGCGGTTTCGCTTTCGCTTTCTCGCCCCCGATTTGGCTTGCGCTGACCTTCAAGCCGTGGGGCACATCTCTCTCGCGTGCCGGAGTTTCGCTTTCGTTTGGTCGGATCTCTGATCTGGGTAACAATAATCATTCGCACCTCCTGCCAACCCTACACCGCACCGTCGCCACCGCCGAGCTATAAAAATATAATCTCAAACTCGAAGGCTGGAACGGGTTGAAAGAAAAGAAGCAGCATCAAGCTGAAGCAGCTCGTTCGATAAACGAAAATCGATCGATGCCATTTTTCGCTGCTTCTTCTAGCAGCTCTAGCTCTTCTTTGGTGTTTGATCGGTTTTGCCATTCTTTTGTGTTGTTCTCTTTTTTTTTTGTGGCTGTGTGCATGCTCGGTTCCACTCCTATTCCATGCGATTAAATGCGCACGTTTTGCATAAATGAAAACGTGTGCCCAACCACACATACACACACACACACACACACACACACACACGCAAAACCATTCAAATCCTTTCACTTCGACGAGGCCTTCCCTTCTTGATGGGTTTCGATGTAATTTTTGCACCCCGATCGCATATTACATGATGCTCAATTATTTCATCGCGATCGCAATGTTTCCTTTCCCCGCCCCCCCGTTGGCGCCACCCAACCCCTTTGCCTCATAATCACAACACACACAGGCGAATCGTGGGTTGATGCTTTGTTGTGGTGGCATTGGTTTGGCATCTCGCGTACCGGACGAACCGAGATTTTATTATTCCGCCAGTCAGTGTTGCTTTTTTTCTTCGTTCAAACCATAGGCGCGATCAATTTTACAATCTGTTTGGATTGCAGATTGCACCGTACAGTGTGTGCAATTTGTTTTGGTGTAACTTTTTTCTTTAAATCTTGTTTGATGATTTAAAGAAGCATATTTTTACTGGTAGTTTGTATTTGAAAAATCACTTTATCCACTAGAAGGCTTGCATAACTTTTGCAACAGAGAAATGAAGTTACGTAGCATCTTAAAGCTCAAAAACACAACGTTAAACACGTGAACCCTTTTGTTTACTACAGTTTTGTTGTATGGATTGCATACATTAAGGCGTTTTGAAAAGGTATACTTCCCCCGCCTAGTTTAAGGCAGTAAAATTAGCGTCTCAGATTATCTTCTGAGGGTTCTTCTTCAAATGGCTTAATACTAGACTTTTTGTTACCATGCCACCATTACCCCGGCTGGATCGCTCCGTGCTAGATCACTTCTAGACTTCTAGACTTCTAGACGTTGTACTCGTTTTGGCGCTTCTGATCCGTTCCTCCGTCATTTGCCGTGAATTCAACTTCGCGTGTGTTCGTTTGGAACCGGCCTTGTCGCGCTCTGCGTTCCTTAATTGTATACGTACCGTGCGGCCCGTTACTTGTTGAATGAAAATATGGAAATGTAAAACGTCAAAAAAGTCGCTTCAGACAACAATAACAAATAACGGATGGGATGGACTAATACCGGATTTCCTTTCTGGGAATCGGCAAGAGTTAAGCAGCACCAACTACCAACTCTAACAATAATTTGAGCTTAAAAAAGATAAATAATTGAAAGTATTGCATACTTCCAGGTGTATGCATCCGAAGCTTAAAAATAGATTGATACCACTGCTGAAAAATGCGACGTGTGGCTGCATTGCTTTCAAAACGCTTCGAGGTTGTGATCTCTAGTCGTAATTTTATAGAGTTCTAGCTATGTTGAACTGTAAAACATGGCTTAGAGTTCACAAGCGCTAGGTAAACAGTGCTTACGAGAATTATTCGTATTTTTCGTCTGTGAGGCTTCAGAGTGATCCACTTGAGGAATTCTTTTTCTTGCGACTACGACATTAGACTTAAGATAGGAGAATCTACAATCAAGGACTGCAGCTATGGCCGTATGTCCGTCACGACTTTTTCTTGACTAGACGACCTACCAGGTCACGCCGGCCGACGAATGGCTTACTAGACTTGCCGCTGGGATATCCGGTCCTGCAGTCTGAAGACTCTCGCCACTACTTACCTCTACCATCTGGCTCGCCCTATCAGGATCTTAACTCTTGTTGACTCTGTTCTGTTTTTACAGCACCCACTGTACGTAGCACACTGCAAGCAAGATCTTTTTTGTTGCCCTTCCCTTCCTCCCCCTAAATTTTCTTCCAATCGTTTATCGGACCCGTTTGAAAGCAGAAGTAACACGAAGAAAAGGTCCGGCAGTTTCTCTTCCATTCTTTCCATCTGGTTATTAACCATTGCTTTCCTTCCTTTCTTTACCCTGCCGTTATGCTGTTGATATTGTGCTGTGTTTCTCTTTGATTTATGTTTCCTGCTTTATCGGTCCGTTGTTTTGCTTGATTGGCCGTTTAATGGGGATTGTGAAGAATGGAATATGATATTGACCACCGGACCGCGACCATTATGAATGCGCACTACGCACCAAGCGACGGTTCCATTCACCCCGATTCCATCGTACATTCATCCACACATAACACATAGCGTTTCACTCTTCCTTCACACCTTTTTTTTTATTTTTGTTGTTTGTTATAGCTTTTGGTTCGATGCACACAAAAACAAACAAAAACGCACACACGGGCGGCTTGTGAAGGTGTGTGTGTGTGTGTGTGTGCCACGGAAGTAAAAGTTTTCGGTCATTCATTCCGGAAGGTATTGCACGCACGGTACCACAACCGGCACACCAGTGAGTGCGTACAATCTAAATCACCAAAACAAAGTAGCCTAAGTAGAGGCAACATTAAAAGAAAAACAAAAGTAAAAAGGTAAATTGAGGTAAATAACCAAAACAACTTAAAAAAAAAGAGAAATAGAAACACAAGGTAATGTAGGCAAAAAAGGGGATAATGAGCAGGAGAAAGACAGCTAAAGTAGAGGAGGAAATAAATCAGTTTGGCATTCGATACAAATAATCACACATATCAAGTGGTTAAACATCGAAGGTGACTGCAAGGTAGTAGGCATAATTCATTGCCAAAGAAACTCGTGTCTGTCTGCGTGTGTGTGTGTGTGTGTTTGTATTGAAGTCACGAAAAAAGGATTGTTCCGCTTATTGTTACACTTGTACCATTTGTACGACATTCCCTTTTAGCTCGTTTGAGAGCTCACCTTCCTGTCACTTTAGTGTAGCGCTGGAGTCAAGTTCGTCCCTCGGCACAGCCGTTCAGGTTTGTGGAGCGTGTCCAAATTTGATAAAGAGATTGGCTCACTTCTTTGCGCCCCTCAACCGTACAGCAGACACGCGGGAACCAGGAAATGGACGATATACCGCACCGGAGGCTCCAATCAGATCCCGGATATCTCAAGGAGATCCTTATGATTCCTGTTTCTGGCTGTAGCACCGGACGAAGGTTCTTGCCTTGAAGGCGGACCGACATCGGGAAGAGCTTCATGGACACAGCTTCTTTCCACCATGTTGTCTTTTTTGCCCCCCCCCCCCCCCCCCCCGTAAAGTTAAGAGAGGGAACCCGACCTCTGACGCAATCCGTAGTTCCCGACACCCGTCCCCTGACACGAATTCCTGCCGACGGGTTTCGCCTCCGGCAACGTTGAAAGCCTCGGTGTCCTGGGTGTCACGATCGAGCGCGCATCAAAAGAAAGATTCCTGTCAGATTGACAGGCCGCGAGACCCGGCAACGAATTCTCACGCGGCTCGCTGCGTACAGTAGGTTAGGGATTTGGTTGCTCCGTGTTGTTTCGTGCGGGTCACCGCCACCTTCTGCTCGATCGTTGCGCCTCCATCCGCTCCACGGGCAAACGCTAGCTGCAGGCGGAAAGAAATGAGGGCTTTACGGCTGGTTTCCCCACCCCTTTTCTCCTCGCTCTCCCTCTATCTGTCTTTATCTGGCAAGGGGTCACAAAAAAAGGCTCCCCCCTCTTTGCACACACACAAAGCTCCCTCCTCCCCTACCACCTTGTCTCTGTGTGACATTTGGAAACATAAGGCGCTCGTGAGAGACCCAAAACGTTGGCTGACAGCGGGCTCGAGCCTTGCAAAACAAGGGTGCAGTTGACTGTCAAGACTGTAACGAAAGAAGGAGAGAGGGAGAGAGAGAGAGAGAGAGAAGGGGAAAGGGGGACAGGAAGGCGAAGGGTACAAGCTCGATCGATCGTGAGTATGCTGGCGATGGGGCATCGCACCACGCACCGATCATTCGCTGCCGGAGCTTAGCCGAGTGTGAACGCGCGATCACGAAAATTCGCTCTGTGCCAGTGCCCAGTTCCGGGTGATAATTCTTATTAAAAAGCGATCGATTTCGATCTCTCTTGCCCAGTTTGTTGTTTTCTTGCTGTCTACGGTTTTGGGCATTCAAGTCGGCAAGTGTTGAGCGTTAGTGCGTTGTTTTTGTGGCTGTGTGTGTGTGTGTGAGTGCTTTTGTTTGTATCTTTGGTGACAACCGATTTTGCAACAGTCGAGCGAGAGCATCTCTTAGGGTAAGAGAACCGTTTTTTTCTTACATTGCTGTAGTTTTGTAATGGCGGCTACATCAGGTTCGAGAGTCAAACGCGACCATCAATCAACCAAGTGTTTGCAAACCGACTAATAATCTGGGATAGTGAGTGTATGTCACCCAAAACTCAACTACAACGGCTCCAGATTGTGCAATAATGGCAGTGACATGCATCACTCTATCAGCGTATACCTCTCCAGTGCGATATCTTAGTGGCAATCAATCAACAAATCTCACCAAAAAACAAAAAAAAAAAACCTGCCAAAGAGTCAACACCAAATTTAACTCTCGTCCATTCGTTTTTTTTTTTATTCTTCCCTTCTCACAATAGAGCCAGACGGTATCCCAGCAAGCAAGCAGAGAGAGAGAGAAGGGAAGCAGTGGAGCTACCTTAAAATCCGTAATAGAACAACGCAGATTCTAGTTCACACACAAAGACAAAGATGCAGCACTTCAAAACGTAAGCCAAACCCCCACTGTAATACCCTCCTTCCAGAGTTCTGGGTCCTGCCTGAAGTCTTTGCCGTAGCCGTTTTTGGAGTCCCTTAGGATTAGTTGGGAATTGCTTGTGTCTTTGCTTTTGACACTTCGAGTCTTGCGTGGGAGCTTAAGGTTCAGCTTATTCTGACATCTGCTTCAAACATTCGGATAATCAAAATCGACGTAGGTTTTACTAGGTCTGATAGAAGTGCAGACATCGTCAAGGATTACAAAAAAAAAAAGCTAAACTACATCAACAATCTCTCGATCGTGCTCTTTATCTTGCGTCTGAACCCTTGCGGGGATCACACGAAATCCCTCCCCAGTATACGCCTCCTGCTGCTGCTGGTACATATTTCGGCGTTGAGTCAACGTTTCATAGTACATTGCACAATTTCTCCCCCGTCCCTTCCGTCCGCTTCCTTCCCCTGTAGCCAGTCTGCAATCTGAGTCCCCTCCCCGCCCAAAAGCCACCTGAGCAAAAAACTTGGGAGCGTCCAACATTGGATTCGCGTGGCGTCTCGTGTTGAGGCGCGGCCAAAAAGGAACCGGCACACAGGCACACACACACACGACATTTACATTCGCGCCCGCGTGCACAGCCTACAAATCCCGAAAATGAAGTAGAGAAGAAGAAAAAAAAACATAGAAGAAATATTTCAAAAAAACCAGGCACGTAAAGCCTAAGCAGGTCTCCTGCATTGCAGTGAGCACACAACGACACATCAAGCGGGCGGATGGGGGGAGGGGTTCGGGCTTGGTTTAGCCTCACTGTCAAAGCCGGTAACGTGCCCGTGTGTTTGCGGTGGTGGTGGAGAAAGAAGAAGAAGAAGCAGAAGAAGAAGAAAAAGAAAACGTGCGCGCAATACCCGTTTCGAAATTACGCCAATGGGGGCGCATATGGGTTGACTCCGGCGACACAGGCGCCCGTGCTCCTTTTTGCCCGTTCGTTGTGCGTCGCCTCGTGGTTTCGGTGTGTGGCAGAAGAGGAAATGGTGGAGCGAGAGCGAGAGCGAGAAAGAGAAAGATACAGAGGGAGGCTTTAATGGTAACCATCAACATCATCATCATCATCAGCTGCAGTTTTTCGATCGCGGGTAGGCAAATCGCACGGAAATGCATCCAAATGGCCCAACATGGCGGTTGATAATGGTTTGATAATGGTGGAAGTTGGACGGTTGGAGCAAATGGCGGCCAAAGTTGTGCCTGGAACGAATGTAGCGGGGAGGGCAGGCAGGTGGCTTTTCAAATGGAATTCTCCCCAGCCCAGCGTGGCGCCCTCGCCGCCGAAACGGATAAGGCACTTTCCGACACTTGCCGCTCACCGTTGGACAGCTCAATTCCGACGAATGCGGAAAGAAAGTGATTTTCTTCAGCACACGAGGCACGCTGATGATGGTTGGAGTCGTCCGGGAGTTTGTTGATCTCGCTACTGCTGGTGCTCAGAGCTGTTGGCACCTCTGGGCCCCGAACAACTCGGCTACGGCCACGTGAAGACACGGTCAAACCCAAGAGCGGGTGATCGGAGATTGCAGGATCTATTGGGTTGGTGAGCAGACTGGTACGGACAACCTATCAAGCCTTGCCAGACGAAGCGATGCTAGTGCGGAAAGGGGGGAAGGGAAAGCTTGCGGACGGTGTGGGGTCTAATCATATGTAAGTAGATTTAGGTTAGAGCACGCCAAAGTGTCGTGTATAATGGGCGACAAATGCTACCGGGGATATCGCAATCGTAGCGGGGTGTTCTCATGCAGTACGTTCACGTCCTAACCTGCGAAAAAAAGAAAGCATTTTTTGTTGCTGCTGGTTGTCGACTCACACGAACCTTTTCCGAGGAAGGGGTGGAAGCCGCACTAAACTGTTGGTGTCCCCGTTTCAACTCCCACGTACAGTCAGTGTTTCCTAATAGCCACGTGAGAGACCCTCGCCCATAGCAGAGCGTTTTCCAGTAGTAGTAGTAGTAGCAGCACTAACGGTATCGTAAGCTCGCTACATTGTCGCTTTCTCCAAAGTTCTGAAGCTCTGAGCAGCTGGGGGGAGTTAGAATGTGAGTCTCGCGCGTCACGCCATAACCAATCACCGTGACGAAGCTGAACTGTCCACCACAGTCGTAATGGATGCCAGCGCCAAGGACGACCGGTCGTCGGAATTTGGTTCGGGGTTTTGGGGGTGACGCGAGACGCTCGGACTCGCAAGGGGTAAACGTGATCACACACACACACACACTCGATGCTCGATCAGAATGGTTTGCTGTACAGATGCGGAACTCTTCGCACCACTCCAATTCCAAGGCCGACTCCTTCAACTGTGACAGGACCTCAAGTTCACTCGGCGCAATTTCCGCCATTTTTCCCTCGTTACACTCTCTCAATCACATTTCACTCTTTTTTTTTTTTTTTTGAACGTGCGGCTTCGGGCGGCTTTTGCAGGCTAACGTTGACGGCGTTGCTGTTGGTGGCGCTGCTGGCCGCCGGCATCCGGGCGTCACCGCAGGGCGACGATTCGGCGAAGGCGAATCGGAACAGTCTGCTGCTCCGGCGTGGTAACGTTGGGCGACCGCTAGGTCGTACGACACCGACCACCACCACCACCACCACACCATCGTCCGCGGACTACGCCGAGGTAGGTGTTTGCTAGCTGATGCGATTCTTTCGATCTTTAGATACCACCGCTTAACCGCTTCCCCCGTGTTTGCGTTGCGCATTGACAGGACGAGTACGCAGATAACTACGACGAGGGTAAGGGCGAGGATGGTGGCGACGACGGTGGGGAGGAGGGTCCCGCAGGTGGCAAGCAGCCCACCACTACCACCACCACGACGGAGGCACCGAAAAAGATACGCCCGAGCATTCGCCCATTCCGCAGCAACGATGATCTGCTGACAGCGCTGAAGAAGCGGCGCCAGGAGTCGAAGAACAGCAAACCTGCTGCCGGTAAGTAGTCGGTTAGTGGTGCGTTAGTGGTTCGAATCGCAGCTGCTTAGCATGCGCACGTACTCGTGTGCCCGGGTCAGGTGGTGGCGAGTGAAAGCGACTAAGCTTGCCACTACTTTCGGTGCTCTCGGTGTACCACACGCTTGTAGTTTGCTGTGTGCGCGCGCGCGCACACAGGATGAGGTAATGGGTAAATCCAATGTTCAAATCCTTCCTTGCATATTGGGGTGTGGTGTTGAACGAGTTCCTTTCAGTTGGGCAGCTAGAGCGAGAGCAAAGCTCGCCGAAGGGGTTTTTTTGCTCCGGGTGGCCACTCTTGCACAACACAAAAAACCCCAACCGGTTGAGGGGTCCGGGGTTCGATTCTGGTCCTTTCGTCCTTCACCTCTTCCATTGCGAACTCCCCTTCGCCATCCAACTTCTGCCCTCCTTCCCATGCTTTCATGGTCCTTCACTACGGTTGGCGTGTTCGTGTTCGAACTCGATTCGATTCATTGATGATAACTGTCACGCTCGGCGCTGGTGCGGAGAGACCGCAATCTTTCCGTTCCAATGTTGTTGGAGGACCAGGACCCCCAGGACGGGTGAGTAATGCGAGAGACGAGCGAGCGCGAGGAACTGGCTTGGTTGGGCTACCGACAAAAACCGGTTCCCTCGTACCGCGTACATGCAGCGTGGAGCTCTGGTAGCGTTAACACCCTGCTTGCCCTGGGTCTCTGCTCCGGTATCTGCGCCTCCGTACACAGCAGCTCTCTTAGCCGTCCATTTTTGTTGTTGTTGTTGTTGGTCTCCATTTTCGAACGCTATGTTGCACTGTGTTGCTGTGTTTTAAGCGTCGCCGTCGACTTATTTCACAAGCCACAAACACCACGGCCCTTGCGTGTCTCAACGCAAGTCTCGCGCCCGCTCTCTCACTCTCCTTTAAATAGGTTTTTTTTTTCTGCACAATGCATTTCTGCATTCGTGTGTGTCGCTTTTTTTTATGTGTTCGTTGGTGATGATTTGTATTCGATTGCCGTATTTTATTTCTGGGTCGATCCATGCATGATCAAACCGATAAAGATTGGTGAGCGAACGGGTCAAAAATAACCTCAAAAAATTAAAAGAAAAGAAATAGACTCAACACGCCTCGCATACCTGTCACAGCTGGACCGGTAGATAGGTTCGCATGGTCAGTGCGATACCGACCCGTATCTGTATTTCTTGCTTTTTGAGTTGTATTAATATAATATAAGTTATTTTAAACCGTTTTCCCGTACACGCCCCGTACTAGATTCCTGTTCCTTGTCACACAACCGTGTCTGCTGGTTTATATTTGTTTTTTTGTTTCGCTAAATTCGTCTGTTTTGCCCACGAACTTGCTACGTCACGGGCGCACTGAGAGGGGAAATGAAAGTTAAAGAGGATTCCAGTATTTGTTGTATTTTTGGCATATTACTTGAATTCGCTTGTGTTTGTGTGTGTGCGCACCAGAAGCGCACATGATTCGTTGTTTGGAGATGTTTGTTGTTACTTGTTGACTAGAATGACATTTCACACTCACTTGCGCTTTCTCTCTCCTTCTCACGCGTGATTTGAATTCCTAAGCGATTGGTCGCTTAATATCTTCTAGCAGCTCAGTATCTTCATTTCCCATGTCAAGTAATACTGTTGCGGATCGTTATCAATTCTTATTCGGTAGTACACCTTAATTTAATCTTAATCTTATAAAACTTAATTCCTTCTCCGGCTAGGAACGTCAGTTCGAAAGAGTCTAAATTAGCGATTTAAATTTAAGTATCAATTTAAAACATAACTACACATACACCTCCATTTTCGGTGTCTCTTTCTTTCCCCCTCTCTGTCTCTTTATCACCCTATTCGCAGCACCGAAGGAGAAGGTGTACGATGACGAGGACGTACCCGCACCAGCCGCCCCAGCGAAAAGCGCGAAAGCTCCCGCAATCGGTAAAATTGCAGATAATGTAGTATTTTCCTTCTCGAAACGTAACCAAAACCAATAACCACACCACTTCCAATATCCCTGCCTCCCTTACCCCTCCCCGTACTCCTTGCGCTCTTGAAATATCCCTTGCTCCCTGGATGATCGGTTCCCGGCTGTCTGTTTTTGCCCTGTTCCAATTTGGCACGGTTTTGTAATCGTAAACGGTCTCCATTTTGTTCTGTGTTGCTGTTAAGGTTTGAGCATCTAACGCCCCTGTATATGCACATACACACGCGTGGTGTGTGTGAGTGTGTGGGGCTTTTTTTTCTCTCTTTTTCTCATCTCTAAAATGCCTTGTTTTCCTTAGTAAGCCGGGACCCATTTTCCTAATCCTCTCCATGAAAACCTTCAAGACACGAGCATGTGGTTAAATAATTTGATTAGGAACAAACCACGAGCACACACAAATACACCCACACGTACCATCTTACAACTCGCGCACACACACACACACACATACGCTTCATAATCAACTTTTTAACACACCCACATACATACCATTCACATTCGCGTCCTTTTTGTTTGTTTGTTTGTTTATATTAATTGTTCTGATCAATGTACGTCTTAGTCCCCTAATAAAAAGTTATTACTGTGTAACTGAAAAAAACAAGATATTACTGGACTTCTTCTTTTAATGGTTCGAATGCTTACATACACCCACACATACACGCACACACACACTCACATCCAAGCTTATACACGCACACGACCACAAACACACGATGAAGAGACCCTGTAACAGTATCTCATATCTCACTGATTGCCGCCATCTTGATTTTGTTTGAGATTTGTGCTGGTAATAGGCAGAGTAGTAGTGTTTTGGTATTTGGTGCCCGATATTTCTGCTAGCTTACATACTACTGAGTAAATTCTTACCACCTTCTCACATCGAAGTTATGCAGAAAGTCATGTCATAGGCTAGTTGTTGCCTTCCGTTAGTTATACCCGTAGTACGCGTCTGCGTTTTGACAGCGCAGTCGAAACGACTTAGGATGAGTACTGTAATACTCCTACACTTAGGCCGTACCCTAGATAACTCTCTCTCTCTCTGTCTCTCGCTCTGTCGTTTTTTTGCATATTCCTTCTCTCCTATGTCTTCCCCTATTACCTATTTACCACATTGAAACGACTACTAACGTACAAACGAAAACCTGTATCTCACTGGTTAGTAAAGGGCAGTTGATAACCGGCAATCAAATACTTGGATACTACCGGCTACTAAGCGGTTATTGCAAATCCAAACAAAGGCTACATGTGTATGCTTGCATCGTTGTATCTTCCCTCTTCTTCACTTCAACAAAAAAAAACCCCACAATCTCTCTGCCTTTCTTCATCTTCTCTCTCTCTCTCTCTCTCTCTCTCTCTGTCGTGTTTCTCTCTCTCTGCCTCTTTCTCTCTCTCTCTCTCTCTGTTTCTTTCCGTTTTTCTCTTCCATCTCTCTATCTGTCTGTTCCGTCTCTTCCGCAGTTCCGAGCAAACGGCGGTTCGGTAGTGGTGCGGCACGCAAGGACGACCACTCGGCGGACGCATCCAGCAACGATGGTCACGACGGTGGTAGTGACGGTGGTAGCAGCAGCAACAGCAATGGAGCCAAGTCCCTAATCGGACGCTTGGGGCGATCGCGGTTCGCACTGAAGCAGTGAACCACCAGCCCTCGATGGGCATCTCCACCATAATCCTGATGCAGGATGCGAGGGAGAAGACCCAACTGGGAAGGTGGTTGGGGAGAGCGGAGTGGGGGGAGGGGGGGGGGGGGAGGAGGAGATGAGGAAGAGGAGGCAACCCAGAACCAGCCAGCCAGCATTTTGGAGCAGTGAATGGGGAAGGAGAAAGAGAGAAGCAGTGAGATAAACTGTGTGAGAGAGAGAGAGAGAGATAACAAGAGAGATAGAGAGACAGAAAGAAAGATCGCTTTGACAGGGATTGTTGGATCCATTTTGCCACTTTCTCCGATACTGTGTAGTACACTCCAAAATCCAGACATCCACTACTACGGTTCAATCTTTCGGTCTACAAAGATGTGTGCGTGTTTATGTGTGTGTGTGTGTGTTGTTTGTGGTGTGACTGAGCTTTACTGTCTCATACACACATACACACATACACATACAAACATCACACCGCCTGTCAAATCGCTCTGCGTTACGTTTAGCTATTGTTATATGTAGTAAAACAATACATACACACACATCCACACAAACACACCATCACGCACACACACACACACAGGACACAGGACACAAAGACTTTTATTTACTCGTTGGAGCAAATAAAATGCGTGACAATGTGCACGCCCGTTTTCAATGCTTGTGTGAACGTGCGTGTGTGAACTTTCGTAGATGTGTGTGTGTCGTCTCTCCCCCTTCCTTATTTTTCATCCATCCTCCTGCACCGCATCCCTCCCTCCCCCTTCACACCCACACACTGTCAACAAAGGATGACAAGAGCAAAACAAAAACAAGGCGTGAAACAGTGCACACGATGGAAGAGTGTTGGGGGGGGGGGGGGGGGGAGGTGAGGAGGGAGAAGGGCGTCTGTGGGGCGAGGAGTGGTGGAGAAGGAAATGGAGGACTAAGAGAGTACACAAATGACAAAAAAAAGGCCACCATGTCTATATAATATAATATATCTGTGTATAAATGTATGTATATCATAGATGCATCAGTATTGGTTTTTGTTGATTGTTTGCTGTCAAATTGCTGTGTTGCGTCCATACTTGCGTACTTTTGTTTGTTGCTTTGCTTTGTTATTACCTGTTTTTTTTGTTTTTTTTTGTTTTTGCTAGTTTGGTTGTGTCGTGATGTGTGAGCAAAATTAATTATGTTTTCGTTTTATTATTTCCTTTTGAGTTTTCCTTTGTTTTTCGTTTTGTTTCTTTAGTATGCTAATTACTTAGTGTTAGCTGTTTTCTTTGACGTTTCGATTGTTTTCTCTAAAAACTTTCCTTATTTTTTTTTCGTTTACTTCCCATGTTGTGGAGCACTTGTTTCCACTTCTGTGGGTTTTTTTTTCTGTTACACTTGTTTGCTTGTGTGTTTATGTGTTTTTGTTTTGTTTTGTTTTCCTAGCCCATTTCCTCTTAAACCCGTTTGTGTGCCATTGTGGTTTTGTTCTATTATAAGTAGTTTCACTATTATTAATTATTTAGTCTTTTGCATTACGAGAGCTTAAAGTACATGAAAAGCGATAGAAAAGACGCTTGTGTGTGTGTTTGTTTGCTTTGTTTCAATAAGGTGAGGTATAGTTTTTTTTTCAATGAACAGGACTGTAGATAGTAACGTACGGTTACCGGGGTTTTTGTTTATCCAGTTTGTTTTTTTTTTGTTTCGCT
This sequence comes from Anopheles maculipalpis, assembly GCF_943734695.1. NCBI lineage: Eukaryota > Metazoa > Arthropoda > Insecta > Diptera > Culicidae > Anopheles > Anopheles maculipalpis. The sequence goes on along the minus strand of NC_064870.1, from coordinate 6,917,133 downwards.
CTGCTTCGTATCGTCCCTTCACATTTCTTCTAGCGATTTGCTGTCCGAAGCGTTTATGCCAATTTTGCCCATCTCCAGTTTCTTCATTTTAGCTCTGTACACTCACTCACTCTGATCCTGCCCGTACGTGCAGGAAGCTGTTCTATAGACAGCTCTGACATTTGTTTTGCACTAAAATAAATCAAACAACAGAAAAACGAAACGAAGAAGAGAAATGCAGATGCTCCAGCAGGAGGACAGTCTTACTACCCGGGCGTGTCTGTGTTGCGATGTTTTGTCCCGAAATTCGACAGATTTCGGGCAGAGTCACTGTGGCAGAATAGAAACCTCCGACCCGGACGCGATTTTCTCACGAGCTATCGCGTTCGTATATTAGGCACTTGAAAAGTTTGTTCATCGCATAACGCGATCCTACTAGCGAGCAAAGATGGCGGATAGGTATTCGATTCTTCGTTTGTGTTCGTTTTTTTTTTTTTGGCGGAAGAAATGTAGGAATGAAAGTATGCACGCTGGCGCCACAACTACTCGTCCGGACAAGGTGCAAAGGAATGTATTAGGCGTGCAAAACATTAACCGAATGTAACAACCATGGAACGTAGCGTGCGTGAGAACTATACATATAACACAAAAACATACCACAACTCCGGCACTACTCACAACTCACCCAGCCTTGCTAAAACACTCATAGTCACATCAAGAAACGTAAAGTAAAAAAGGTAGGCAGATGATGGCGCTGGACGCCATTTTGATTGTGTGGCGAGGTCCTGCGCCTTCAATGCAATTCTAACGAAAAACTCTATTATACTAGCGTACAGTGGAAGCATTCTAGGCGCATCTGCTTCCGGGACGGTTCCCGAACAACGCGTAGCAGTTGTGTCGAGGATGTGTATGTGTGTGTGTACAATTTAACAAACTTAGCCTCCTAACTAGTGCTAAGGTTGGTGCACACGCTGCACGATGTCCCGTGGTGTCGTACGACTTAAAGATTAGGCTTAAAAAGTGGATAACAGTTACGAACGTTCCTATACCGGCCAACAGCCGGAAAAATCCGATTTAAGTAAGTAAGCAAATCATAACCTCAAACTCACTACTAGCTCATTAAACCCTATACGATAATATCGAGAGAAATGTTTGGGTGTGTGTATGCACACGCGCGCGCGCCTGTGTGTGTGTGTGTGTGTGTGTGTGTGTGTGTGTGTGTGTGTAAATTTATCTAAAATCAACCCTTAACGACGGACAGAGATTAAGCGGTTCGAGATTTCGAGGTTTGCTTTCGAGTAAAACACAACATCAGATCGTTCCGATTCGGTTCGGTGCACTGTGTGAGATTTAGGCCTTCACAAACCGGCAGAACCGTCCACGCATCCACCGGTACGCCTTGCCACGGAAGTCATGAAACAGCAGGGAGGGTTGATGGGCGTGACCGTACGATTTGCCGCCGCCCGCACTACCCGTACTCCCGGCACAGTACTCGGACGCGAGCCGGGAGATGGATGGGGCTGCAGTGGAGGTCGCTGGCTCATCTGCGGGCGGTGTTGACGACTCCTGGATGAAGGGTAGCGAGGGCAGCCGTCCCCCGGTTGGGCCGTCGGTGGCGACGGGTCATGGACCACCGCCAGTGCTGCCAGCCGTCACAGCCCATCGTGCATCGTCCGACTCGTGCGTTAAGTAGCGTAGGCCAACCTGCGATTCGAGCGCGCGCAGATCGTTCCAAGTTTGCAGATCCTGGAGCCAGCAGTGCAGCAAGCTCTTGTCGACGGTGAATCGTTTGCGCTGCTTCACTTGCAGCAGGTTGTTGATCAGATCGATCGCTGTAAGTCATTCAGACAGTCAGAATAGAAATTGAGGACCGATGAAGAAATGGCTAACAAGACGTACCATCGGAGGAGATCTCCTTCCACGGGTTGGGCGGGTACATGAAGGCGGCGTTCTGTATCTGATCGTTAATATCCTCATCCTCGTTGAAGGGGAAGGTACCGCTGAGGCTAACGTAGATGATAACTCCCACGCTCCACATGTCCAGCGATCGGTTGTAGCCTTTGTTGCGCAGTACTTCTGGTGCTATTTTAATAGAAACGGAGAACTAAAGGACCGTTCTTCCAAGTTTACTCTGCGCACTATACATACCCAAGTAAGCAGGCGTACCGACGACCGAACGACGGAAAGATTTCTCCCCGATGATGCGAGCGAATCCGAAATCGCACAACTTCACCTGCGGAAACTCGTTATCCGACGACAACAGCACGTTCTCCGGTTTTAGGTCACAATGTACGATGTTACGGCTGTGCAGGTACTTGAGCGCCACGAGAATCTGAAGCAGAAAAAGAAATGGAAAATCTATCAGAAAACGAGTCAGAAGTGATCTGCCTGTTGGGGCGACGTACCTGCGTGATAAGAAACTTTGTAACGCGCTCGTTCAGCCGACCGTTCTGATGCGACAGTATCATCTCCAGCATGTCACCCTTCAGCTTCTCCATCACGACGAAGATTCGCTCCGGTGTTTCAAACATGCGCTCTAGATTGACAACGCCCGCATGGGACAGGTTCTGCAGTATCGCGACCTCATTCTTTAGCTGCGCCTCTTGCTTGGTTGGGAAGCGCAGCTTATCGATCACCTTGATCGCAACGGCCCGGTGCGTCTTCCGATGCACACCCCCGTACACGATCCCGAACTGTCCCGAACCGAGCACCTCGTCCGGGAAGATTTGATACAGCTGGCTCATGTCGGTAACGCGCTCCTCCGGTTCGCTAGGGCCACCACCCGTACCGTGCGCCTCTGTACGACCGGATCCCGTCTGTACCGGCATCAGTGCCTGTCGGATCGCTGTTTCCCAGCTTTTGGCGAGATAGGCACCGACACCGCTGTCCGGTGGTGGTAACGACAGTACGGGTTCCGTGTGATGCTTCATGTTGTACAGTGGGTCCTGCCCGACGTAGTAGTCAACCGTTGCCGTACGTATCTCGAAGCAGTGCAACACCTCGCCCTGCAGTGTCCGGGCCGCCTCCACCGCCACGATCTCGTTTAGCGGTATCTCCTTGTAGTACTTGCTGCCCTGATCCGACACAAACAGCGTGATTGCCTTCGAGTCGAGCCGCCAGTAGTGACGTTTAATCGTTTTCTCCTTGCTGGTGAAGTGCACCAGCCAGCCCTCTTTCATCGCGCGCCCGTCCCGACGCTTCGTATGCTTCACCGACTGTACGATACGCATCAGTGGAATGTTTGCGCTCGGTGAGGAGGACGAATTGCTCGACGATTGGCGCGATTGCTCACAGATCACTTCCAGCCGATTGTCGTCGGAATCGTCCAGCAGATGGTAGGCCGGGGCTGGCGCCGTATTGCCACCGTTCATCTTCCCCGGTGAACCTTCCCCACCGGATGGTGACTGCTTGCCAGTGCCTTCCTTTGCCGGTGTACTACACCCCGTTGCAGCGCCACCAACACCTCCGGACCGTCTAGTGGCCTGCCCGAACGGATTGTCATCGAAGTCACTCTCATCTTCCGGATCGTCCTTGTACAGCAGCTCACGATCGTTCGACAGGCTACGATCGTCGTGCGTATCGACCGGCTGCGTATTTTCACCCGTACAATCTTTCGGTACCTTTTCGATGCACTTCTTGTGCGCATTGTAGTGACAGTCGCGACACTGGACGCCCTGCTTGAACAGCCCCCGGAGCAGCTTCTTGCAGTACTGACACACGGTTGGGCGGGTGTAGGTGTGGATGGAGAAACTGTGCGGGATCTTGATCGGGTGCCCACCGACAGCTCCGCGGCTCGTCAGCGAGGGCGACCGACTTTGGCGTATGGTGGTGGACTGATGTACCAAACCGAAAAAAGGGAGGAAAATAGAAATAAAATTAGAAAAAAAAACCATTAGACTGCATTAGGACTGGGGAACTTCTTCACAAGAATTCCTCTTTCCATGAGCATTGTTAATGATTGCTTGCTGATGAGATCCTAGTAAATGATACAGATCTTAGCGTTGCAGTTGTTTGGATGTCTGTTTAGTCCTGAGCGACTTCATCGCTATTGTTTACCGGAGCCTATGGGCTGCTGGTCTGGATGACATCCGGGATTGTGGTCCCTTCAATCATTCGAGAGTAATGTTACAAGTGTTACAAGCGATAGCTTGATGAGATCATAATAAAAACTTCAACTTTACATGTCCACAATGCGATTTGTAGAATCCACAAAAGCTAGAATCCTCAATTTCTAGAAGTGTCTCAGCCTTGAGCAGCTTCATATTCTGTTGGTGTCTATCCTGACATTATGACATTTACATCCTGATATTGAAGATCAGCTTCAAAAATTCTTCCATTCTCGAGAGTTACCTGCGACGCCTTCCGGATCAGCTATATCAAGAGCTTCATCTTTACGCGTCAGACGTGTCTTCTTTATGCTATCGGGATTGCTTACTAGCTTCTAGTTTAATGAAATTTATCAACCCCAACGAAAAAGGAAATACTACTACAAACACAAAGGGAAACGAAAAAAAAGAACCAAAACAAAAAATGGCTACAATGAAAGTTTTTGCGGCGGAAGATGGCAAAAACATAAACTTAATTTTATTTTGTTCTGTTTTACGGGACAAACAATACTGCTGTTACATAGCGTACGCTCGACTTACTAGCGAAAAATAATAACTATCTATCCCGCAACCCCCACTAGCACACGCATACTGATGGTAGCCGTTTGAAAAACCTTAAGTGCACCCATTCGAACCATGCACGTGTTATTGTGATGTGAGTTTAGCAGTTAATAATAATTATAATAATAATCATAAGTGCGCCATTAAAATGTAAAAAAAAATGGACGGAATGAAATGTAATAAAGCGGGGTTGTCTTTTTTTTTTTTTTCGTTGCGCCCCCGTTGCCGATTTAAGCTGCCGTATCCGCAACTGCGTGCCAGCGCCATCAGTTCTTAATGTCATTCATAAGTTGCTGCATTTTTCTTACCAGCATTGTTCCGGCGCCGGCCGTTTCGTCCGACGCGAGCGAGTTGCTGGAACCGCCGGACGGGCTGCGCGCCGGCATGACCGCCGCCGTCATCGAGGACAGTAGCCCACCGCCGGCCGAACCGGACCGGCGGCCACTGCCGCTTGTGTTGCTACCGTTGCTGTGCTGCTGGTTCTGCTGCGACTGGGACTGCTGCAGCACACCGGTATGCTCGACCCGGCTGCAGTTGTTTGGCACTTTGATCGCACACCGCTTGTGATAGTTGAGCCCACACCCGTCACACTTCAGCCCCTGGCGTACCAGCCCGAACAGCATCTCGCCACAAAAGTCACAGAAGGTGGGCGCCTTGTAGGAGTGTACGTTGAGTGCGTGGGGCCGCACGAGCGGTATGTCCTCGTGCGCGAGCGGTACATTGTTCCGGTGCAGGGCTGGCCCAGTGTTTGCGGGCGGTAGTAGCGATTCTGTGTGCAAGAGCGTTCGACATAAACACGGTGAGTCATTCGGTTGCGTGAGTTGTACTGGGGAGGGGCATCTACTTACGGTTGGCAGTGAGCACGATCTCCACCAACGTTTCGTCGACAATGTCGGAGGCGGACGTCACCATCTGCAGCACGTTGTGCGATTCGTAATCGTGGCGGAAGAGCAGCAATCGTTCCGGGAGCCGATTTAAACCATTCTCCGGGATCTACGGGGTGGGCAAGAGGTGGCAAAAGAAAAAAAAAAGGGGTGTTAGGCATCCAGTTGTACGCGGATGACGGGTAATGCAAGACCTACCTTACTGTTGATGAAGTCACAGGCCAACTCTTTGAGTGTTTTGAGCGTGAGGGCGCTCGACTCGACCGTGGTGATGTCGCGCAGATTCCCAAACTGGAAGATGAAGGTAATGTCGTCACCGGCCATCTTGACAGGGGCGCTTTTTCGGGGGCTGGATTTACACGATTACTACACACTCACACTGTAGGCGCCCTGTTTGGTGCGAGAGAAATTGGAAGGGACCATCAATCAGCCTTTGGAGGACTAGCAGCAGAGGAGGCCCTCTGTGAATGGTAAATGAACACTAATGGAATGTTAACTACAGACAGAGCGACAGGCGGGCAGAGACTATATCGCAAACACCACCGACAACACCTGCCGACGACGCAATTGCATCTTCGCAATTTGCACAGCATCACGGTGCTCTCGCACAACCCGACCAAGGAAGGTTAGGGTGAATTATAATAATTTCCTCCCGTGTACCATTGCGTCTTTGTGTGTGTGTGTGTGTGCGCCTTGCGGTGTTTATACCATCGCCGCCAGTTGCTGGTTGTACCGAGTCGTTCAGGATGTATGAGTGTGAGGGCCTGCGCTATTGTTGTTGTGCTTGTGGGTTTTGCAGTTGATAAGATAGAAACTGACAGGTTGCTTGAAGTGCGGGCTTGTGTTGTTGGACGAAACGTGGTGCAGAGTGACGAAAAATTTTCCGCATTTTAATGAGAAAACTTTTCACTCGTTTTCTTTCAACCAAGAAGCTCACTCTCGCACACACCCGCACGCACGCACACGCACGTACACCGTCTGCGTGCGAATTATTGATAGATTGCTGGATTCGGGGGTGGTGGGGGGGGGGGATGTAGTGCTAGGGTGCTAGGGGTTCCTGGTGTAGTTTCTGTTGTTGTAGCATTAGCCATCTAACAGGGCGCCCGTTTTTAAGGTTGATTGGCGGATGGATCGGTTTTGCTAATTGCGCCATTGTTTGTGTGCGCACAGCTTCACCGCATTTAACGTCCTCCATTAGTAGTCTGGTAGGGAAGTTCCCACCATTTTTGTTTGTTTGTTTGTTAGCAAATGAACTGAAACTGAAACTGTTCCCACAAACGGATGCTGGAGAGTTCTATTGCAAGAATTCTGGTGAATGGAAGCCCTACCTTGCCCGGGAAGATCTGGCAGGTGCTTCGACTCGGTACGTCTGGAGCCTCCAACACCACACGGCGAACGGATGACGTTATGTGGATGGCGCGCAGATATTGGGAGGCACCTAACGGTGACTTTCGAAGATTACTACGACTACCTTTACCACCACCACCACAACCACTACCACCGTTTCCCGGGCAACGAAGATGAGGTAAGCGCGGTATCACCAACACTGTGCGAAGGTCGGGAAGACGTTGGTTGGTCCTGTCCGTCGACTGCGCCGTGCACCTCACCCAGAGCAACGGAGCAGCCATATATCTGTGTCTGGCCCCCACGCACCACGTACACCTACTCTCACCGTAAAAAAAAAACAAAACCCCGTGTACGCTGCAACTGCACTAGGTCACACACTCTCTAACTGGTGGTGTTTCACCGCAGTCCGCAGAATGTGCGACGTGCCCTTTTTTTTCTACGCGTCGCAAAAGGTACTGCCTTTCTGTGTCACTGAACTGCTTTCGTGATTGCTGTGAGCCCGAAAGCATAAGAGAAAGAAAGAACGAGAGGAAGAGAGAAAGAGAGAGCACATCCAGCGTAAAAGAGACAGAGAGAGAGAGAGAGAGCAAGAGAGCGAGAGCAAGGTACCGTAAAGGTGTGAGAGATTTTTTTTACCGTTTCAAATGGTTAGCATCGGTCTGCCAGGTACATCGCCCCAAAACTTCGTTCTAACGTAGAAGTGTGGGTGGTTGTATGTGTGTGCGAAGCAACCCCCTAAACGTCAATCGCTCCAGTGCGTTTTTGCGTATCGCTGTGCCACACACTTCCACCCCATCTAACCCACTTCGGGAGGCTCACTGATGCTGGATGCTGGATGACACTGAATCGGTTTGGTGCACCGGATAAAATTAACTACGCGTTAGCTCCTGAGTCGTCGTCTAGGAATTTGACGCACAAAAAAATTAAAGTAAAAAAACAAAACCGGAACGCGCTGTGTACGTGGAGTGATGTGCGTGATGGCTCCACGCTCCCGTACGTACGCCCAATGATCCAACAACCGACCCGGGTGGTTGGTGGAATGTTTTCGACCAAAGGTTGGCATACACATCTTACGTGTTGGAGTGTGTGTTGGGCATGAAACTTTCTCTTGCGGTTGGTGTGCGTGTTACGCATGCTTGAAGCCTTAACCACAACTCCGAGAGGGTGAAAGAAAAAATAGTGGCTAGCATTCTTCATTTCCAGTATTACTTGAGACATCTCTTGAATATAGAGACACAGATAATAGTCTCCGAGTCTCAAATACTCTTTAAGTAAATGGAAAAAAATCTTGTAACTATATTTCTTTGACGTTGTGAAAGTAGTTGATAATAATCTAATTCAAAAATTTGAAGTACATTCATGTAATAAAGGGTTTTTCTATCCAACTCACAGATGCACCTTTGCAATTGCTATCAAAACGTTCCAATTGCTTGGGGCTTTAGACACTTTAATGGAACGAGTTGTGCTTAATGTTAAAGGTTTTAAGTTGGATAGAAAAAAATCCTCTAACTATAATATTCATTTTCTGATTGATTCCTGAGATGGTGTCAGCAGCATCAATCTTTACACTGCTGTTAACCTGTCCAGTAAGCCAGTTGATGGCCGACGTGACTTAGTAGGTCGTTAAGCCAAGAAAATTATGGTTTCCAAAAAGAACTAGCGATTCTCATCACTAGTTCACGTCTGGATTGTGTTTAAGATGAAGTGAAATGGTTAAAAACCTTGCTAGAAGCAAGTCCACTATTACCAGACATTGTAAACCTATTGAAAACCTAAAACTTTAACCAACAGAGCTGTAAAACGCAGTCAGAAACTGCCTCCAGCTGAGCGAATTTCTTATCTTAACCGCTTGTTTCGCGTGTAGTCTAACCCTGCTTACGGCCATGGCTTACCGTACCCAAATTCCACACAAACACAACCAAGCGAACGGGCTGACATTTGCTCCGCTCCAGCAACGGCTGACGTTTCCAGTGCGTGACAGATGTGGCCGGTGCTGCCAGCAGTGCGTAATGTTGGCGCATTGCAGGGTTCGTCTGACGTGTATGCTGCCACGTGATTACCGGATTTCTTATGCGGAACTTTTTGGTAGTGATTTACTGCTGGTTTGGCGCTTGCTCCTGGTGAAGATTGTACACCGAAATTAGAGAAGAAAATGCTATCCATTTTTTCAAAGGAATTCTACAAAACATAAGTACGCGATTTGGTATGTTTGAGTCGTTGGAAAAGCAGATTTTAATCATGTAATAAGAAATGTAACGTCCACTGTAACAAGCCGGATAAACCCTTTTATTGCTAGCACGAAGCTGTTTAACGGTCAATTTAAAAAAAATGACAATTCCAGTGTTGTCTGCTTTGATTGCTTTGAAAAAAACGCATCTGTATTATCACTGTTGAATACGAATTAGTTGAATTTAAGCATCAATTTCATCTTTATAAAGCCTTCTTAATGTCACCTGTTGTAAGCAGAGGTGAGGTGGCATTAGCATAAATTTAGGCGCTTGGTGAAAAATATTTCCACAACGTCTAGGAGTGAGATTTGGTCACACTATCCCTTGCTAACGGTCGAATGTTCATGACACGCTAAATTGACGCCCCACCGCAGCTCACAAAACTAATAACGTGATGTAATAGTTTGTAACAAAACATCACCGTACACGAACCACACTCATTACCGTTTTCCTTGGGACGGTGGCTGTGGGATTGTTTCATTTCGCCAACCAAAACCCGAAGCAGACACGCCTATTCCACACGGAAATAGCATTCTCGAATTGCATGTTCAACCCCTTTTTCGACGCTCAAGCGACTGCGATGAACGGGTTTAATATATATGCTAATGGCGTTTAATTCTTGGCATTCTTGGCGGTAAGTTTCCGACACTCCAACTTTTGCTTTAGTTGAGCGTAAGGTTCCGGAAGATGTTGTACCAAGATCAAAGGTTTGGCTTTGCAAATCGATATCGATTCTTGTTGAAGATGTGTGGCAATTAATCATCTCACCTGAAACTAACACTGATGTGGGTTTTGTTTAAGTTTTTTCTTCTTCGGTTTGGACTAGCGTTACAAGTACCTGTTGCCTTGTCTAGTTGTCCTGTTGCAATGCTTGTTTCCTAGTACGATAAATCTTTTAACATGCAAACATCGTTGTTGAAGAGTAAATCGGTTCTATGCAGCCACTTTTTCCCCATTGATCGTTCCACTTCAACCTCGCGTCACATGACTAATGCGTTTTGATTGATGTGCCGTGTCCCTAACCTCAATCATGGACGTTTGATTCGGATCTTTGATTTATTGTCACTTCTTTCACGGTCCAATCGCGGTTTTTTTCTCTCTCTCTCTCCCGCTTGTTGGTGGGTTTTTATTAAAGCAATCCGTCTTCTTGAGCCGAATATCTATAATATCTTTGGGGTGACATTTGATGACGATTTTGTTGGAGCTCGCCGTTGTTGCTGGAGGTCAGCTGAAGAGCCGCTATAATTTATAATTGCATCCAATCCATCAAAACGCGTGCTATTTTCCAGCATATGATTAATACGAATGTTCGAGGCTAAGGGATAAGGCCTACGAGGTTATTTTTTCCCCCAAAACACTTACTCTCCGTACTAGCCGATCTCGTCCGCTGTCAAAGAATGTTAGCATTCAAAAGGTATAAAACCAAATTTGCCAAATTAGAATGGTGAAATTGTATGTATATTGGTTTGCTATCGGTGTATGCTTACTAAGTTTCGCGGGCTTTGTCCTCTGCGGAACACAGCGGACCTACTGTATGCGCCAATGTTTCAGTAATTGGTGCAAACGAGCAAATGGCAAATTGAAGGAAAAGCAAATTCGGGAACACCGGGAAAACACGAAAAAACACACACAAAACGGAAACTATTACAATCCCGCTCACATGGTGGGTGTTTATTTGAGAAAGAATGGGGCAAATGTGTCCTATCGCCTTCACTGAAATGAAAGATTTCAACTAGCAGATAGCAGAACACCGACAGCCCAAAAACCCATCGCCGGGAAAGGTATCCAATCTGGTGCAGAAGTTGGGAAAATTGCACTTTTACTACTTGCCTACTCCTTCTGGCGTATCTGGTGGTTCCAAAACACCAGAAGCGTGGCTTGTTTTTTTGTTGCTGTTGTTAGCTCACACTCTCCTCTGTTCACCGGGTGTGTGTTTGTTGCTCCGTGTCTCTTTATTCAATGTCAACATTGTCAGGTATGCATCTGGTGGCCGAACGAACCCGGGTTCGGCCGAAATGCCGGAAATCTAATGAACCAGATTTCGTCGAACGCATCGAACATTTTTCGCCCCAACTCACCCAGCGATTTGGCACCGAATTGCCGTAAAAAGATGAAGCATTGGTGGCTAGCGTGGAGCCGCAACTCCTGCGCTGGCAAACAGTGGTGGAACCCGGATGTTGCCGGCTGCACTAATTGGTGATTGCCCTTCGCCCTCCTAATCAGGCACATCTCGTTTCTGCATCGGTGCTTTAATGATGTTTGGGTTTGCACTGGGTTTTCGTTTTTTTTTTTTGGGAAGAATTTTAACTGACAAAAAGCAGTAGAAGCAGGAAGGTGAAAAAGTTTTCGAGCGATAAAAAATGTATCTCTGTATAAAATTTTCAAAATTTGAAAATATCTTCTATCCAAACATTCAAAACAAAGCTCCGAGCCACTAAATTATACAATAAAAAAGTAGATTTGTACAGAAAAATGCATATATTATGGTCATTTTCTTATTTGGTAGTGTTTTTGCCTAACTTTAGGCGTTTTTGTTGATTTAAAATTTATTTTTTAAATCATTGCCTAAATATAGGCGTAATTACATAACACGTGATAAGCATCAACAAGTGATTGATTAAGCTCGACTATACATTACTACAATTTCAGCATTTAGGGTTCATCTATTTTATTTAGAAATAACTTTGGTGTGATGTTTTCTGTCACACTCTCTATTGGTGGGAACACATATCTTCAAAGTGCTGCATAATTTTCAGTTTAGCAAACAAAAATCATAACATTTTTAGAAAATGGTGTGTCGAAATCTTACCTAGCTTTATACGGTTTAAATGGTTGACGTCTTGTTCAATGTTTTGGAGTCAATTTTTGTGACACTATCGATTTAATTTGATCCGGTTTTTATTTGTTCAGATGTTTTCAAAGATAAACAAACATTCCACCCTGATAGTTTGGGGAAATTACATCCTAAATTAGTTTGCAAACTTTTAATAATGTTACACGCCTGAGATAAACATATTTTGAATTTTATCCTCGGAGATCTTTCACTTTCAAAGCTACTATCAATGTCGTATTAATCGTTAGTGTCGGTCAAATCGCAAGCTACATGCTGAGTAACAATTATTAGCCACAGTTCCTCATTTCTGCGCCTAAATGTATGCAATAAGTATGTGTTTTTTTATTTCAATAGCAATAGAGCTGCCAAATGTAATCTTTCCAAGTGATCCACTGTCAAAACTAGCTACGTACACTCACCGCTTTTCGCTCGGGTACACTGCATCCCATACAACGGACCGTTCCGTTTGTATTTGCTGCGTGTGCTTATCACTTTCCAGTCAATCTATCATTACAGTCGTCGACGCTATCTATTATGGAAACGGGGTTGCCCCATCTAGATGGATTAGATGTGATAATCCGTGTCATGTCTCTCGTGTGTGTGTGTGTATGCACGAGGTGTTTTCTGCAGATTCGAGAAAGAGAAAGAGAGAGAGAGAGCGAAAGAAAAAACTATCTTCAGCCACAACATCTTTACCAAGACACTGTTTCCTGTGAAAATAGGGTAAGAACAGAGTAGCAGACCGGGTGGCGAGCAAAAGGGATCAGTTTACTTCACTGTGTACGTACGTAGGACGTACCGTGGGTCCGTTCCGGTCGGAGGTCGGATAATCGTTATCTAAATATGCTCCTAAGCAGATTATGCTGCCGGTCGCAGAGTCCGGGTACCAGGGAAACTCGTAAGGGCGCAAGCCGTGTCCATCTTGCGACCTGCTTACTTATGTCGACGTACGCTTTTTTTGTTGTTACTTGCTCAGTTCGCGGCTACCATTTCGTGGATGTGTGCATACGTGTATGTGATTCGGTGAACTATTGCAGCATGTCAGATCGATTGGAAATGTTCGTGCCGCGGTAGATTCGACGTATCGTTGGAATGCTCGGGAGATTTTATTATAAATATTATATCTATCAATTCCCGTTGGTGGGGAATACGGAAGAAGCGTGCTGTGGCGAAAATGTAAGCTTCTTTTCTGGACGAAATAATACTTATTCTTAGTATTTCGAGCGTGTTCAATAAAGTGTTCGAAAACAAATTTTAACATTTTGGAGATTTAGTTGAATGTAACTGCGATATCATGTCATCATACTCGTAAATTAAGGCAAGAAAATGACCATATGACAAAAAGACTTTTTTTACATAATTAAATAAAAATTGATAGTTTTTAAAATTTTGTTTTTAATTTCTTTGGCCATAAAATTAAACGTAGGACTGCGTGCGTCTATTGCCTTTTGCATAAAACATTTTGTTTCTAGAATTGCATACATTTTGGCGCATTTACAAACTCTACATAACCTATAACCATTAAGCCTCATTTTTCTGACTAAAGCTAAGGCATCAAAGGGTTTGATGTTTGATGGACAATGTTTGATGTCAAAAATTCTTGACATCATTGATTGCATGATGCCAGTTAAATCATCATTTTTATCACATGTTAATGCTTAAAAACACCCCTAGCTCAAGCCTGGGTCGTTACAGTCGTCAATGCTGCACGCAATGTACTGTCCCTAAGACTTTTCTGCAAAATTGCGCTGGACAAGCTGGAATTGTTGGAAGAAAATTTGTGTTGAAAAAAAAAAAGAATTTTAAATTGTAGAGCCCCAGACTCCTGTGTATCACCTGCTCATTGACTTCAACGATGCACAGCGGGCTCGTGGAGGTGGAGACAAACCTGTCGGAGATGCAGCATACCGAGTTATTCTAGACGTGATCTACCCTCTAGCATACCAAGAAGTGGCAGACGTATACCACGTTAAAAAACAGTCACTTTGCCACTCTAATTGCATACCTCTCGGCGCGTAGCTATATTCATTTCAGTATTATGAATAAACGACAATCATAAAACACGCGCCAAGTATAGAAAATCGATCCCAAATCGTTCGTGCTAGTGTAAATTAATCCCTAATTTTGTCATAAAATGTCAAACGCATTACGATAAGTGAACAAGATTACATTCGGTCCACCAAAGCTTATCTTGCTCCAACTCGCATTCGCCCAACGCACGTGCTGCATTTTCGTGCTACTGCACACAAGCATTTCAAAGCATGAGTGTCAAAAGTGTGGCATTGGAATAAAAAAAACGAGCAATGATTGCCCAGATTTTACCCACCAAAAAGAAAACAGTGGAAAGGCGGGAAAATGCTACCAAGATTGGATTGCAAAATGATTGTAGCGAGATTTTGCGGCGGTGGTAAAACCAAGGTATGCATGCAAATGTATGTATATGCACGAAACATTGATGATGTTCGTTTTGATTGGCCCCCCGAATACGTTGGGCCCGCAATGGTTGGGGAAATGATTTTCGAAACCTTTGGCTTTTTGTGTGTGTGTGTGTGTGGGTAGTTCTTTACACCGAATGTCTGTCCCTTTGCGAAACGCGGCGAGTAGGGTCACCAGTGTTCGAAGCAATCGAAATTCATTCAACTACCGCCGGTTATACTCACCGACGCCGGTAACAGCTGTACCGAATGTTCCAATATTGTGAATAGGCGAAATTTTGCTTCATTGGAAAAACAGGTAAACTCGTGCCGGCCGGGGAGCCAATGTTTTAAACCGACACAGACGGAATTTATTTCACCCGGGTGAGAAAGTCATTCGGATGCGGTGGTGACGATGGGTGAGTGGGAAGAAGAAAGCAGGAGAAGAAAAGGGGAACCACTTGAGCTACGCAACGTTGGACCGAACACGCAGATTAAATCGCATGGAATCGATTGCCGGGACGGTTTCGGCCAGCATCACAGGTCAGGACGGATTGTCAAACAGGCGCCCGTTGTTCGCTGTTGTAACGCTGGTTAGTCTAGCTTCGGGCGCTGTACCGACTATTCCCCTCCCGATTCATACGCAAACGCGATCCGGATTGCATACATTCGGGGGCAGTGTGAGATCGTAAAGCACGCGTACGGGGGCTGAAGTTATGTAGCCGGGCCGGGTAAATCCGACGATATATTACCGAACTAATGTCCTAAGCTCTCTCCCGGGGGACGGGGGAGTAGCGACCGAGAAGGGGGGAAATTTGTAAGGAAAAGCACAGTTTCCACGCGCCGCACAATCGGAGCAAAACACAATCTAATGCAATGGAGCGAAAAAATAAATATTAAACCACCTTACCGGAATGAAGCGTTTGTGTCCCACGGTACGGACGCGATGCAATGTGGACATTTCGAACCTTCAATTGCTGGATGCTGGAACATATGTTTGTGTATGTGTGTGTGTGTGTGAGTGGGTTTTTCTCCTTTTCTTTTCCACACGATAATTTGACGGTGAGCCCGCCCTTCCTCGAGATCGAGGGGAGTGCACTAAATTGAATTAAATTTCCTTGCTCCAGCAATGGAAAAATGTGCGACGAACTGTCATCATTTTTGGGCACCCCGAGCCGAATGGTTGTGCCAGTAAGGTTACGAGCTAGGGGTGCTGATTTTCCCTCTGATTGCTATTGTGCAGTTGGGATTTTTCTGTTGCTTTCGCTCGCTGAAATGTGATATTACTTCCGGTTGTCTGGTTGGCCGAATGCGGCAAGGCACTTTCATTCGGCGAGCTTCCCCGATAGCGTTCTAATATCTTTACTGCTTTCGGTAAGACGGGGATGGATCGGGCGACGGTAATGAGGGCGCTATCCGGAAACCATAATCATAGATAGTGATGGCAGAAATGGTGGGTGCGTCAGGTTCGCCGTTGACGGTCTTGTTAGTCGACCTGGTGAGGAGGCTAAAAATGTCTTCGTAAGGAGAAGGCCTTAGTAGGATATAAGCTAGGCTGCATAAAACGAGAAAAAATCGAAAAATAATACTGATAGCATACTTTTGGGCTTTGAGATACTATGCCAGGCCAGGCAATCGAAATGCATCAAAGCAATTGATATTTTGCTTTGAAACTTTAGTTTTGTTTCGTTAAGCTATCCATAAAAAAATGTTTGCGTATTGGCGCACCAGGGTTCTTTATAATCGAGTTTCTCGAAACGCCTAAATTTATGCAGTTTGAAGCAAAAGAAGCGTATGGCAAACCATACAAATTCGTAGCATTTAAGGTAAAGCAAGTTTCTTTCCATTCCGAACAGTAAAAAGCGCCTAGAGGTATGCAATTAGTAGCAAAAATCTCCCAACAAGCTCTTTCTTGTTCAGATAGGCAACGGGGTTTAGCAGCATTTATTGATGATCACGGTGCTTCCACAATACTCACTCAACGTCCCCCCAAAAAAAAGCAATCGGATTGACGACTCTGAAAGGTTCCACGTTTTTATTGGATAGATTTTATTGGTTTTATGAGCTTTTTTTCGAGATGGGGGTCGGAAAGCATTGCTTTCTGTTGCATTATTGTTGCGGGTTATTGAAAGGCCTGGAAGAATTCCAAACATAATCTACGACGCACCGAAGCCAGCAGAAAAGATGGGATGACCGCACCCGGGTGGGGTAATCTCAGCAACATCGTTTAGCTTAACGCTTTGTATGCAAACAATAGGTGCTCGCTTGGTCGCTTTTGCACCCCGCACGAGCACGTGTACGCGACATTTTGGTGTGGCGTCAAAGGATGGTCGGAGCTGCTGGAGGAAGTTTGAGGGCCGAGAGAGCATCATCGAAAATAAATTATAACCTGCTTCATCCGAGTCACACCGACCGGCCGACCGCAAGACAGCTTTCATGCGATTACTAATATCGCTTCATCAGGAGTTTGTACGTCGTCAAAAGTTGTTCCACACGACTGTACAGGCCGGCATGGTGGCCCAAGGTTCCCTAAAGCCCCGGGGGGGCCGACACGTCCCGCACAAGTGTCCGTGTGTGCCAGTACAGGTGTTATCGTGAGCTGAGGATGATGCATCTCGCAAGCTGCCCTAATGCATTTCGACAGGTTGCCCGTGGGACTGGCCAGGGACGTCGTCGTCGCACGATGTTCTATGGCTGTGTTATTGCTGCTGCCTGGGACTGTCAGCGCATAATTGACTCTCAAACCCGGCAGCAGCTTTGCAACCGTGTTGGAAGTTCTTAAAATCTGTTCAAGGGTGTTTTTTTGTCGTTGTCATTTGTGTGAGAGAGTATGTGTGTGTGTGTGTGTGCGGTTAGCGTGATGCATCAATATGTAGTCAGAGCTGAACTTAATTCTTCGAACGTTCGAATCTCTCAAAACTGGACACTGGGAGTGTTGGACCGGCACAAAGTTATGCTACTGTTTGGGGCGAAAACTTTTCCCAATCTATAAACAAAACCCTACCCCGACGTATCCTCGCGTCCCGGCCGGTCCTGGTCGCCCTTTATCGTACGGATCTTCACCGCCCGGCCAGTGAGCCTTTGCGAGAGCTGTGACGATGCCGGGGCCTGTTTGCGTTTGTGGTCACTGCCTAAGCTCAATGCTAACAGGGCGCCAAAAACCCTTCCGGCGCACGACAGCAACTTCCCAGATACTGGGTCGATCCGAGGACCAATGCTCGTGTTTGCCGTGGTGCTTTGTACAAGGTGAAACTTTTACCTTTTAACATTACGCAAATCTCAGATGAAATCTCTCACACCCCGAGATGCCTGATTTCCTTGACTTCGGACCGGGCTACTGTGTGAACTTTTACCTTTTCTTAAAAGCCATCTTGCTCCTCATGGTTCCTCACACAAAAGCGAACGCATAGAGCGTAGCATTCTCGGACAGTGGCCAAGTGACTCGGCACGAAACTCTACACAAACACCTCCAACCACCATTTTGTGTGTTATTTCTTCTGCTCAAGAAACCTGCCAGAATTGTTTACCCGGAATAGGGCCGCTTTAGACTCACACAATTACACACCTCCGCACACGTTGATGTCAACGTTGACAGAGGGGCATTGTGAGCGAGCGAGGGTCAAACAACGTCCAAACGGCCCAGAAATGGGAGGTACAAATTTCCACTCAATTTGATCCAAATTGAGCCCGGCTTCCGGCTTTCGGTATGTACCGCCACGTTTTGGAACGTTTGATTTTTAACCATTTACTTCCATCTCTCTCACTCTTGGTCTAGGACGCACCCGCTCGCTGCGCGCTGAACCGCTGCGGAGCACTGTTTGGTGCCGTGACCAGGAGAGTAACGATGCTAATCGCTTGATCCTTTCGCACAAACCTTCTTACCGACCGCTTCGCTGATTGTTCAATGTCAAACAAATCTTTATCCCCTTACTGCCTCCTCCAGAAACCTTCTCACACCTTCTCTATCTGCTTAGTGACTTATTCCTACCCTTCTTTGAGGCTCTGTTTTATGGCTTCTCACTAAATTCGTTATGCTCCACTGCACCACCGAACAGATGGGGATTTTTTTTTCATCCCAATCCCCAAAACAAACCATTGCAATGCGAAACAACTTTGTAATCCTTCTCGTTTTACTTTTTTCCCTCCCTCCTTCCCCCTTGCCACCATCAGCTTCCTCATCTCCTCCTGGGAAAGATTAACCAGAACCAATTGATGCCGTTTTATGCACTTTCTAGCGGTTTTCAGTTGAAGAAGGATTGTGTTCGATGCTGTTCCGCTAGAATACCTTCCTTTTCCTTCATTTCTTCTCTTCCTCAACCCTGCACCCGATACCAGCGAGGTCAGTCAATATGGAAAGCTTACCGGAAAAACGGCGATCGGCGATTAACAGTGCAAAACGATAATCTTATCTGCAAACTTTCCACAACAAACTCTCCTTCTCTCTCGCTAGCCCTTCTGAAGGATTGGGACGCCAACTTCTTGGTCAAACTCTTGCGGCACCGAAATAAGTTGACACGACACCGGAGTCCGTTAAAGCTAATAGGGTTTGCGTGCGGCGAGACACCCAGCACAGAACCGGCATGGATCAATGGTATGCTGCGGACTTCGGTGAAAGAATTATAAGTTATTGTTTGCCATTCCAGCGCCTTTCCAGTGTTCTTCGCACTCCCACAGACACACAGCGGCAGGAACCATTCCAACCTGCTAGCGAAACGCAAAAAAAAGGTAAGTCTCTGCTTGAAGCTGTAAAAGTAGCTATCCTCTTCCGAGCAGCGTTGCGTTTGTACTTTTTGGAGCGTAGCCGTAGATTATCTGAGGCTAGTGCACATTGGAATTTTGGGTGGGACAAAATATTAAGACAGTCAAAGCTTAACACTACTAGAAAACGAAGTCCAGCTCCTCAGTTCAGTCAATAGAATATGAAGGTGCATGTGGATCTGGTACTCTTGACATTTCTGGACGATCTTTCATAGACTGATATTAGGTCCTGGTCTTAATAGGACTTCAGAGACGTTGAAGACTTTCAACTGAAATCTAAAACACACCCTGGCCAGTCGATATGTGTAAGAGCTACACTCTTAAGATCTTTTCTATCTGACGGCGTCTTCTTAAGACTGTTATTGAGCAATTTTGGAGGATAATTCATATGTCTTTGTGCTTTTTGGCTAAGTGATAGGATCTTAGTACTTCAGGTTTTTTTTATAGCAATTTTTACTAAACAAAAATGGCCCAGTTTTCTTATCCACCATTTCATCGAATCTGCTCACTGTGCCCTCGCGATGGTGCGCTTATGCCTTTCTTCCGGCATCGTTTTTTTTTTCTTTCCCAGAAGATGCTCTCGCAACCTCAATGCGCTAATGACACACCGGAAAATAGCAGCCTGCTCAGTAACCCGACAACTCAACTTGGCCAGTGAGCAGCCGAGTTTCGCAAATGAACGCAAAACAACAAACAGAAAACAGATCTCCGTGCCGCCGTGTAACGGTGGAGGGTACCCATTTCCGGGGGACTTTTACGCAGTCGAACTTGCCAGCCCTTCCCCCCCCCCCCTCCCTCCCCCATGTGCATCATCCGTACGGGGCCACATTTTGGTCATTCTACTTCATTAATATCACATCTTTCGCAGCACGAGGACGGCAGACTCGGGACGAACTCCGGCGCGAGACAAAAGCGCCCCTCACGAGGCGGCAAGAAATGGCAAAGCGAAGAAACTTCACCCAGAACTACTTATTCGCATTTTCGGGCTTGGTGTACTTTGTACGTGTGTTTGTGTGTGTGACTACAAGAAGAAGGCGCACGCGAACGCGGGAAATGATGGAAAAATAAGCTAAAATAATGTCTCTACAGATGTCTTTCGCGCGCGCACCAGAAATGGATCCCACCTTTTGGTCCTGCTGCAGGAGATGTATCGTGGTGACGTGGTGATGTGGTGGACTAGCGGGGGAAGGTAAAGGAAGGAAAGGTACTTATGATTTGCGAGAAAAGGTGAAATGAAGCAAGACGTGTTTGCCATTTCCGACCGGTGTGCGACTTGGTGTGTGCGCCTTTCATCGCCCCCGGAAGTGAGCACATAACTTTTCCCCGTTTTTCAGTTACTATTCTCTCTTCTCTTTCAACTCCCCCACTTCCTGTAGGGGCTTTGTTATTGTACGTGTAGATGTGTGCTGGAAAAGCTGGAAAAAGGAGTCGACGTGGATGGTGGGAAACGAAAAAGCGACAGCACATTTGTTTCTGCGCCTTCCGCGATCCAGCACATCGAGAGCCGTGAAATGTCCGGGCTGCTACTCACCAAGACTACACTGCCGCAACGGGTACGGGTTGCCTCCAGACGCAGAGGCATCATTGGAAGATTCCCATTCACCCTACACTGCTTCTCGTTGACATTGCGATGCGTACGTGGGTGCAGAAAGTTTTAAGTCGCAGGCAGAGAAATGCTCACGAATGCTCGCACCAAGGAGTGCTCCCAAGTGACAGCTGGGTTCCGGCTTCCGGGCGGTACCTGGTGCTCCGGGATGTTTATAAACTTTGGTCCGGCGCAGGCAGGATTCATCAGGTCGCACGGGCATGGTCTGGCAAAGACACCATTGGCACGTCTTTTCTTTTTCTGCCGTCGAGTTTGCTGTTGGTGGGGAAAAAGTGAGAATAAAATTAACTGTAAATCCATCTGTACTTCCGGTTGCTTGTGATTTTGTTTTGTTTTGGTGGGGTGCAGGGAGAGGAGGGTTTGTTGCATGTGCAGTGAGCGTTGTAGAGTTCAGAGTGCAGCTAAATTTTTGGTAAAGATCTTACTTTATTTCGAATTTGATTGCTGAATTGAAAAATAATTTTAAGAAATAAATGGCTTAAATCTGTTTAGATATAAGTCACGCCTGAAGATATGCAATTCGAGAGGCAGATATTATAGCTTTTTTACCATCTTATCCAGGGGCCAGTAACGTCTCCATGTGAATCATAATTGACAGCTTAATGTGACGCACTCAACATGTTCTAGGGAGCGTTTTCTGGAGTATTTTCTACAACTGTGGAAAAAATACTCGAAAAAAGCGCCAAAATGTATGCAAAACGCAGTACCTGTAACGAAGGTTACACAGCATGTATTGGATCTAATAAAAAATGATTGGATTAGTTGGTAGAAAATATAGCTAGAATTTGAATTCAAACCACTTCTTTCACACTCACTAGCAAAAGTATTAGCCTTTGCGTGTTTCTGCCCATTCTCGGCTAAACAATCCGGCCGATAAGTTACCCTTAGCCCTAGGAACACATTCAATGGAAGCTTTGTATCAGGCAGAGACAATTTGTACTGCTAAGAAAGATTTGAACATATCAGAGGGTTATTCACATGTTCGAATGCTAATTTGATTGCCCTATCATGATCTTCTCACTGTCTAGGAATCATTTTGACCACATCAAAACCACAATCTCCAATAAAATTGACATCTCACAGTGCTGCACACAAATTATTCTTGCGGAATCCTTTTCGTACATTTTACCCAAAAAATCAAAACTAGCGTAATACGATGGTGCAGCCCTGCAATTTCAAATTTCTGAGTAATTATCATTGGACCCTTTGCCAGAAAAGTTTTCCGAACCCTGATCTTTCCGAACCTATGCCGCATGTGCTTATCACCGTTCGAAGAGGAGCATTATAACATATGTTGCATACCTTCAGGCACCGCTTATAGCATTTAAATGTGAGAAATATAATTCTTGCTTGATTAACATTATTGAAATAGCGATACGGCCTGGCCGTCCTTTATGAATAAAAAAAAACATTATTGAAACTGTCAGAAAAACTTCAACGATTACATCAAACATCCATAAAAACACACTCACCAAAAACGAAGTAAAAATGTTATAAAATCCATAATTGCATACCATTAGGCGCATTATTTAAACTTTCGACTGACAACACAAACAAAAATCATACAGTATCCTACTCATATTTCAATCCACCGATCTTCGTCAATATTTTCACGTTGTTCAAACTCACCGGGCACATAACAGGTAGCAAGTTGCGTGCTTCTTTTTTTTTCCACATAGTACGTTTTTGCCCCAACTGCAAACATGAAAACGTTCCAATTTCGCGTACCCGTCACACGGAGTACCGGGACGATGCAATTTTGTCTTGCGGCGACGCTTAATTAGCTTCGGTAAAAGTGTTGTCTCAGAGCCAGCAGATTGGGTACACGGGTTTCGGTTACACTGCCGTGTGTTCTGGCTCAAACGACACACACACACAGACGGCCGCTCGAGACGACCGAATCGTCGTATGCCAACCGTGCGCAATAATATTGACATTTTGTAAACGAGCTTTTTTGTGAGGGACGATTATCGGTATTAGTTCTGGGTTGGTCGTGCGGTGCCACAGGTCGAACATTTGGATTCGTTCAGTGTGCTTTCCCCCCCGGTTTTTTTTTTTTTTTTTTGGAGTACAGCTTGTAGTAAATTATATTTCCCTTCATCGCGTGGGAAGCAACGGGGGGAAAAGGTAGTGAGGCATTTGGGGGCAGGGTGAGTAAACAGTCGCGTATGCATCATAAAAGTGATTTTATGCAACTGCTGTCCCGGGCACCGTCACCGACTGTTGCGTCCGGCTGCTGCAGGCTTGCTGATTAATCATGAAGCCAGTCGCGTGAATCGGCCGAGGTCAGCCCGTGTTTTTAGTTGCAACCCCTGGGTGTGCTCTATTACAGATATTAATGCCCGGTAAAATCGCAGACACACGTTTGACAAATAAGCGAACCAGCAGGTTTCCGGTGTGTACAATCGCTTCTTGCTGTCACTTGCGTTGACTGCGTTGTGAGCACAGCCACAGCACAGGTAAAGAATACGTGCTAGTGTACAACAGGTACACGCACTCGTTTATCATCCATTGTTCCGGCTTCTCTACTGTCGTTCTCGCTCGAACAGGATGCTTATTGTATCGCACATTTCGTTATCGCTCCTCCTCGTTTTTTTTTTCTCTCTTGTTGTTGTTGTTGAATTTCGTCAGCTCCCTGATTCACACGCCACACCGAATACACACGGCTGCAAGTGTTTACCTTTGCGCGGGATTGTTGAAACTTCATCGACCAAATATTGACACTGACCACAAACGAGAGCAGGGACATCTTCTTATCGCGTACGTATCAAACCGTGTCCGTGTGGGTGGGTGACATTTTATCGTCAACATTATGGTCGGATGTGGACGCTCGTACACACGCACCCACTTCCTTTCTTTATTGCACCACGTATCACGGTTGGTGCCATAGTTAGGCGCGACTAAACCTGCCTAATGGGTGTAACGTTCGAAGACGCATTCGCTTTGAACTTTGAACTCCAAACTGGGAACACCTTCGTCTCCAACCAACCTACAACGCAAAGCACACCTCATCAACCTAATCAGGGTCTTCATCAACCGTATCCGTGATCTAAGGCAGGATGCCCTTGAGATGGTTGCATGGTGCTACGATCACCAGCCACCATGGGCGTCTAGATTTCCGTCTTCCCGCGGCACTCGGGCGTGATGAATGCGGTCATCGGACGGGACTGTGGACGGGGGGGACGCAATGCAAACGGACCGGAAAGGATCAAACCACTCGTGGGAGTCGTTCCCCACCCTTCCTCCAGCCGTCCACAAGTTGGTGGTAAGTTCATTTTTCCGGTTCGCCCGAAAGCGCCCGAAGTGTCTGGTAAGACGGTAACACGCTGGAGAATAAGAAATCACATATATTTTAATACAAAATACTTCATTCTTATCACGTCCACCGAAAACCCTGATCCGGGTGCTGCTACTAAAGCCAGCAGAAGTCTTTTCGGTGGTGGTGATGGTGATGGTAAGGTGTGTATATCTCCCACTGGTCCCAGGCACGGAATA
The DNA here is from genome assembly GCF_943734695.1 of Anopheles maculipalpis. NCBI lineage: Eukaryota > Metazoa > Arthropoda > Insecta > Diptera > Culicidae > Anopheles > Anopheles maculipalpis. The sequence goes on along the minus strand of NC_064870.1, from coordinate 6,892,922 downwards.
CCGGTCCGCTCGTGCAGCTCGTGCGATTGTGTCTGTTGCGATACCGATACCACCTTGCACGTCCTGCCTCAGGTTCATTGGTGTTCGGTGTGCCAGTGCCTGTGTGAGTGAGTGCGTGCACTTAGTACGTTATAAGTGAGACGAACAACAGGGAGATGACAGGTAGGTAAAGCAGAATTTGTGATCCTGTACGGATTGGACCTGTAGCGCCAACAGTCGAACCTCCCTCGTGTGCGCTCGTTCCCGTAGCAAGCTTCTTCCGCTCGCAAGTATGCTAAATAGGGTAATTTGTTTTCACCTTTCGCCGCACATTTTATCTGCGGATATTGGACTTGTTACAGAAATTGGGGCGTGCGATTGTGGCCGAAAGATTGAAGGTGAATTGAAGTGTATGTGTCGTTTGATTCTTCATCCATGTGAGGAAGATGTTCGATATGTGACATGACTTTACTTCGATTGAAGCCCAAACAAACACACACAAAAGAGCAGCAACCATAATTCCACTGGTGTCCGGGTTTTTTTTACGACCACCGTTACGCTTTTATGAAGTCATCGGAACGGATGCGACCACACGACTCCCTTGGCGGGAAAAGTGAATTAGAGTGCGGTAAAGTGGAAATAATCATTGGGCACCGAGCACCAACGGTGGCGTTTCGAACAATAGGGAATCATTGCGGTAGCCGCCTGGAAATCATATCGCCCAACCGAGCTCCGCGTGGGTAGAGAGTGTTTATTATTCCTCACGGTTCTGTCTGTGTGTGTGTGTGATGCAGCTGGCAAGAAGTAGCGTAGAAGAATCACACCCTAAATCGTAACTGTTTGTCGGACAGGTCGCCAACCTCTACCCCCTTCCGCATTCGACTTACTTCAGTTCCATGATGACCATCTTAACCGACAGCTTAAGGGAGAGGATTGAAATTAGCTTTCCGACTTTGAACCTCCCGACGAGCGCTGTTTAGTATCTGAATCTGTTCAAACCACTCCCTCCCTCCGCAACCCCGGTCGGCCGGTAATGATTTATTTAGAACACAATTAATTTTAAAACAAGTTTGCTGCTCTCTTCGAAACCGACCCGACCTGAATTGCACCGCAAAACAACAGCCAAAGCAGCAGCGAATAAGATACCCTTCTCTTTCGGTAAAACTTTGCAAAATCCGATCCTACCGTATACGTAGAATTTCCCCGGAGACACTACTTCGGTTGTGGTCCGGTTGCCTTTCCTCTGCCGTGCCGAGCGAACGAGAGAAAATGGGAAAAGTTACGATCGGTAACATGCTGGGGAAGATAGTGTGAGTGGACTCTGTTTTTCTTCCAACTGGCTGGCAAGTGTTTTTTGTTTTGCAAGATCTCTAGATCTTGATCTTGTCTTCATCTTATGCTGTTTGTTTTCTTGTGCGAATGCGTGTTCGTTTCTTAATGTTCTAAAAGAAGGCGACTTGTGATACAAATAGAAAGAAAGAGACAGTGAGAAGGAAAACGAGAATTGGAAAATATTGACAACTCAAGTCGCGTGGTGCAATATTTAACAGCTTTCATCTTTCTTTGGGTTTTTTTCCCTTTTACCATTTGAGCTGTACTCCCTCCCGGATGACGTTTGCCCGCAGGAAGGAAACACACAACATCTGTCTCTGTTTTGTGTTTGCGCTTGTGTGTGATGGCGTTTGAAATTAAGTTTGCTCGTTTTATCAAACAACAAAAAACGAAAACAAACTAATTTCCGTCGCCTTGGCGACGTTTTCGTTGCGGTGTGAATGTGTGTGCGTTGATCTACTTAAGGTTATACGCTTGTTATGATTTAGTTGTCCTGTTTGAGGGATTGTGGTTTGCTAAAGAACCACGAAAATGTTGTCAGCTTGACTCAATAGTTTCTAAGAATCTTTGAATGTGAATCAACATTCTTCTCATCGTTTCGCCATTTATCGAACACCTATTTAATAAAATCTATCAATCGATAAGCTTCCGTACTCCCCTCCCCAGGACGACCCCTCCACACTGACTCCATTTTATTAAGCCGCTTTTAGATGGAGTTGAAAATAAACTTCTTTTCCCCCGAAACTCTCGCTCCATGCAAATGGCAAATGAATCGAGCTGCCCGGTACTTCTCACCCCCGAACAGTTTAGCGGCCGGAAGTTTAGCTGTGCTGGGCTGGGAAGGGGAGGAAATCAGCAACTAGGGCACCATCCCGCCCAATTTAAAGCGCAGCTAATCGAAGGAAATGCGATCATTAATGAGTCCGGTACGGAGGGAGCCCAACACCCTGGGACGCCTTCTCGCGCTACAGCAGGATGAACTTAAAGCTGGCAAGCAATTATCATCAGCGCGCTTGTGTGTTTCGATCGATCCGATTGTTCGGTCGGTGGTGGAGTTTAATTTCGCTGCTAGCGATATTGCTTTTCAAGGGAAAGTAAACAAAAGTTTGACGTTTGAGCATACTTTTTTGCCGGTTGATTGAGGTGGGTTGAAAAGCAATGAATAAAAATGAAAACACTGACAAATGTAACTGGTAGTGTTACACGCGTTGACGGGCAGGTGTTTTATTTTATTGAAGAAAAAGATAAACGTGTTCTGACTGATTTCTTTAAACATTATTTTTCCCATTTAGCATTTTACAACACACAAAACAGTCTACATTCAGGCGCATACTATGCCAAGTATTAAGCGATCCGGATGGCAAATAAAATTTATTTTGTTTTAATGTTCGTTTGAGTAAATACTCGGAGGTGTCGAAGTAGTCAATGAAATTTAAGTTGGCATTTAAACCAATTTCTTGTAAGAACTAGGACACAAAAATTTTGTAATGTTTCTTTTTTATCTTACAAAAATAAATCATAAAATCCATAAAAGGTCTCTCAATAGTACACCGAAACAATTTCAATTTCAAATCAGCTTTGAACAGCCTAAAGGTATGCAATCCTTTGTTTGACTGTTGTAAGTTGTAGAGTGAAAAATGATCCTCGTTTTATCAATTTTTAAACGTTTCAATAGCTGAAAATGCATTGAAAGTTGTTTTAAAACGGCACCAACTATTTAAACCAAACATTATTCTTTCCAAAAATAAAATTAAATAAACTTTCTGATTACAACCCCAAAAAAATACAACAGCGAAAACAGGGCACATAAAAAGAAAGCACCAGCCAATCAAAAAATTATCCTTACCAAAAATTAAACACACACACACACACACAAAATTAGTCGAAAGAAAAGCAATGAAATCAGTGGCGGATAATTAACTTTTAATTGAGATAAATAGCTGCTACGAGCAAGGACAAGGACGAGGTACCACGTTTTTGCTCCGGAATGTATTCCACATGAGTGTGATGCTTCTTCAGTTCCTCACCCACACCCACCCTCCCCATCGCCCTCCGCTTCTCTGCCTTTGAGCCCACGGAAAAACGCAGAAACACCAATGCCCGGCCCTGTGTATATGTGGCTAATTCACTCGCATTTAAATCATAAATTGCTTACGTTTGTACGGTGGGAAAATTTTCCCTCTAACGCCTCACATCCCCACCTCCGTTCGCGGTGCCAATTAGTAAAGGAAGTGTGGTATGGCCACCTCTTCACCGAACGCATATCAACCCCCAACCCCGACAGGGACAATATGTTTAACCAAACCGGCTCCCTCGGCGGGGTGGGGGAGGGGGCGCTTCACCCGCCACACTGCGTTCCATCGGGCGTTTAACGTTTGAATGAGCATCATGGAGGAGGGGGGGGGGGGGGTCTTTGGAAAAGTGCTCGTGGGAGGGTGTTTTGATACATGTTTACACGCATTTACATTCATATTTAGCCAGCCAACGACACCGGCGGGGATGGGTTTGGTGCAGAACCGAATTAAATTAATTTCCATCCTCCGCCAGGTATACTCCCCCCCCCCCCCTTATCCCCGCCATTGTGGAAAAAGTGGGTTTGGAAGCTCTTGCAAACAACAAAACAAAAATCGAAACTGTTGGACCATGGTGGGCAAGACTTTAGCTCTTTTGGTGAGATTTTCCTTTGACCCTTAACAAAAGCTGTGGCGAAATAAATATTTCCAATGAGATTTTTCACCGTTCCGATTGTTTACAAGTGTGTGTATGTGTGTGTGTGTGTGTGTGTGTGTGTGTGTGTAATCAGTTTTCAGTGGAATATCCCTTTGCCTCTCGTCGTCTTCTCACACTATCATTTTTCATGCAAACAAATAAAATTAATTAGATTTTATTTTGCCCCGCACCAACACTCAATTCGAGATTTGTGATGAATCATTTCATCCCGTTTGTGCGGCCATGTGTCCGTGTGGTAAGCGAAAGCAATGCGCACGTTTGTCACTTCTCGCTGAACAAAGTACACGCACGCTACCAACCCCAAAACTGCATTCACGTGCATTCACGTCCAACAAACCGGAGAGAGGGGGGGGGGGGGGGGGGGAGGGGTGGAAGAAAGAAAAAAAATACAAAGTTGCGCGAAAAAGCAAAAAGCAAAACCGAAACAAAAACATTTTCACCCCCTTTTAATCCTGTTGAATTGTAGTGTGCAAGCGTTTGTGTGTGTTTGTTTGGATTCGCTACGCCCGGATCCCGTGCGAATATCGACATTGAAAACCGTCGGCAGCACACATTCCGGCTTGTGTGCACAGTAATCTACACCATCGTTGCATTTTTCTGGCCATTTTTTTATCCCGCCCCCCCTCACTAGGGCAAAAACGAGACAGCAACAAAAAAAAAACAAGAAGAAACAAAACCGAAATGGGACGGAAAAATCACTGTTTGACTTTCAAATTCAATATTCTAACGTTGCTGCGCTCGATTTCGGTATCAATAAATTTAAATTCCGTTTGATCAGTTGCGGGCGCCACGTTGGGCGTTTGGTCTCTTTGTGCAGCGTTTTTGTACATTTTGTTGTTTTGCTTTGCGTGTTGAGAGAAGACGAGAAGTGCAGTGCAATGTAAAACTAGCTGCAACAAAAACAAAACGGCAAACGAAAAACAATGAGGTAAATTAACACATTCCGATGAGTGAAAAATGCGCAAAGAAGATGAAATTCACTTCAAACGGGGCTCGTCTAAACACCGGTGCATAAGCACGTGCTGTGCTGCGATTTGCGTGTATTAGAGTTCGGTAAAACGTTTTGCGCCTAGAAAGGTATGCAAACGCAAACATTGATCTTGCCTGTAACCGAGTACTTCGTACTTCGTTTATTTAATTATGCACTTCCCAAATGGGCGGCGTTAACTGTCCGTTGGGGCGTCGTACGCCAAACGTTTGATGCGTTTCGACAACGTGAAATCTGTCCGGGGGCAATAAAAACTAATACAAAAAAGGCATTTTGCCGTATTGCATTACAGCCAGAACGCAAGCCAAAACAAATCATGCCGCTAGAATGGTTGTTTGCAATGACAGATAGCCGTGCCGTGGTAAATAGAATTTTGTGGTTAGACATAATTTTTTATTTTTAACAAAATTTGTAAACCATTTTTCAAGCGTCGCACACACACACACACACACACACACACACACACACACACACACACACACACACACACACATAATTTGTTACATAGAGCAGTACAAATGCATCACTGATTTGAATTTCAAATCATTACTCGCTAGAATTTCCCAATTGCATACCTGTAGGCGCAAGCGATTTTTAAGTGACATTTGAAATAATTAATACTCGATTATAATATTGTGAATACCGTTTCCATTCGGGTCTGTTTTGCTGTGTGAGAAATAGAAGAGAAGGAAAAGTTTGGTAAACAAAAACGGCTGAAAGTATGCAACACTTTAACGAATTGAATTGAATCTGGGTAAAACACTCAAGAAGGCTTCATTATTTGCTCCGTCTTGAGAAGAATCCAGAAACCACCAGACCACTATTAACTCATTTCAAAATCACATACCTACCCAAACAACATTTGTAGCAGCAAAACAGTATGGGCGAAATGCATTTTTGATTTGCAGTTGATGTTGAAACATTCCCTTCTTTGTTTTGAATGGGCTTAAGTAGTTCACTTCTTCTCCATTACTCCTAAAAGTATGCAATTGTCGCTACAAAATCCTCTTCTGATTGCTTACCACATAGCTGTTGATCAATTCGGACATTTTTGAAAACCTTTTTCTAGGTAAAGTATTTCCAACCTTGCTTTCTAGTAATTATCGGCACTGTCTCGGTGTCGTTGCGCGTGATGCGAGCGAGCACTCGAGCTAAACTGACAGTTTGCATGTAGCCTTCTTCCTGCTATTAAGTTATCAAAAAAAGAAGTCTTCCAGCAGTCTGCTGACGCATCGGCTGTGAAGTCTGTGTGTCTGTTGGTGAGATGAATAGTTTTAAAGTAGTGCTGGCCGGACGCGTTTTAATAACATTAAACCGTTCAACCATTTTGCGCATTTCCCCTTAGCGGCCTGCCACCGCCATTATTGTGCGCCCAGCAACCACACGCCACCGCATCGCGCTCGCTTCTCGTTCATCCCTCTATTAAGCACCACATTAGGATTGTCTTGAGATTGCGAAACCTTTTTGTCTCTTTTTGTGCCAAAGCCCGTCGGTTGGGGGATTTCTTGGTGCCGTGCTGCCTCGGACTCGGGGAAGTTTTGTAAGCGTTCGGTCCCCTATGGTGGCCCTTCTAAAACTTCCCCACCCGGTCATCCCGGTCGCCGGCCCAGCCTTAGGAGGGGACATTTATTTTAAGCAGCTTATATTTAATTGTTTTTCCCGAAGCTTTAGCCCGAGTCCGAGTGTGCTCGGACGAACATAACCATTCCATTGGATTCCGGCCGCCGTTCGCCGCATCGTCCCGCAATGAAGGTCAAACCGTTGTGGAGGGGTTTGGGAGTGAGTGGAGTGGAAGACCTTTTTTTTTCCTCTCCGCCCGTAAAATATTACAGTATATGAAATGGATGTTTCAGTGTTTAATTTCGCTTGTTCTCGGGCAGGCCGACGCTTGCTGTGTGCGCGATGGGAAGGGCAAAATCGTTGTGGCGCGGTTTGCGGTTTTTAGGTGGAGGGAAGGGAAGGAGAGAGGGGGGGGGGGTGGAACGGACCGTCAGCTCAAGGCCTATTATATCGTGATCTCGACTGTAAAGACACTTAGTACCGGGGAAATGTGGGACTGTTCGTTGTTCGTCGGGTGGAAGTATATCTCGAGAACCTGTCGAGACACACCGCGCGCCGCGTACTCCGGTGTTCGCAAAAACCTTGCGCAACTTGAAAGGCCTCTCCCGCCACGCTCAGCTGGAGCAAAATCGAAGTCTTGAAGTAATGCGCTGTCGGTATCGTTTAGCTTCATGAATAATAAACAGACTGCACCGACGGGCACAAACGCATTATACACCCCACATCTTCCGCCACCACCCTTCCTCCGTTTCACTTCCGTCCTGTCAAAGCGATCCGAAGATGCCTCGATTTTCATTTATGACACTTTAAATGTACATCTGGTGTACGAGTTTTGCGAGAATTCCGCAGGACTCCGCAGGACCCGCTCCGCGTTCGCCTAATCTGCACCAACAAGCTGCACAATAAATATGTATATCGGTACATTTGGAGTGTTATTCATAACGTATCAACGTATGCAGTACGTTGGTGTACGCTCGATAATGGTGAAGATCGGCGATGTCTAACCCGGAGACGAAGGTAAGCAGAACGAGAACCATTAGCCAAGCCAAATCTTTCCACTGGCAGGTTGTAATGAAAAAAGCACACACACATACACAAATACACACGTATATCATGCTTCTTTATTGCCTCGTAAACATTATAGTAAAATCTTTTCTTCGTCTAGAGATGTCCGTAACCTCCTACACACACCATCTGCTACTGCCTCTGTGTGTTGTGGGTGTGAGGTCCCATCTCCGCGAATAGTTTTCGCATCTGAACGCAACGCATTACGCCTTTGTTTACAACAGATACGTGAGATGTGTGTGTGTGTGCCTGGTGTGTCAATGCGCTTCTATTTCTTTTCCCCCTCTTGCTCCCACTGGACTCCACACAAAAACCACCGTACGGACGTACGGAAGCGCTCCGGAACTTGTTCGGCTCACCCAGCGCCCACCAGTTACCATCCGAAGACGAAGTGCATCCGGAGCGGAATTGCAAATTGGATCATGGCTTGAACGAAACCCGGGGATTTTGCCACGAAAGGGGAAACGGTAATAAAAAAAAGAAGGTAGACAGTCAGTACAGTCAGAATAGGAGAGTTTTTAATTAGGCCCTCGGGCGGCTTAGTGTCCTCGCTTTTAGTGTCCGCCATTCTCGCGTTCGCGGGCGTGTCGCGAAGGAAAACAAAAGCCACCTTTCACGATGAGCTCGCACAGTTTTTGCTTCGCTCGTGTCCCGTCTTTTTTCTCTTTCTTTCTCTCTCTCACTCTCGCCCCTTCGGAAAATCACTCATCCATCAGTGCGTCTAGTGCATAGGGTCGCAGCATTTAGTTCCGTAATGCTACAGGTAGACGTGCAGGGTAGCTAAAAAGCGCATCCGTGAGCTGGGAAGCCGGCAGGAGTCTGTTTCGTTGCTTTTAGCCAGGAAACCGGAAACTATGGCGGGCTGGTAAGGTTGACGATGGAGTCATTTGCGGTTCATGAGACTCGGCACATTACGATCCTGAGTCCGGAGAGATAGTCCCGTACCTGGGTGTCACTTGTTTTTCCTGTCAATGTTTCTGGGCTACGTATCTGGAGCATCTGTGGGCAGCATTAACCTTAATTTTGGTGAAACTCGTTCACGTCGATAGCGTTCCGTTAGGTGTAGTTGAACCATGCATGACAGTTGCGTGTTTTGGAGTAACGAAATGGCTTTTAATGACGTCTAGTTAACGTACTAAGAGTCCTAGATGGAATTGATGAGACGCCAATATCCAGATTTCGTGGATAACATTGAAATCATTAGACATCTAAAAACCAGCCGCCATTCCGATAGGGTTACCTTGAAGATCAGTTATTTGAAGACAAAATTCCTTCATAAAACCCTACTCGAAAACAGAGTACCCCTTGACGGTGACAGGTGGGCTCACAGGATGATTCCCGACCTTCACCAGTGGATGGAACGGAAACACGACGACACGGATTCTTCTCAGAGTACCTGCACGTGTGTAAGTTCGCTCCGTGTCCGGAATGCCCACGGTGGGAGTGTCCCACGTGATGTTCGAGTGTCCGGTGCTTGAAGACATCCGACAGGAGCTGTTGGGCTGTGGGTCGAACGATCCGGTGCACGCCAACAACCTTGGCACGAAGCTACTGGCGAGTCCAGAAAAGGCAGTAGAGCAGGCGGCAGATGACAGAGCACGGAAGGATTCGACAGTCTAGCAGCCCACGTTGTGGCAGCGGCAGTTGAAGCAGAGCTTGCTAGGACGGCCTGCGATCCCATAAAACTCCAGTGTGTGTGGAAAAAGGAGATTGAACCCTCAAGAGGTGAGTTAGAGCTCTTTGACGGTCCAGATATCCTGATGGAATGATACGATGTTTTGAAACACGCGCTGAAGCTGTCGGTTACATGCTCCAGCTCTTTTAAAGGCATATCTCTCAATTACCACAATCAATTGCAACCGAACCATGTAACGGATCTCAAGACTCGATGACTCGTCCCAAATTTGGAATTAAAAATTTACATTAAACGCATCATTGACTTCCCAACCCGTCTACCGTCTGATGCTCTTATGTCATCGAACGTATTTCGAATCGTTTACAATCTGCTTCACCAACGCTTCACCGGCTGGGAAAAGGTCAAAGTAAAACAAAAAAAAACCCTTCGGCTGACCGGCGAATACCACCTGGCGTATTCTTCCAATACGTACACTTTTGATTATTGTTTTGCATGCTTCAAGCGACCGGCATAAGTCGCTCGTTCGGTCGGAACGGGAAACCTTCAGAGGGACCCCCTCACAAAGGCCTTCCTTTACTTTGGTGGATGTTTTTTTCTTCTCCACTTTGCATCGTTTTTTTTCATATCCCGGGTCAAACAATCTTTCCCACTTCCTCCCATTCTGATCTTCAAGTTTTGCCTTAACTATCCATTTGATTGAAACTCAAGAAAAGCAGGCCGAAAAACACGATTTACGTAACCGTTATTGAAAATCGCAGAACCCAGAAGATTGTGTTTGCATTCCACTCGAACCCGGCACCGAAACCGAAACTTGAAACACAGAATTTCTTACTTTTCTCCCTGCGGCCCGCTCCGCCAACCACCTAGAACGCAAATCGCAAGGAACACACACACACACACATCCATGCAAGGTCAGTAAAAGCGTCCCCATCAAAAGATTCGTGCTATGATAGAGCTGCGAGAAAAAAAGGGAAAAGAAGGAAAACACATACACAGAGAGTACGGTAGGTGTACCAACTATTTCCCTTGATCCTCAAGTATCACGCATTCAACAACAGCAGCCTCACACACGTGGCGCTGGATGAAAGGGAAACAAATTTTCCAAATTCATTACGCGACCGCCAATACCTGGCGTAAGGTATGCGAGGACAACCAGGCGAGGCAGGAGAAAAGAATCGAACCTTTGCTTCGATAGATTGGACAACAATAAAGATGAAAAGTTTCACCATCCCCGGCCTGGTGGTTCGTTCGTAGACGCCTTAGACGCGAGGGACGAAGGAGAGAAGGAATTTTCGTCAAGCAGAGAACCAGGCAACCTTACTCAGTCTGTTCAATGTTTTTTCTGCACTGTTTGTACAAGAATACCGTTCTTGAAATACCGGTTTGAAAATTTTCGGGACTGTTTTGCAATAGTAAAGGGAATACAAAGGACGCTAACGCCTAAAAATATGCAATTTACATTACATTTTATTTTGAAAATGAACGAAAACAGCTGCTTGATTGATTTGAACCGAAATGTATGTATGGGTCGCAAAGATAACTCAATTTTTAAAATAGATCACACGTTTTTATGCTATATTTTAATTGTTAAAAAATCTACTTGCCCAATGGCACACTTGATTTTTGAGACTAAAACAAAAACTAGACGAGATATCCGTTAAACACTCGAAAAGGCCTCATCCTGAAAATTTTTTCTGTACAAAAACTGTGAAAAATGTCACAAGAAGCACAAAGTGATTTATACACGGTAAAATATGGTTTAATTTATTTTTTAAAAAATATCGCAAGCAGCAGCAAGTATAGCAGTATGGATGGGGACAGGTACACGCGCGGCTGGAAAAGATTGGATTGAGGATCGATGCGACAAACACAAAACACCTGCCTACAGGAGGCACCTCTTAGATCGTGATAAAGGCCATCTCGAAGGCATAGCAGAGGAGTTCTTCTACCTTAGTACGATCGTACGGAGTGCACGCCAATGCACTCGCCATTTTCGAACGGCGGGTGCTAAAGAGTATCTTTGGCGGTGTGTGCGAACAGGGCTTATGGCGAAAGAAGAATGAACCACGAGCTAGCTGAGCTATCTGGCGATGCTTATAACTTGACGGTAGTCAAGCCCGGAAGGATACGATTTCTGGGGTACGTGATGAGGATGCCGGATTTATGCCGTACGGGGAGGGTGCTTGTTAGCGACCCGTTCGGCATGAGGCGTAGAGGAGCACAGTGAGCAGCCTGGCCTGGCCATGCCTGCGCGACGTGCTGAACTCTGAGCAGGCCAAGAAGAAGAATAAATCAAACTGTTAACTGTAAATCGTGTCAAACTGTTAATTTATTCAACTTGCTTTTCTTGATTTAACTTTTTTTATTTTTATATTATAAACATGGACCGCTACCAAGCTCTTATGCTATTGTTGATTTAATAAGCTAAAAACTTACTACACATTGTCTACCTTTAGGCGTAGCTTTTCCCTTCAAAACTATGCAAATAACAAAGCGTTTAAATTTAGAGCGCTAGAAGAAAACTCTTCTAGCGCTGAAATCAGCTGCCCAACTGTTGACCACGCAGACATTGCCACGTGCCCACGCAATGCAGCATCCCTATCATTAGTGTGAATTAAAGATCCGGTTCTACAGTGCGTTTTTTTTTTGTTTTTTGGCTACCAAATGCAGGACCATTTTGATATGTACTCCTGTTTCTGCTCCGGAACAAACAACCAAAAAGAAAGCAACAACAGAATGGTGGAATGAGGTGCGGGAAAACAGCTTCCCCTTGTGTACTGGGAAACCTTCCCCCCCCCCCCCACACACGTACAAATCGGTCACAGCAAGGATGGGAAATGGTTGTTGTCACAGCTGAGAGGGTGAAGAAAACTGGTCGGGTGGGCGGTGTGGTAAGAGTAAAAGCCTTCCGACAACAAATAGTTCCCAAAACAGCGGCACACTCCAGCTTCATTGTCACCGATAGGGGTAGGTGGGCGCAAGGGAGAAGTGGGTGTGTGTATGTGTGTGTCTGTATGTGTGTGGGGGGGGGGGGCTTGCAAGGGAAATCGTGCTGCTGAATTAATTTCAATGATTATTGTCGGGGAAATATTTTGTTTATTGTTCAAACGTTAAACACTGCCCGGGAGTTGGGCGTTGCGATGTGAAGGTGAAGGTGATGAGGACCACCATCACTACATCCACCCTCTCCCACACCCCCTCATTTTGGCCCCTTCCACCGCCCCCCCTCCCCTCTCACCCTCACAGTGTTGTTGTTTCCTTTGGCGTGCACTCGGAACGGAAGCGGGCATGTTTATGGTTGTTTGATTCGTCCTGCCGAGCTCCCGCCCATCTTTGTTTGCCCGCGGGTGTTGCGGGAAGCTTTAGGGAGGTTTTTCGGCGGTTGCCGATTCGCATCATGACACCATCAACCACCACATCACTCGTCACATACACACGGAGACAGCGGCCCGTGCCGAACAACAATCCGCATCCGTTCGACGTGCCGCGGAAGGGTCGACATGGAACATGGTGGAAAGGGTTGCGCAAGGGGTGGTTTATAGTGTCGTGGGTTCTCTGTTATTGTTGCACATGTAGAACTCCCCCTTACTCGGCTCCTTTCTCCAATCTCTGTCCCTCTCACTCCCTTACGGAAACTGGGTTTTGCATTGTCAAACACAGGAACGCTCATCATGCCACAATCGCACCACAATGATCGATCTCGCACACGTGAAAAATGAGACCGAAGTTGTGTTGGTTCTGTGTGTGTGTGTGTGTGCAGTGCTCTGTGTTGCCTGATTTTGAGCACAAGTTTACACAACAAAAAAATTAAACCGAAGTTCACGCAAAAACGCGACAGTTACCAGGAGTTATTTGATCGCGAGGAGGTTTTGTTGTAGTTGTTGGTGGGCGGTTTGCGTTGATAAATACCGTCCCGCCAACTGTTTACCTGGGCGAAGGTGTCAATAGTGTGAACACCAGATAGGGGGTGGGATTCTGCTTTACATTTCAATTATTTGCTTGCAGTTCCTGATTTTAGTAGAGGCCTGGTGGCCTTAAGGTGTGTCTAACGACCCTCAGAAGTTGTGGACGATGAGTTTTGCTAGAAGAAGGCAACTATTAAAAAGGTTATATCTATTACAAAGAAGACAGCCATCGAGAAATGAAGCCAAGAACACCATCTGCGTTCACTTCTTTATCGAAGTTTGGAAGATTAAAGAAGGCAGGCCTCCATTTTCTATTGTTCTGCACAGAACCTACACTCCAATATTTTCAAGGACTCTAAAGGAAGTTAGGGGATAACTTGGGCCGTGGGACTAGTCTCAACACAGCCAGAAGAAATGTCTCACTTCAAAACACCTGATACGACGGATGAAGTTGGGGCTATAGAAAGCCTTCTCGAACAGCAAAAACACATGATAAGAGCTACAACACAGGGAGGATCAACAAACCTCTATTAATCAGGCTCCATATTTCATTTAAAAGTCCATTTTTGTTCGGATATGACCTTAGATGGGTCTTAAAATCCTCCAACATTTGCTCGATCTCACTTCATTCAGGATCCCATTACCGTTCTAACCACTTTTGTTTGACTGTTTGCATAACTTCAGGCGTTAAAGAGAACAATGACAGATAACAATATAGAAATCTTGCAGAAGCAGCTTTCTGCTAGGCGCAGGTATCTCAGTTTTCACCAACAAACCACATCTAAGCAGCTGCAGTGCCAGTGAATGCGTTTCTCCTTGGGTAAAATTTAATTTTCATTTGACCGATCGGTGCTCTGTTCGATACATAATGATTGCACGCAGGTGGTGATGAACAAATGAGACAATGGAGGAAGGAAAGGATAGGGACAGGAGTGTAGAGTGTGGATGTTTCTTATGAGCGAAAGATTATTTGGTTTAATTGACCCGAGAACGAACGAGAACCCCGTCGGGAGGGTGGTGGAGTAGTGTTGGCCGTTCCCGAAGGCCAGCACACATCAACTGTACAAGACGGCCGTCACTATTGGAAGGAAATCAAACCCGGGGAGAGTGGCGAATGGAGGAGGGTGGGAAGGGGGAGTGGGAAAATGAAAGGCATGTGTCAACGGGGTGATTCGATAGTAAAGTTCTCAATCAAAATCTGCTCTTTGCTCCCACCTCGTGTCTTCCGGGTCCTCTCGCCTTCTCTCTCTCTCTCACTCACACACTCACACCCGGCCCCCTTCGTATGGCCGACAAGGATCAACGAGTATCGAGTAGAGAGGGCGCCACCTTAAAACAATATGACAGCGCGCTCTAAAATTAACAGCTCATGCATTATTCAATCGAACAGACGTTCACAACATTAATATGGGTTTTGTGACTGTGTATGTGTATGTGTGCGTTCGTGTGGGACACGGTGCATGTCTATTTGGACACGGTGAATTTTCCTTTCCCGCCTCACACTTCCACACATTTACTCACACACAAACACGCTTCCAAAAACCTTATATTAGTATCAAGTCCGCTCTCGACGTACTACGAAACGTGTGAAAACAGCATCATTAACAAGGCAATGGGGCTGAAAGGCAAACACACATTCACACACATACAAATACACGAAAGAAATACACGAAGGAAGAGAGAGGCAGAGAAGGGCGTTGAAGAGGAGGAGTGAGGGGAAAAGGGTGAAGCAGGTGGCAAACTGTACGGCTCGGTGCGTGCAGGAACCGTTAACGCATAAACATTATTTCGATTTACGGACAAATACATTATGCGTTCCGCTACACTACACTACACACACACACACACACATACACGAAACCACACTGAATTGTATTGCTATTCTAGTTAGTGTACATGTGCATGTGAGTATGTGTGTGCAACTAGAGGAAACAATCGGAACAACGAACAAGGGAAAACATAGAGAGCACAGGCTCGTTGAGGTCACTTAAATCACCACGATGAAGCGTGATAAATCAAACCGGAAACTACATCCCTCACCAATACACAATCAAATCCGGGCGTGGAAGGAAAAGGCACGGAAGGGGCAAGGGAAAATCGAAAGGTTAAATAAAACAGAAAATCAGATTTCAAACGAGTCAATCGAGTTCGGATCGGTTCAGTGCGTCCTTGCACTGGTTTTTGCAAACCGAGGGTTATGCACCCGGTTCGAGGGAAGTATCTTAGTCCAGCGCACACACACATACACACAGATTCATGTACCGATGCACTGGTACGCACGCCGTTTGCACAGTTTCCCATCGCCAACAGTCGACGTTGGGCGGCGCGTCGAAATCCACCAGGCAATACCGTACGGTACGAGTACAATATGCACTATGGACAGAGGGTGATCAAAATTATGCTTTTCATCAAGATTGCCAGCAGTTAATGATGTTTTAAAAATAGTTTTAGACAAAGCACTGGGCGTCTCCATCAATGCTTATGAAGTACCAGGCGCACCTATGCGTATCCAGTACTGGGCGTCTCCATCAGTAAAAATTTTGAATGGATAAAAATAATAATTTTTCGAAGCCAAAAACTATAAAAATTTATTTTAAATTTAATTTCAAAAATTAATCTTGAAATCTCACTATTGTATTAAAAATTTTCTCTTATTTGCTTCATGTTACGTTAAATATTTTTTTCTGATTTTATGTTACATTAAGTTCTAAAATGGTTCAATTCAATTTTAATTCAAATTATTCTGACCACCTTCACCCTACGGTGCGGCACGGCGTGACGCGCTAAGGTGCAGTGCTCTAGCGAACGAACCCGGTACGGAGACTCCGGAGGCTGCCGAACCGATCGACCGTACCCGATGTATGCAACAAGAAAGTCATAAATATTCATATGCTAGTGAAAACTTCCAGCTTCCTACGCTCGAATGAGAGACGAGCTGCACGAGGTATCGAGACGCGGGAAAAATCTTTCGTCCCTGTCCTTTCGAGTCGATTTGTTGCGCTTCCTATCTCCTTCCACTGTGGGGAGGAAGGACCGTGGAGTTTTGTTTCGTTGTAGCAGCGCTCTGGCCTCGCCGCTGTGGATCGAAAATAATCGGCGTCGATTTTGCGACAAACCAGATTCCGGACAGCCCGGACAGCCACCGGAAGGTGGAGCCGGCAAATGAGTGGAAAAACGACGAGTACGGATGGATGGATTTCGCACGGGCGTCCGGCGAAATGTCCTTTCACGGGGTTTCGATCGCTTTTCTCGGCTTGTTGCAGTTCATCTCGATTTTCGCTTCCCACCGGCCCAGCGTTTGCATATCAATCGGGTGGAAAATCGCCGGAAAATCGCTACCCATCGCACCCACCGGTATGGCGCGTGTTGACTTTGGTGTGCGTGTGTGTGTGTGTGCAGGGGTCGCTTTCCAGTTTTACAGGTAAGCATCGAATTGTTGGGTTGGGTAAGAGAATAAGAGGGAGGGGAGGTGACCACCATAAATCGCTAATTGTGTCGCCCCCAGACAATCATGATCCTCTCCGGCTGAAGGAACGCAGAAAAAGCCGAAAGAATGCAAAGTTGAACACAGCTGATGACACAATTCTCCTCACCGTTTTACACACCATTCGTACCGTACCGTCGAATTGTGGAGCGAAAGTCTGCTTTTCGTTTTCTTTTCTCTCTCACGACTTTCCATATTGTGACCATATTTACATAGTGTTGACCTGGGCGAAAGTCGCAGCAGCAGACAGCACAAAGAAAGAAATTTCCGTACGCCTCAAAAAATTTGCGAACCGATTTTCATGAATGAACTGACGCTTTTACGCCTAAAGGTAGAGGAGGAAGATAGAATGAGAGAGGGTGGACCTGATTTCGCAAGTGGAAGTAAATTTATCGTACAATTTAAAGCGATTACTGAGCCGGGCAAAGGCCATTTGGCTGCTGTATCGGAACTGTTACGACGTTAAGGTGGAAGTTTAACAGCAGATTGCTTTCATTGAGGCCTTTCTTTTTCGCATTCAGAGCATATTTTACTCTGTTTTCTTAGCTGAAATCATATGCTTTCATTTTCTAACTTTCTTCTTTCAACTAATTTTCATTTTCATTTTAAAAATAAAGTGCACTTTGCATGTTATGAAACTTCCATTGCATACATCTAGCCGTCGTTTGAGTTATTTTCAAACATATTTTCTTCTACCCCTAAGCAAGCATTTCACAAGAAGGCTCGACTAGGGCAAGGCCAGCACGACGATCGTACGACGACATCGTCAAATTGTCGAATTTTCTTACGCTCAATTACCCTAGAAAGGCCATTGGATTAGCTAAATGCGATCGCACATCAGCGTTTGCATGGATAATTCGTGCCGGGCAGAAAATAACAGGAAGGGAGGGATGAGATCAGGGGAAAAAAGGAAGGCAAGGAGAAATTATGGTAAAGGAATGAGCATCAAGTAGTCGGTAAACCACGGTAAACGGTAGTCCAGTAGACAAAAATATTGTTTCTTAAAAATTAAAACATTGGCTTTTGTGTTACGCGCTGCATACTTTGGGGCGTTTTTTTTATTATTGCCGTTTCTAGTTGATTTTTAACACATTTCGACCGTTCTTGTTTGTTTTCTGCATCCGAATCAACTTGTTAAGATCTTTTTAAGCAAACCACAACTATTCAGATTCACATTCAGCAGGATGTGTACGAGACCAAACAGGATTGCAGGTGTGGTATATTGGAGGGGGACAATTTTTGGGCAGAAGAAAACACCGCAACAATACTGCTCGCAGTAGCTGGCTTTATTTTATTTTTCCATCGCCATGGCAGTGGCCACTAAATGTCTGGTTGGGAAGGATAATTGTGAAACAGGTGGATGGGAGTGGATGTGTGCAGACGACTCCTCTTGTGGACGTTTGATGATGGCACACTACCATTCTCTTCCTACCCGTCATTATGGGGCTGGCAGGGTAGTGGTGAGGGACAAGGAAGGTAAGGCAGATGGAGAGAAATATTTTGAATCACATAAAATTCAGTTTCCAGCTGGGCCGATTGCACCTGCTTTTTCCTCAGCACATCACGACGCAGAACATCTTTTTCCTGATCGGAGTGTGTATGTGTGTTAGTGTTGAATGCATTGAATCAACAGCAACCAGTGCAGCTATGTATTTCCTTTCGCTAGGATGCGGCCATTCTCTCGCTCTCTCTCTCTCTCTCTCTCTCTGTCTCTCCTCTAAAATTGTGATTCAATATGGGTGCATCCTTGCGGCGACGTGAAAACAAGGGATGCTGGAAACCGTTTGGCAGCCGTTTTGTTGTCGTTCTTCGGTTAAAATTTAATCCTTTTGCTCTCCCAAACCATCGAGGCGCACCTGTCATAGGGGTATTGTTTTTTTTTTTGTTTGCTTCTTCCACAATAAAGCGAGCAAGAGAGTGCGAGCGAGAGAGACAGTGCAGGAGGATAGTCTACGTACATTGTGGCATGCCGGAAACATGCCTGCCCGACTGACATTGACTTGGAAGCATATTACGTTTCTGGTTGAAACACATTTTAGGACTCCTTCTTCCTGCAACCTGTGTTACTCTTCTTCTCCTCCGTACAAAAAAAAAACACACACACACAAAAACCGAAGCACCATTCCGCCAACGTTAACTCACCAAACCCTCAGCCCCGGCTGCTGAGGTTTTGTCTTTTTGGCTGTTTTAGCGATGAATAAAAGAAACAAAAGAGAGAAAACATGTCATCTCTCCGCCAATCATCTACACTATGAGTACCATTCTCCGATCCGAAACCTTCCCGCCTTCCATCTCTTTTTGCCCACCAAACCGTTCCACGTTGGGTGGAGGAGAAATTCTTTCACAACAAGCGATCTTTTGCACGTGTATCCTAGTCACGGCACCAAAGCGTCGCACAACTGTGCTCTATAGCTAGTGCAGCGTACGAGCTACGAGGCACTCCACGAGAGCTTCCTGTGTCGTGCCCATGATCACCATTGATTCTTCGCTTCAAAACGCCACCCTCCCCGTTGATCTTCTTTTACTTAATAATAAGTCTTTTCGGCACAGACTTTCTCAAGCTCAAGTACAAAACAAAAACCACGAGGTTTAAAACCATTTCTCTGGGTGGACATTTCGCAACCGAGGGGGATTTTTTTTCCTAGTTCTACCTCAAGAATTGAGGGCTTCCTTGGAATGGGGGAGATTTTGCGAGACAACGAAAGCTTACCGAGATTACCTCACCTTTGCCAGACATATGTTGCTGAAGCCTGCCTGCCGACTTGGTCGGGAGGAGCAAACACCCCATTCCATTCCTGGGAAAACTGGATATAATTGCCCTTGTGCGACATGTACCATTTCTCACTCGGATGCTCGTATGTGTGTGTGTGTGTGTGTGTGAGGGGTATGGTATGGGGCGAAAAAGGAACCTCAAAAGCCGAAAGCGGTCGGCTGTCGTTTGCGGTTAGCGTGTGCATCATTTCCCACCGCCGAATCAGAACGCAACGCTTCCGTCAGGTGTGCTGAATGGTCCAAGAGGAAGGGAGGAGAAGGGAGGAGGTTGCGAGAGAGAAGTGGAAACGGTGGTGGAGACAGAGGAGAACGAGAGACGTGTTCCGGAATCCACAGGCACAATCGGTGATGGGTTTCCGATATGCTCATCATTTTCCGTGCCCCTGGTCTGTCGTTTTTTTTTTTTTTGTTGTTGCTTTGCTCCACTCGTTCGATTGCCGTGTGTGTGTGTGAGCGAGAGAAAACGGATGAAATCAGATACTCCAGCGCTGGTGGTTGGATGAGGCCGCTTCTAGTTGCAACGATTTGTAAGAATGCTTCCTGCGATGAGCGAGCCAACACAGCAGGACAATGGCGGATACTGAGAAGGATGGTGCTGTGGGAGCTGATAGTGGTAAGCATTCCAACTTCACGTCTTGGATATGGATATAAATACAGTTCGTTTTCCTTTTTTTGCTCGGTTGCTACCTAGTTGCAGTACCCGGCGCTTGATTTCATTTCGTAATGAGCAAAGGTACGGGCAAAGCTTAACGTAACGAGTTTACAGAAACTGTCACATCGCTGTCAACTGTCGCTTAAACATTTTCGTTTGCTAAAATCTCCGAGGGTTTGACATTTCGTTGGAGTATTACATTTAACTGAATGCGAGCGGACGTAGCCGCTAGCTGAGAATTTTCTCCAGATCTATTTGGAACTGTCAAAATTAAGGAATCAATTTGAAAAAAAAACACTAAATTATCTACCTTTCTCACCTTGTGCTTTCATTTTCTTTCTTTGTTTCTTTCATTTGGTTGATCGTTTCCTTTGGTTTTCACTTTTTGCACACATTTTTGTTAATTCGTTTTTATTATTTGTTTATTTTCATTCACTTCTTCCTCATATTTATTTCTTTGTTTTTTGTTGTTGTTTTTCTTCATGTGTGCCTGCGTATCGGTGTTTTCTTCACCGATTCATTGTTTAACTACACAACTCACTGGAACAAACATGGCGGTTCCCTAGGTCGAATCAATTCCGTCCCATTTCCCGCTGTGTGTATGTGTGCGATATGATTTAATGTACGTTTCCCGCGTAGTATGTGTTTACTGTGTTGCACACACACACACACGCACGCATACACTCACACACAATCTGTTATTGATATGTATCTTATATATGTACGAGCAGCAAAGAAAATGGCGCCTGTCTCTCTCTCTCTATCTCTCTCTCGCGCCACTTTAACAGCGCGGAGCGGAAAAGTGGTTTGCTTTTCCTTTTCTTGCGATGTTTTATTGTTTCTTGTTTTGTATGATGGTTTTTTATTTGCCTTTATCTAAATTGCGCGGGAAGAAAATTATTTTTTATTTTATTTTTGTTGTTCTATGCTGATCGTACTTTTTTTTCTACCTTTTTTCTCTCTCTCTCTCTCTCTCTCTCTCTCTCTGTTTTCATATCGTTGCACCAAAATTTGAAACATTCTAAATACAGTATGATTGATATCGTTGTATCTACCACACCACCCCCACTGGGTCCTAGCTCTAGGTAACGCTTATCTGTGTGTTTGTGTGTATTAGTTGTATATATCTATATATATAGTCATTCCTCTAAGTGTATGCATAATTAGTTGCTAAGAGTATAACACCTTTTTTGTTTACCTTCTCTTGTTATGTTTAATAGTTTGGTTTTTGTTTGCCGCTTTGCAAACGTGTCACTTCAGAGGAGGGCGGAAGAAAGGAGACAGAAATAGGGGAGAGTTCCCGGAGGGAAGAGTTCCCGTGAGCGGGAACTGGGAAGGGATTCTGAGCCAAGCTTACGTAAAATGAAGAATCCGTACACGTACAAACACACACAGGATGCAGCTGGATAACAGGTTCCGTCTCTCGCTGTAAGCTCATGCAAAAAGGATGCAAAAACGGATGTCCCGTCTGACTACTGTTGCTCGGGGACAACTTCTTCAACAACTGCTTCGGTGTGACATAATGTTCGTGTGTGTTAAGGCAACCCGGAGGGGAGGGGGGGGGGGGGGTGGGACGGAGGACAGGAAGGGTGAAATGTTGAGGGTCACTGTGTGTGTGTGTACGTCAACCAAGCTGAAATTTGTCTACCCATGCGTGTATATGTGTGCTCCTTCCTACTGTCACTTTCTTCCAGCTCCATATTCCGACAAGCATGCGAACTAGTATTACCTGCAGATGGCGCTATCGTCGGCAGTGCAGACGCTGTTGGGCGCCGCCAGGAACAGCTTACCGCTAGAGCACGCGCACAGCTGATAGATCTTGCCAGCCGTGTCGGCACGGGCCGAGGAGGAGAGTAGGCTGCCGCTACCAACCCCGACGCTACTAGCGCCACCTACCGTTTGCACCGTTTTGAGATTAGGCATATAGATGGCGCTGGAGTCGAGCCGGATCTAATGGAATTTTGGTAGTTAGCCACTTGATACTGATGCGCACAAGGTGTTTCGATACGAAGTCGCAGATAGTCGTGCAGGTTGCATACATTTAGGCTTTTTAGATAGCAAACTATTGTAAGAGATTTTGATGGCATTAGACAGGATGTTTCATGTATCCTTTTTGATGGTTAATTCTAAATTGAGCAGGAGCTCCACTTCTGATCAACCATGTGTTTACACATGGTTTTGGTACCTTAGGTTAAAGAATTATTCTTGGGTTAACGATCTACCAGGTTACGCTTGCCATCGAAAGGCTTACTAGACTTCCTAGTACCAAAAACCTAGTCGGATAGGCAGTCCTCACCACGAAAAGGGACAATTATCTTCAAATTACAGCGCCTAAATGTATACTTTTGCTGCCAATATTACTCTTGCGATTTCACAGTCGAAAACAAAACCCTCCGAAGCCCGATACTTACACTGCCAGCAACGGAGTGTAGCTTCAGATCGTTCAGGCAGGTCGTCTCGATGCCTCCCGCACGAGACTGAATGAATATCTCCTGCGTCGCTCGCGCTTCCAGCGATCGTGTCGGTGACTCTAGCCTGCACACAGTACAAAAAGGGTTTTAGCGTGTGTTCAAACACAAGGTTTCCCTTCCCCCATCAGCTGCTAGAACTCTCACGCGGTACTCACTTTAAATCCTTACCGGCATCCGCACGTACGAGCGGCGTTTGGATCGAGTCCCGAAACGCCACCCCTCCCTCACCTTCCACCCGCAGCGAACCGGCCCCGACGATGACTTCGTCCCGATCGACCGCGAACAGGTTGGTGCCGTGTGTGTCCGTAATGCGGAAATGATTGGCCAGAACTTCTAGCCGATCGTGTCCAAGAAATAGCTGATTTTCGACCGCACCGTACGCGTTCCTTGTGTTTACGCTCAGATTGCGTGAGGACTCTGAGGAGAGAGAGAGAGAGAGAGAGAGAGAGAGAGAGAGAGAAAGAAAGAAAGAGGGGAAGATAGAAAGACGATCGTTACGGAGCTGTCAAAACGGGATCTTCCGTGCCCTCGTGGGGAGGAACTCACCAACAGAAATAGGCTGTCCGTGTTTCGAACGAATTGACGATGCTCGCAGTGTGTTGAGTACTAGCGCCTGTCCGGTGAGTTGGATACCGCCCGGCACTATCTTCAGCTGGCCCATACCATTCTGCAAGGAAATTTGTTGTGTCAAAATGGGGATAAAACCAAGCGTTTAGAGGTTATCGGCGAGTGATTTTATTATTCTTTCCCTGCCCACAAACAAAAAAAGGAAATCGAGGGAAGTTCTTACATTAGCTGTGAGTAAGTAACTGACGTGCTGCAAAACTCTAGACCCCTTCGATCTGGGTGACTTCAAGAAAAGAAAACAACATCTCTAACCATCCAGAAAACAACTTAATCAGCTAAATAAACAGACCATCACCTGCCATCAGGTCGTATCGAACTTCTTGATAACGTTCCGACGGACCCGACCAACAATAGGACGGCATACGTGTTTACAGTGGCTACAGGAAGCGAAGGTTAAACACCAGAAAAAAGCCCCATGCCCCAAACGTCTCGGATTGGGATTCGTGAGAAATCAAACTTGGCTTCGACCGGCTTCATGCAACCCCGGCAAAAGGGAGTTCGGAAAACAAATCAAAAATCGAAAAAAGAGCTTCCCAAGGAAATCCGACAAACAAACCGCTCCTCATCAAGATAAAAAAAATAAACCTCAAAGAAATAAAGGGCGTCAGAAAACGGGAGGAAATAAATAAATAAACACGTGTCATGATCTTTACACTCGCTGCCACTTTCCAACATGTGTAGGTGTGTATGTATGTGTGCGCACTGCTGGAGATGAGTGGCAGATCGGAGTCGGCCGTGTTGCAAGACCGGGCACAAGAAACGGGTCGACCAGCTTGATGGACACTTCATCGGCACTGTGACCCGAGATGGAAGTGAAAGTTTCAATTTAACCTATCATTTTGTGGGAAGTTATTGTCGGTGATTTTGTGTTGGGCGGCAAGCGCGGGGAGGATGGTGGTGGTGCTGGCTTCCGGCGTGTTTGCCATTGATGCTGACACGTTCCGTTTGTTTGCTAACAGTGAAGAAATTAGACGCCACCCACTGTTGGTAACGGGTTCTTTGGTTTTTGCTTTGTATTGAGAGAAAGAAGTTCGATGTCTGTAATGGCAGGGGCAGGCTGGTGGCTGGAAGGCTTCTATTCTGAGCCAAGGGTGAATCTTGGAAGCTTGAGATAAATTGGACGGATGAATGAAATTGGAGCAGCCTTCCAGTGTGATCTCAAACATGCCTGTAAATGGTGGGTTTAATGGTAGATTGTTTGATAGACGCGAAGCAGTTGGGTTTAGATCTGTGTCTTTTAGATTCGATTGCTCTGAGGTACTAGTCCCTATGTAATACAAAAAACGGTCAATTTAATAGGAGAGATAACAATAATCCAATTCTTTGTAGCATTTTGGTTACTTGGGCTGTGAAAAGGCTGCTAGGTCTTACATTAAAAAAGCCCTAAAATTGCCTAACTCTAGGCGCTTTGTACAAACAATATTTACCAGGTTATAAAATGGATTTCCATTTTGCAAAACATTCAGTTGATAAGTTTACCAAAAACCCTCGGAAAACCCAGTCTCACACCAATGGCATATGTTTAAAACGCCTACTGGTATTGAATTCAATTATGTTTCAGTTTTTTTCATATAATTTTAAGGTTTTTTTTATATCAAGAAGAACGGCCTGACCAAATTGATAAATGATTTAAGGGTAAAAGGCTCGAAAAATGCGAAAAACGCCCAAATGTATGCAAAGCGCAGTACATGTTGTGAAGTATTCACAGTGCACTTCTAGCGTAATCAAAAATAGTTGTATTAATTTGCAAGAAAATATGGTCAAAATTTAAATCAAAATTCTCTCTCTCTCTCTCTCTCTCTCTCTCTCTTTCTATCTCTGTCTCTCTTTTTTTGCTCGCTGACAGGCTGTAGTATTAACTTCAGTGTGTTCTTGATCGAGCAGTGGTTGACTAACTCTGCCAATATCTTGCCCCTAGTCATTGAAACATACTCATCAAACATACGCCTTGTTCTTGGCGTAGATCGTCGGTAATCTTTACGAAAAGCCTAAAAGCTCTCACAGCCATGCACACAACATTACAGCCTTCATAACTTTATTGTGAAAGTTTTTTTTTCTTATTCCGATAGAAGGGTCTGATCGTATTGCTACTTGAGAGCGTGAAAGACTAAAAAAATGTTAATCTCTGCGATTAGCATCACTCTTTGTGAAGAGCTAGTTCAATTGATTCGCACCAATTCTCCCTCTTCCACACGAAGAAAAATCACACATTGGGTTCCACTCACCGAAGAAAACTCCATCACCTTCATGATCCACAGCGTAAGCGCTAGGTTCACGATGATCATGACCATCAGGATGAAGATGAGCGCGTACAGACACTTCTTGCGCCAACCGTACAGTGCCAGCTGCATGCGACAGGCGGGCCCACCGGACCCAACCGGTCCCGGCTCGGAATGATGCGGCACACCCACCGATGGCTCACCTCCTCCAACTACCGGCGGTGGCAGCGGAGGTTCCACCGACCGCGATGCCTTCGCTAGTGGAAGCGTCCGGCCGTGGACTCCATTGCTGGTACCGCTCAGCGGTACGTTGGACGGGTTTGTGCCACTCGGGCCGGCCATCGTCGGCTTGGGGGCGGGGGTGGTGGTCGAGATCGGACGGGTCGAGAAGGAGACGCGCGAGGGCGTCCCGGAACCGGCAGCAGACGGTGTACCGAGCGGTGACTTCAGAATCCCGGTGGTGACCGGCGATGGGGCCGGTGGAGAGGGTGTTGGTGTGGTGGAGGCAGTGACCTCGGCAGGACCCTTCACTGGTGCATTATCCGTGTCTTGGCCATCGGGTGGGTTTGGACGGGGGGTGTTCCCGTAGCTACTCGTACCGCCAATAAGTCGGGCCGGTTGGGCAGGGTACAGGATCGGGATGATGCGAACGACGGGCTCGGGTTTGGTGGGATCGGGTGCTGGTGTGGAAGGGGTAACACTGGTGGGACTGGTGGAGGAGGTCGAAGGTGTGGGACTGGTTGATTGGTTGGGTGTACCGGGAGTGGTTGTGGTGCGCTTGAACAAATCCGACCCGGCGTAACTGCGAAGAGGCGTCGAGTTGCCGCTGAAGAAAATTGAACGTGGGTCGTCCCTGTAGACCACGGTTTGCCACGAGAATGAGAAGAAGTAGGGAAGAGAAAAAATGAGCAAACAAGTGAACAAGTAAATATCAATCAACAGGCGCTAGTTGGGGAGATGGACTTTCTGAGCCGAGTCCTAGGAGATGTCTCCCCAATGGAATAACCAATGTTCCAATGTGCTGGTGGAGATTTCTCCAGATAATTGCTAAGATTTCCCTCGGAACAACAACAAGAAACCTTCACGCATTTGCTACCATTTAACCATTTACAGTATTGCTTGGTTCAACTTTACTTCCGTACTCATAGGATCGTAATGGCGGAAAAAGTGCATTATCGATTCAGAGATGGACTTTCACATACACACACACACACACCCACATACCCACATAGAATTGAATCAAATCTAACAGCCATAGCTGCGGGCACGTTTTCCATATTAATGGCTTCAAGTCGCGAGCCTTTTATTCCGCTTCTGCGCCAACCTCCGCTCGACAATACGCTGTCAAAGGTCGTCAATGCACAGTATCTACTGTGTGGGCCTGCTCTCTAGTTGGGAGTTGGAGGCAGTTAAAAAAGAACAGATAACAAAATAAATACAAACTGGAAACAAGTGCCTGAAATGGATGGTGAAAGCAAACAAATGCTGGTAAGGGAGTTTGTCAGCTTGTTCCTGCACCCTACTTTGGTGCGAATAGCCTTTCGCCATTCTACCAACGGTATACGTGTTTGTGATTCCACACATGGCATATCTTAGTGTACGCGCGGCGTGCCAAAGAGAAATCAGAGAGCTGTTTGACAAGTGATTAAACGTGAAGTGTAAACAAGTTTAGTATTGTCATCCACCTTGTGTGCGTCACAAACGTCAAATTGTTGTCTTCTTCTTCTTGGACCGACCTATCGAGCATGCCTGTTGGACATTGTCCAATCCGTTTCCAGCAAACTTCTTCCGGAAATGCATCCTCGCACCAAGTGACCCAAACACGTGGTTTTTCTGCTTCTTCTTTAGCAGGAGAACAGTTTGAGTATAAAGCAGTTTTTAACAAGTATTAAAGTAACAGAGCACCGGTATAAAACTACAAATGTTGTCCTTCTTCACATGCTCTGCTTGTACAGACCACCAAAGATATGTAGTCTTTAGGTCTCGCCATTCGAAAATGGCGAATACATCCCGTAAAGGGCAAATTTCGCATTTCTGTGTTACTGAAGTCTTCAGGATGGCTGAAGAATGTAACTTGGGATTTTGCTGCACTTTACTCTATGGCAGATCCTTAAGAATTTCTGGGAGCAGCCTACGATATCATAGGACCGACCTGCGCAACATCATGCAGTAGTACGGCTCCTAGAGAGGAGGGGATGGAACTATCCTGAGTGATGTTTAGCATCACTCTGGATGGTGTCACGCAGATTCCTAAGCTTTACAGATTCAAACGTCTGACCGTGAAAAAGCACGACTACGAAGCAGTGTATTAGTTAATAGCTACGATCTCAAGGCGGTAAAGCAGTTCAAAAAAAATCGCATCTATTTATTTTTCATACCTCACACCGCGTCTTGTTGGTAGCATTCAAACATCTTACTCTCTCGAGCAGTGTGTTCAGTAGACGATGACGTTTATGTACACAAAACAATAATACAAACAAAAACTTACACCCTCAACCAACAATAAAATTTCAACTTCAACTCGTGCCCGTTTCAACATTCCGACACTAAGTGTAAACCTCTTCCGTTTCTCTCTATCGCCATCTCTCTTGCGAACTCCAATGACGATCGCTTACCGAGACGGGTGTTTATGAATATGTTTATCTAGGCGTGTGTGTGTGGATGAGGGATACTTAGTGGTTATAAATAAACACACGGCAGGCGGCAGTTAGCAGCGGCTTGGCGTGAAAAGTCGCTGCCGAGATTTTCCTAGCGTTGCATCGTTGCCACGCAAAGTGGGTCATAATCGGTACGCAATGTTCTTTTTTTCTGTTACCTCTCATTTCTCTGCACCCTTCCCCCCCCCCCCTCCCTTCCCATCATCTATCTCTGTCTCTTTTTCTTGCTCATTATTTACTTATCCTATTGTTGTGTGTGACAAAAAAAAGCAGAGGCAAAAAGTAATCTTTCACCAACTGAATATAAACACAACATGCAATCTCTTATCATCCATAAAACCGATATATGCACGCTATAAAATGAGAACGCTCACATTCTACATACCGAACGCCAACAAACAACCCAATCCGATTGGTACACAATGCAGTCCTGTGCGTGCCAGCGTTTTACACATCCCAGACTGACAGAAGCAGTAGGTTGTCCGTGTGTAGATTAGAGAATTAGCGAGAACATCGGCTGTTCGGAATATGTTTTAATACGTTCGATTAGTAGCAGTGGCACACGGCTCCGGTTGAATGATGACCTGGAAGAGTGGCCAGTCGGCTCGGTGTTAATGGGTTCGCTTTCAATCCTTTAATGTCTCTATCTCGATGGCCACAAAAATGACACCCCCGCCGTGTGTTGGGAAAGAGTCCCCACCTTCGCCACCATTCTCGGCTAAACTGGTCGCTACTGACCAGCTAATGTTTTGCAAAATTGGGAGCATTGTATTTCGCTTTTTTGCCACCCCTGGCTCGGGTTGATTGGTTTGTTGCTGAGCTGATTTAGGCCCGGATTAGGTTGGGCACTAGTTTTGGAAATTTGTAAACGACCTCCAAACCTCAACGATTTGCTTTAGCGCCTGGAACGTTTGCGAGGTGCCGGAATTGATAGATGGTTGGTGGCGTTGGGTGAAGCTTGTGCAAAGCCTTGTGGAATGTCATTCCAGTGCAGTAAGCTGCTGATGCTTTGTGTGAGTGTATCACCATCGCCATGTTATGTTTTAACACACTTCGACTCTCGCTGTCTGAATACTGCGGATGAAATGGTTTTGTTGGCGTTCGGATGAGTTCAGATGCGATGAGATACCTGATGCCTAGTCATCAGACATCTGAACGAATGTCAAGCGTCGAACAAACTTCGGCTTGAGTGGTTAGAATTTCCTGGGGAGTGAGATATTCATCTTGGCACAGAATTCTAATAATATTCTTTACAAACAACACACAAACACACACCCAGCGAGACATCTCTCCCGGTTTGACATCTTGGAGCGCAAACGCTTAGATATTGTTACACTCACGCCGCGGCTTTACCAACAATCAAACAGTTCAATTTCGCACAGCGAGTGGAAACGGTCGACCGAAAGTGCTATAAATAGAGATTCCCGTACGGGGCGGCATCGCTTGGACGGTGCGTACCATTAAACCGACTCACCTTGAATATCGCGACATGGCGACAAGTGGCGACTTTCCACACGTGTGACGCTAATACCGAAAAGGACAACGCTTTACGCAGTTTTGCTGACGTGTTTTTGTTGGCTGCTGCTTTTTTTTTAATGCTGATTTTTACGTTTGTTTATTGGAGGAAAACACTTGGTAGACGGTGCGCAGGTACGAAGATAATGCGATCGCGAATCGTTTCACTTCCTACAACAGGCAACCGGTCAAGGAAACTACTTTAAACACGCATTGTTTCGCATGCTTTGTTGTGGATGCAATGGATGACTAGAACGGATCCCGAAGACACGCACCAGTCACGCAATTATGGCTGTAGCATCTTCGCGTTGTGCTAATAACTATCTGTCCCGAAACATCAGTAGATATCGGTAAGGAGACTAACGCAAACTCAAACCCGCCACAAACTGAACGATCCAAACCGTACTGAGCTCGTCACGGTGCACAACCTGTCGGCCAAGTGGCGAGAATGACTTGCTGTAAAGAGTGCAGGATACTACAGCTGCAACAACCGGCTAGAACAACACCGTACGCGACAAAAAACGAGCTACGAATGCCCGTTGACAGACTAGACGCAATATGTGTGTAAGTAGATGTTAGGGTTTACAGACCCCAGCAAAAAAAAAACATAAAAAGTCGATCGAGCTCCGCCTTCATTCAAAGCAAATGTGGAATATGAAATAGTCGAGAGTGGTGAACGAAGATGGAAGATCGAGCTTCTTTTCTTTTGCGTGCTCTCCACACGCTTTCTCGCATTTTGCACGCTCGTACGCTCGCAGACTGAAGCACTTTGCGAGAGTGGCCGATACCAGGTTTTCACACCTGCTAACGCTCGTACGAACGGATGCTGGTGTTGATCGGACGCTTGCTTCTTGTCGCTAGCGGCATATTGTGGAGATCTTACAGAGTTCTGACATATCAGAGAACTCTGACAGATCGAAATACAAATTTGATCGATTGGCAGCCATTTTTTATTTCGTCCAGGAAGCATTCTACCAAGTGATGTTGTTTTAGCGGGCTGATCGTTTATCATTTGGTTTTACGAGCTGCAACAACGCATTTCGAGAGTGTTGTGAGCAATTATCTTGCTTCCGTATATCACAGCCAGTGTTTGCCAGGGTTTGCAATTATAATAACCGACTCTCCACTCAACAACGCTACTGCACACACGCAGACATTCCATTCGCGTTAGTAAGCGAGAAGTAGAACACGGAAGCCGATAGAAAGTATTTTTAGAACACACACAAGGGTGGTATGCCAAGGGTTTCGTCCATAAGTGTTATGGAAGTGTACTGGCATCGCTGGAAAGTGGGCCTCGCACTTTATACAGCGAGGTAATTATTTTACGCATAGATTTATGGCCCACTTCATTCATCGAGCACCAACAGGATTGCACCCCTGCCCGACACACTGTTCGTAGTCACCTTGTACTAGTTGATCTTTTTTTTGCTTTTTCTTTCAAACACGTTATCCAATTTTTCTTGGTGCGAGACTGTGTGTAAAGAGGTCCACTTTAAGTAAGCGTCTCCAAGAGTTCTGACAACTTCTTTAATTCCCTTGCCTTACGAGTCACACCGCAGGAAGAGTTTGCTTTATGGAGGCATATGGAACCGGTATGGTTGGGTAGAGATCAAAATTCGATTTTATTCGCCATCCCGCCACGTCTGCCGACCGGCTATGGACCGATCCTTACAGAACGAGTGCCAAGACTTTGGTGTTTAAATTTTGGCTTTTCTTATGGCGGATAAGCCTTCAATTTTGCGTTCAGTTTGCACCCAAGTGCTCGTGTTGCCCAACCTAAGGCCCAACCTAAGGCCCAACACAGGGACACTGTGCAGCTGTCATGAGGAGCAGAGTTCCTGCGGCCGGACGGTTACGGAAGCGGAAACAAAAGCCGACAGGGTTTCCAGCGTTGCAAGAGGAGGAGAGCGAGAGAGTAATGGTAGAACTTTTCTGCCGAAGCATCGCATTATACGCTTGTGTATTGGACAGATTTGCATCTGGCGAAGAGGAACGGCATAAATTTTCGGGGCCACCGGAAATCGGACTTTCCGATTTTGTTCCCCGGCGTCTGTGTGTGTGTGTGTCTCGTTGGTGAAGGAAACGAAAGCTTACTTGGTACTGCATACTGTGCTACTAATACACAAAAATATGCACACCGTCACACATCCTCATCCTTACAGGCCATTCTAAGGACTGTTCTACGATGCTGCGGCTTGTGCCGTTTATGGGAGAAAAACTTTGCTGCAGAAAGCTTTTGAAAATCGCTACTTTCGATTATTAATACATGCCGACAGCACTCCGGCACCGCAACCAAAACCGTCCCGAGCAGCAGCTGGCTGAAGTCGTTTTAATTATGTCTCGTGCCACCACCTCAACACGCCTGGACGCTAACGTGCCGGGACTTCGTGATGACCACACATGTCCAAAGTCCTCGTACGGGATATCCGGCAAGACACGCTCTGTGATGGGAACTTGCTACCGACACACACCCACAAAGGTGTTTGAAGTAAGATCTCAACGGGTTTCGGCTTCAAAGTAACCGGCACCACCGGGGGGAACGATTTTTTTTGTGGAGGATTGTGCTTCAACAAAAATGGTTACAAACTAGCCCAACCCTAGCGCCCCGCGTGTTGTTAACAAGCAGCCACATAATCGAGGTATTTACCAAGCCATCAACTGTCAACGTAAGTCACACTAGCACGGTCGCCTGCTAGCCTAGGGTAAGCGAAGAAGAAAAATAAAAACATGCTTTTGCACTTCTTTTTCCCACGCTTTTTACCCCATTTGCTTTGGCTAGCTTGAATGTCCAGCAGGGCTTCCGAAAACCTTTCCCCCCAAAGCCTCGCTGTGTCCAAAAACCGGCCGCAAATTGTTTCTGCACGTTCGGCCGTTTCACAGTCCCAGTTGCAAGCAGTGGGAGAAGCACATTTTGTGCCGCGGTTTGTCTAATTACAACACCGCCAAAAGCGAACGACAAGTCTTGCGTTGACCGCGGAAAAATGGACGCCGGTTTGGGGGTGGTTCGGGAAGGCACAACATTTTGCAACACACTGATTGCGCCCCGGCAAATAATCATAAAACGGCAAATGGCCGAGGATGACCAACGAAAACAGCATATCTCTCCAGTGTTCCTCCTTCCAACACTTACTCCTTTCACTAGCCTGTAGAGAAAGCCCCATTTTTTGACAGAGGAAAACACTTAGGGAAACAGTGTGCCCGAGTGCATCGTCGCCTTGCACGGTGCGAAAGGAAATAAATTTTCATATGCTGATAAATGTTTTTTTCTATCTCTCTCTCTCTCTCTCTCTCTCCCTCCTGCCGGTATGCTGGCCTCTCCGCGCGTGCGAGTGTGCTAGCTGGGCTTTTTTGTTGTCCCACTGTTTGTGTGGTTTTTTCGCTGTTGCGTTTTGTTTCGTGTGCCCTTTAATGCAAAAACCGGCCAAACGTTTACAAACCAGCCTTTCCGCTGCTCGAGCTGCAGTCACACCAAAGTCACGCGGGTTTTGTGGGGAGTAATAATTTATTTGGACATCCATTTTTTATTGCTTTTCATTTTCTCTAATGCACTTCACGTCGTAGAGAATTTTTTTTGCGCTCCTACCCCATCTCCAGCGCCGCTGACTGCTTTTTTTTTTTGCCTTTCGAACGCGGTTTTTTCTGATTAGGACAGTTGCAAAACTTCATTATAATGGCATTATGAATAGTTTTGGGTACGCTTATTTGTCGTGCAAAGTAGTGCAATGTAGTTTGTAGGTGGGTTGGGTTGAAAACATTGGTACACAGTTGACATTTACTTGAACCTACGACAGCAAGCATGGGCGGTTTTTGCTTCTAATTATATTTTTTTCCCCCTTAAATCAACCCAAGAGACGACTTACCACACTAAAAATGATCAAAAGCAGCATAAAAGCCCACGGAAAACTAGTTTTGTGTTGCAGTATGTATGCATTTAGGCGTACAATACCAAACATCCTTTACGAAACGCTCAAAAGTGTGCATAAGACGTAGATTATTTGGATTGTTGGATTGTGGATTGTTCAGACTAAGGATGCAAACGTCCTTGGCGTATTTAAGCGACGCAGCCTCAGGACCATCTTTGGCGGTGTGTTGCAGCTTGGAGTGTGGAGCAGAAGGATAGAGCTGGCTGAGCTGTATGGTGATTTGGAGATACTGACGGTGACGAAGGCCAGCAGGATGCGATAGCTCGAACAAGTTATGCAAAAGAATACAGTTCGTGCGAAGCCTTGCTAGAAGAAGAAAACACTAAGAAAAAGCCCTGGAAAAGCTAGGTATGCGTAGTAATTTTTTTAAGTATTTGGGCGTTTCTAAAAAAGCACTGACAAATTTGCCCGAATGTATGAAATTCGAGTCAATCGTTGCGAGTGAATAAGAACCAGTTATTAGTCCCAGCAAGGTGAAGATTTATGTTGCAATCAGCATGTAATTAGCCTTTTGTCATTGTAAGTGCAATATTAAATAATCCTAAAGGTATGCAATTTACGAAACAAATGCTGAAACAGTGTTAATTTTTCGAACACAATGTTTGGCTGCTCGAATCACTCGAATGAAAACAACGAATCCTCAACTTAAACATTAACACCCTCTGTAGCTCTGTTTTCTCTCTCTCTCTCTCTCTCTCTCTCTCTCGCTCTCCGCTTTCTCTATTCAGTCAATATGTTCGTGAACGTTACGAACGTTGGCTATGCAAATTAAATTCACCATCGTTTTCGAACATTTCCGGGCCCATTATCGTCTTTCGGTATTAAAAACAAAATAAAAGCCAGTATCCACCCGGCTCTGGTTTCCACTACTTTGCGCGGAATCGAATGCGACAGAGATGCAAAAAAAATAGCCTGTACCGAAGCCGAAAAAATAGCTCACTTTCACGACATTCCTAGCGCCTCACTCGCACTTGACGATGCACCAGTTGCACGCACATTTGGAACCAACACACGTGTCGTCGAACGCATTTACATTGGACGCTCGTTGCGTTTGTTTTCGAAGCGCAGTGTTTACTGCGCTGCTCCCACTCCCACAGCCACGGTACCGAAACTCAATCAAATGTAATTCCTGAGTTTCTGTTTTTCCGACGATTAATTGCGTGTTTGCGTAGTGATTTTCGAGTGATGATTGTTGCCCCGGTGCATTGGCAGCTGTTGCAAGTCATGGTTTGGAAATTCATTTCACTCGGATCGTTGGTGGTGATTTCTTGTTTAGAAAACGTGTCTTTTTTAGGGAAGGGAGTGGACAGGAATGAGAAAGGAGATGGAGAGGGAAAAGAGGGCAGAGGGGAGACAAATATAGTTGGTCCGCAAAGGAAGGTTTTCATTCATTTCGATTTGTTTTAATTATTACGATTGATTATGGCAACAAATTGCCTACATTTTGGCGCTTAAGTTGTGAGTACAGCAATTCATGCGATACGGTTAATTCGCTTGCTTCAAAACTGTTTAAATTTAAAGCCGAAAAGAATGTAATAAATAACTCATACATACACAGGTTCTAACAAAATAAGTGAACAGAATGTATTTCCATGCAAAACCCACATTTATTATTGGTACTATGGTGGTGGTGTAAAAATAAGCTTGAAATAAGATCCTTAAGCGAGCCAACTCAACTGTTTTGCATTGTGATAATTGGTGTTACTCGTTAGTGATGAGTTTAGGAAATTCCATTTTTTAAATACTGAAACGGCAAAGATAAACTGAGGTTTTGCAAGTAATTTGAAACCTGTGTTTGGCTTCAAGCCAACATTTAATTGAGTTCGGGGAATTTTTGGCTATTTTTTTCTTTCTTTACACATGAGAATTATATTTCATGTGTGCTGTTGAAACACTGTAAAAACGAGTTTCAATCATCGGCACATTAAACCTTGTACGGGTAACGGGTTACCAATTACAACTCAATTAATGCGGCAAATGGTGGCACTGTTAGTTTGTTTTGCAAAATAGCAGCAGCTATAACAAATCAAATTTCACATAACACAACAACACTCGATTGCGGATTTGTGTTCTTTATAATGATTTTAATAAAAGGGGTTTTTCGACGCCTAAATTCATGCAATCCGTATTTAATCAAGCATAGGATTTTCTGGGATGCGTGTAAAACGTATTTACACAATGTGATCATGTTCAATCGGTGTCGCTTATCGGTGCAAAGGTGATTATAGTTAGAAGCGTTCTAGAAATAAAAACGCCTAAATATACGCAAACCACATTACAAAAACAATTTTTTAAATTTTAAAACAAGTAAGACAAGTGCGTAGCAAACCTTGTGGAAATGTAACAATTCTAACCATAAATTTTAGAATCAATTAAATCTCGTAGTCAATCTTTGCCTTTTAAACCACTCTCAGTAGCTCAGCCTATGCTGACGAATTGCAAATGGCACACTCTATCCGTGTTTCTGAGCGCCTCGGCACTGGATAATGTGGCCAGGTGTGTTCGTGCTTTTAACGACCATCGACGGAACTCTCCCGCATTAGCAACAGTCGTAATCATCCGGAACGCTTCCCGACAACTTTAACCGACCGT
Source organism: Anopheles maculipalpis (assembly GCF_943734695.1). Lineage (NCBI taxonomy): Eukaryota > Metazoa > Arthropoda > Insecta > Diptera > Culicidae > Anopheles > Anopheles maculipalpis. Next base: position 6,856,815 of record NC_064870.1, on the reverse strand, counting down.
CTACGACTGCTCTGGGAGTTACGCCCGTAAAGTAACGGATCGTACAAACCCCCGGGAGTACCGTGAGGAATATACAGTGGCTAATTTGATGCGGTCGTACCCCAACGCGTGGGCAGATTGGGCACCGGGAAAAAGCGGCAAAAAAGGTTAGATACGGAAAATTATCACTCAAACACGAATCTTCATTCTCGCCTCAGTCGGAACCGAGTCGAAGATGTCCGTTACGCGCGTTTTGTAAACTTGATTAAATTTGACAGGAGGGACATAGAAGAACAGCCACATACGCACACTAGTTCGTCATAATAAATTCCATTATGTCCGGCCAAAATCCCTGCTTGGGGTTTGAGGTTTCAATGGGCAGGTGTAAAAGTGAGTAAAAAAACTGCTCCAGATAAAGGGAGACTTCATTAGCATCGTGTCGTTACAGGGGGTTTTTACAAATTGTTGGAGCGTTACAAGGCGTTATTTGATAGGTTTTTTGGAGCCTCCAGAAAAGCGTAAACTCTTGAAGATGCTACCACACAACCCCATTTTCTTACGCATTTTCCACACACGTACATGCACACACAAGCACACGCATACGTACAAGGAAGTTGTCGTTTGAATATTAAATTTGTGGTATTCGACAAACGCCTGCCGCCTAACGCCTGTCGGAAGCCCTTTTTCCGAACTTCATTAAACCGATGGACCCCGAGATGGCCGCCCTCCGGTCCCCTACCCGTGGAATGGCGTGAAAAGACAACCCCTAAAATCATTTCAAAAGCCCCCCTAAATACTGATGAGTCCGTCCGACCGTTACACAGCCACGACGAATGATAATAGTTTGTACAGGGATCGTCGTCCGTCCGTCTTGTCTTCCATTTTCTCTATGTTTTACTATCAATTGATGGAGTGAAATGTGCAGAGGATGGGGGGAGGGGGGGTGGTAATGGAAGACAGAACCAAGAGCGAGGAAAGCCTGATGAAAAGCTTCGTACGTAGGTGCGTGTGTCAATGGCAAAGCACCCCTTTACCGTACTGAAGGGTCGGGGCGACAGACAGACGGCAGGGCCGGGGGGCGGTGTGTTTGCTAAATTAATTTGTTTATTTCTCGCCATTATCGTTTTGGGATGGTTTTGTCGTATCGCGGTTAGAGGCGTCCTGGGTGCCTTCCACCAAATCCCTAACCATCCCTCCCCCGATACCGTACCAAGGGTTTTTGATCTGATTTAAGACTTTAAAAAGTCGCAAAACTTGTCGGCAAACTTAGGCCACCCCCGTCAGCTTCATTTTATTCACTTCCTAGTGTTTTGCGTGGATGAAAAAATGGAAAGGTGGGGAAGGAAAAGAACCTCCTGGATGGAAAATCAAATCAGATCCAACAATGGAATAGGATGTGGGACAGAGACTTGCCAGCAGAAAGAGCAGCAAATACAAAAGCTTTACCACCTGTAATCTCGGTAGATTAGCAGCACGGTCAACCGTTACGAGACAAACAAGAAGGCCTAGGAGACCGGCAGGATGGAAAATGCATAACGAGCGTTCGTTGATTGGCAGATGAAGGTCCAAGGTGACTATTTGCTGGAGAGTGTATGGGAAGCGTAATGTTGACATAGGAAGCTTTTTGTTATTTTGTTTACTATTTGGTGTGTGTGTGTGTGTCTGTGTGTTCTATGCAAAGTGTGATTGTGTTTAGAAGAATAGAACATTAAAATTGCAATAAAAATTAATAAACAAACAAATTTGTAAAGCTGAATTGCATACTTTTGGGCGTTTTCAAAGAGAAGCTATTTAAAAGACAGTTTTAGATATTTCTACCACACGAAAATAAGTTTGTACTGTGTTTTATTAGCTGCTTTTGATATACTATTTTGGGGAATCATATCCCCTCATCTCCTTATCAATTTCGTTCAATTTTGATCATTATAAATATATAGACAATTTCATGCTTATGAGATAATCGAAAGGAAGTTGATTAAAATGATAAAAATAATTCAATAATAAGCTAAAATGTTATACTGATTGCATACTCAGCTAGGCTGCTTGTAGCTCCATTCGTCCATTGAGGTACTTAAGCTGTTTAACCCACATCAATCGCAAAGGTTATTACAGTCAGCTTCAGCTTCTTAATTTGCTGACACACCAAACTATAACTGCAAACAGGTGATCACACTCGCAGATCACCTCAGTTACAGTGACAGCATTAAAGGAAGATTGAGATCAATGACGAGTCTAAACTTTACTCTTTTGAAGAAAGCTAGTAGTAATCACAAATTATATGAAACATACATTTTGGACCAGAACAGCTATCAGAACACCAAAACAGATACGCACACAATTGCACTTATCTCCACTTTGTCTTATGTTTCATAAGCTTAAAGTGCAACTAATTGCATACTTTTAGGCGCTTCACATTAAACACACTTTGACGCTTTTTTTCCACATGATGTACTAAGCACATGGATAGTCCTTTTTTAACAATTTTCCACAAATATAAAATGCGAATATTGAGCGCACTGAATTCACATTACATCCAACATGCACTAATAAGAGATCAGTTAATAAAATAGAGGAGCTGAAAGAAATTAAACAAATGAAGAATTGTGTTCAATAATAGTGATCGTGCCAAAGAACTGGTGCACAAATGGTTAGAGAATGTTTGGTAAACATTATTTCCCTTTGTCAGTTTATTTTGATAGTGGAAGTTACGCCAAAATGTATGCAAATTATTTTTTAAAGGTTTATTGGAGTGTTTAAAAAACTATTAAATAATTATTAAAAACCATAAAAATTGTAATAGCTCAAGGATTTATAGAAGATTTATATCAAATATAAAAAAAGATAAACTAATTTGAGCTGCAATAAAACTAACACTACATACATGTAGGCGTAACGTACAAAAGATTTTGCCCTAGCGATGATGTTAGCTACATATAATGTAATCAAAAATGCATAAAACTCAGGCATAAATATTTTCCCATGTTTAAAGACTCTAAAATTTTGGAGAGCCTAATACACTCGCTATCCTAATCAGTGAACTTCACCTTACTACCCTCTTTAAGAAGCCTAATTTTGAGGACCCACCATTCCTAACAGTACGCGCGCTGAATTTAGGTCGCACGACGCTGTGTTTGCCCAGCTCGTCAGGCGTGTATCCTGAGAGGAAATTCCATTCGAACCTTCCCTTTTGCGCTGTAAATTAATGATCAAGATGCCACCTACATGTCGCCCTACAAAACCACAGTCACCAGTATTAAAGTTAACCCCAACCCTGCAAAAAAAAACCCCCCAGCTTTTAATCCATACGAAGGATAACTGTGTTTGACACACACAAAGTGCATATTCTAAAGCCTCCCGTGCCGTTGCATCCGATTGCATCGATCAGGGATATGATCAGGTTGGGTTAGAGTAACATTTACTCCTAGCAAACCGAACATCCCGTCGGAAGTTTGGACGGGGTTTTGGTTCGTGGTGGCTGGAAAGGCTTTACTATTTTTATTTCCTGCTGCCACAGGTGAGCTGTTGCCTTTTTCCCGGGTGAAAGATGGTCTCAAGGTTTTTCGGGTGACAAAGTCTGGGAGTCTGGGGTTCGAGTCGGGGATGCTGGCATACAGGAAACGAACGAAAACGTTCATTTCGCGACGCTCGTTAATTATTCAAACTATTTCGAGGTTTCGGAGAAAACTTGTAAGCTTCTTAGGAAACTAGCGACACCAGTGTGTGTGTGCGCGCTCGCTTGCTCGTTTGCTAGCTTAAACATTACGATGAGGTGAAAAGAACTTCTTACGAAACACACACACACGTGTGATAGCGATCTGCCCGTTTTGAGGGAACATTTTCTTAAGAAGGGAATTAAAAATGTAATGAAACAAGGGGGATGATTTTTCTTGGTCTCGCGTTTTCTCTCCCTCTCTCTCTCTCTCTCTCTCTCTCTCTCTCTCTCTCTCTCTCTCGGCCATCTTCGATTTTCGATCGTTTCCGTAGCACGGCACCCTCTACTGGGCACTCCTATTGGCTCCCGTACATATAGCTTTAGATTAGATGATTTATTATGATTTACGGGTCGGCTAATAGCGGTTGGAAAAATCAATTCCACCAGTGTTCGTATCGTAGCGTCGAAGTTAAAAAGCATAACGACACATGTTTTCGTACCTTGTTATTCACTCAACCATCGCAACACAATCACGTACTGATCTGATTATCCATTTTCCCCGTCGGATACCCGTTTGCCGGGTTTTTGGGAGAGGAAAAAAGAAAACCAAAAACACCAACATTTAACAAAACAAAACACACACACACACAAAACAGTATGTCACACATATGTCAACGCGGGCGGTGTTTGATGGCGAGTAAATTTACGCGATTGATTACTTCCTCGCTGGTGGAAATTCCAACCCGAAATTGCTCCCCTCCGCGGCGCAAACATACAGGACGCACACACACACACGCACACGTTCGGGCGAATTATCAATTTCTTCTATCTGCTGTCATTACCGCCACTAATCAGCATCAATTATGTATCCAACGCGCGTTGTATGCCAATCCACCACCAAAGAAGAAACACCAAACAAGGAAGCAAGTTGGTGCCGACTGTGTTTTGGAATTAATTTTAGTTCAATAAGGGGGGGATGGGGGGAGGGGGGGTGGGTTGGTTAGGTTCGAACCACTTTTTTTTTCGGTGGCCATGTTTGGGTAGGTTTGTTGGTTTTATCATTATTTTACCCCGTATCGCAACGCAAAAAGGGTAAACAAGTGTTGGTGTGTCCGGCTGAACAAATGACATAATGGATTTTTAGGACACTCTTTCATTAATTAGCTCGCGTTTGTTGGCGCAGGGCGAAAATCTGTTGCCCCGGTTGCCCCGGTTGTGATCGTATAGTATCGCGGACAGTATGAAAAAGGCCCATAAATCAATGTAACGCGTGGTTTGCCCGTGGCCACTAATGGAAAAGGGAGTCGCGAGTGGTAAATAATTGATCTACTCGATTGGAGAGTTTAAAAGTTGAATAAAGAAGGAAAAGCACACGCTGGTAATCAGTATGATCACATTTTGTATGATGATTGCATCATTCTTGTGGACTTCTGGCTTAGGGGTGGGATTTTTGACAGCTTTATTAATAAATTTAACACTGAAAAGCTCTGAAAGACGTTCGGTAAGGATGTCTAATGATTAATGATTAAAAGATCGTTTTTGTATTTAGAGTGCATACATTTAGGGGGTCTGCTTTAAGCTGTATGGTTTTAGTTTTATAAATAAGACTGATTTGTAATGCTGTTTGCATATATCATGGAGTTTCCTTACATTTTGGTGATTTTAATCAACCAATTTTTTAATCAAACACCATCAAACGATCCACATCTTGGAAAGGCTTGTGTGTTAAATGGCTTGTAAACCCCTTAATGTATGCAACGTAAACTATTTTACGTAAAGAGCATGCAACGAAGGTTCGTAAATAACAAGTTGAAGCTTGAAAGATCCTTAATTATTTACGTACGGGAGCATATGGCTTGTGCTTCATCCTTCCAATCAATTTGCTGTTACACAAATTTATTTTAAACACATTGAATTGTGCTAAATGACTGTTTTGATTGGATTTTCTCTTTCCATTTGTTAAACTACTTAAAATAAGCCTACTTTGTTACGCCGATTGCCCATTTAAGGGACCCTCAATAGTGTTCATCACATGGTACTGTCATCTCGTTACTATATTTTGAATCATAGTCAATTAACGCATGCAATGATGAGATATTAATCATCTTAAAAAGAATGTTCAACTCACAAAGTGCCTACATTCAGGAGCTTTCTTTTCACATGTGAAAGTGTTTTCTAATGGCCTACAAAATTATCCAAACAAACTGTCAGTTCATAATTTTGGCTAATTTTAGGCGTCAAAGTATATTGTGAATTTATCATATAAAGATTTCTAACCAACAATCACGTGTTTTTTTGTACTTCTTCTGATGAGTAACACATTCAAAACCGACGGCACCTTACTCGGGTAGGTAAATTAAAAAGTTAAACGCCTAAATTGCTACTACTTACGCAAGCTCACACGAGGCCCCGCGCACGAAGCAGCTGATTGTAGTGTGAAACGTTTGTTACGTTTTCGATTTTGATTGGCGCTCATAAACGTCACGTTTTTTTTTCTTTTCTTTCACTAAACTAGACTAATAACATTCGAGTTTCTGGCATCACACTCGGACAACACGATCGCCCCTAATTAACGCAACACACTGTCACAAAACGGGCAAAGGGGTGATCGACACAACCGTAACGCTATTATCACTTTGCTCGCTTAACCGCTGCTTGAAATCACCAGCATTTTCTTGGTGACGGACTAGGTTTTCGTCGACGGTGCTGACGACGACGATAACGACGACACCGACGACAGTGCGCGAAGTTAGCGGGCGTGCTTTCGATACGGCCCTCGCTTGCTTAATGCTAGGGAAGAATCCTTTTATTTTATTTTTCTTCGCACACATACACTCACACATACGCGCGCGCGTACACGCACTGATAGTGTTGGTTGGATGTAAGGTGAACCAGTGTGACCAGTGCGGCCGGACGTCAACGTCAGACTGACGTTTGGTGCGGACCCGGACCGGACGGCGATCCACTGATCCAGGCTGGCGCTAGCGCGAGCAGCAGCCCACGGTTGCACACGGAGCACCGTTGCTCCAGCGCGACTGCCGGAGCGCCTCGATGCTGGAGCGGCCGTTGGCAACCGGCAACCGTTTGTGCGATAAAAGCCGAACGCCCCAAAACCCGAACGCCCGAAACCGGCCGAGCTCGCGCGTTGCAGTTCGTTCGGATGCAGTTCGCTTCGGTCTGCCCAGCCCCATCGCACGATCCATCGTCTCGCCATCGTACGTGGCGATACAAAACCCGAACAAACTGTTTACAAACGTGCGGTATATGTGGCACATACGCATGGACGATTTGTAGTCTTCCCATCATTCCGGACTTCCAACGCTCCGCTCCCGTCCACTTGTCGGTCGCATTACAAACTACCAAAACGACGCTGGTTGACGTATCACTTATTTTAAAGTGGCACTGAAGGTGGTCCTTTTCACAGCTGATAGCATTGGATTGCGTTGGATGAGATGGAAGACTTCTTGGTTCGAGATCATCGCTTACTTGCGTTGCGAATATTTTGAAACATGGTCCGGCTTCTTTTTCTTTCCTCTGTCGGGACGCTCGACATTCAACTTTCAAACAGCCAGGATTAACTTCCCCGATGCTGCGTGGAGGCCTACAGACCACCAGGGAAAATCGCACGGATCGCTCCAAACCTCTAGTGCACCTGCAAGCACCCGCCGTACCCAACGCGTCCGGCCGAACCTCCGCTGCAGCGTGCAGTTTCGCAAAATACAGCGTCGGGCAGCCGACCTCTGGACCCTGGGAATGCTAGCAGGTGCTAATCAGCGATTGAAAAACAGTTTTGCCCGTTACCCTCTCTGCCGGTTGCCGTTCCATCCATCCGTGCCGTCCATCCGTTAGCAGCACGGGAACGTGAAGCACTGGATAAACACATTTCCCTCATTTAGCGCCCGCCATCGGCCCCGGCAAAAACCCCATCACCTACGACTGTGGCTCCATTCTGCCAGCCAGCTGCATATGCTCATATTATGCTAACAACAAATCAGCGCTCGACTCAACAGTGCTCACCCTTTCTACCTTCTCTTCCCTTCCCTACCTACCTAGCTTCCAGTTTAGTGTGAAAAGGAATGTGTTGGTGTGTTTGCTGTGTATAAATGTGTGTGTGAGTGTGTGTGTGGTACAGTTTGTTCCGATCTCCGATGCCAAAAACCGTTTATCGGTCAGCTTTTAATTGGGTTTGTAATAGATAATGTCTTCCACATTAGGGCTACATTATGGGTGGCGCGAGACGCATTATTTCAGGTCCATTCCTGCGGTATGCATACCGAAACACAATCACACAATTGCAAATCTGTTGGGAAGTCTTGGAAATTCTTAGAAATATTTTTTTAATCCTTCATCGTTTTTTCCCTGGAATAAACAGCGAATAAAAGCGTCTTGTTGCCTAACTTCAGGCGTCATAATGTTCAAGTAATGTCTCTCCGCATAATAAGCGTTAACGTGTGCCGCTTTCTTGTCAATGAAGTCGACTAGTAATCTACTAAACTACATTTTTTATCGAAAAAAAACGCCGAAATGTATGCAACATTTGTATGCAACATCACTTACTCGCGTACGATTAGGTCCTGGTCGACTTTATCGATTATCCTGATCTGGTAGTGAGAAATGATTATCAACTGCGTGATATCCACTTGTCTAGAAAGTCATTCGATGGCCGCCATGGCCTTGGAAGCCAAGAAGAGGGAGATGTATAAGGCTCTTTAACTGCAAAACAAAATGATTTCCGGGGAGGCATTTAGCAGAAAAAAAACCTTCGGTGGTTTCGTTTAATTAAAATTGTTTTAGTGAATAAAATAAAAATATACATTTTTTACCATTTACGTAAGTTAAATCAGGTTATATGCATGGTAAAAGAAAGCAAAATAATAATGCTCCTAAATGTAGGCACTCTACATGCATGACGATCTTTTAACCTTTATTTTTTTAATTCTTATTAGAATAACACATTTCTTTGAAATCTTCTGACTGTAGATCGGATATCTAGAATTATTGTTAGATCAATAAATTTTCTACGTTTATATTTCTGGCCTAATTATGAAAATGCAATTATTAATCACCAAAAATTGTTCACACTTTTCCGTGCGCTCAAGCCAATTGCCGAAGCACCTTTTCCACTCTGATTGCGATTCCTGCCAAACGTAGTTTTTGAACGCTTCAACAGCATCTTCTGCGGACAAAAATCGTGGACCACGCATTATTTTCTCGATGTGCGCGAATAAAAAGAAGTCATTGGGTGCCAAGTCAGGGCTAAAGGGTGGATGATCCATCAATTCTCGACGTTTTGGTTGGGTAATTAAGCGATGGTTTGAGCCGATGTGTGAGAGCTCTCGCAATGCTATGGTGAAGAATGATCCGTCTTTTGTTGTTGGTTTTTGGAATTTCTCCGAAGGCTTAACCCCTTTTTACGGCCAGGTGTGTATGCAAAATAGTGTTTATGCTGGCGGAAGCAATGGCCAAAGATGCTTCTATCTCGCAGTATGTCACATGACGATCTTGTGCAATTAGTTCTTAAACGGCATCAATGTCCTCAGGCACATGGTCCGTTTTTGGACGACCTTCTCGAGGTTCGTCATTGAGCGAGTGTCGGCCACGATTAAATTCATTAGTGCTCATTGGTGCTTCATCGCCATACAAAGTCCACGTTGAATGTTGTGAAATATCATCGCATCTGATTTGTACAGGTCAATGTAAACATCACAAATGATGGACGTACGTCAAAACGTTGTTAGCGTGATTATGCTCTAAAATGTCAAACTTTCGAACAAAAATATAACACTGCATCTGGCAACACTTCTTGTGGCCTAGGCCTGAAATATAATGTAGCAACCCACGTACTACTCGACAATAATGCAATACTGACAGCTCAGTGAAATTTTGAATATCTGTCAATATTGCACTAGAATAAAATAAAAGACTACTGAAGAGTGAGCTATAGCCACAGCATTACCTCTACACTTGCAAACAGCCTTGCTGTACACTTTGCTTTGATCCATCGCTGATTTTAGCCCAGCTTTCACCCATTTGCATACATTAAGCGCATTTGAAGAAACGTTTCATTGAAGCTTTCTAGCTCGCAGAAAGCACCATCAACGCGAAGGAATCCACCGTCCATCGGATCATTCCTTACGGGTTTGCCTGGAATAAACACGTTTCCTTTCACGAGTTTGGCGCGAACCGTAAATGGGGCACATTTTTACTCACCCAGGAAAATGCACATCATGCTTTCCTAACCCCCAAAAAATGGCACGGCTGTCAGTTTTTGGAAATCCCACAATTTCCCGCACCAAAAAGTGGTACGAAGCATAAGCCCGTTACAGCACTGAATCCTTCCCGAGAAAACAAAAAAAAAAACGCTACGCTTCATTCGTTTGCTGGCCCAAAAAACAACGGCCGCCCGATGCATACGGCATACCGGCCTAAATTACGACACATTTGCTTTTTCGAGCGGACGCGGACGGGCCCCGTCGCTGACTGATTTACGTGCGTGACTGTGCAAATTTTGCTTTTGATTTAATGGGTCATTAAAGTTTTAAACACTGGCGTGCCCGGAGTGCTGTGTGTTCTGCTGCTCTAGAGGAAGGGGTTTTATTTCTTCGACAGGTTAGGATGGGTCGGTAAAGCAGTGGCACAGCTTCCAGCCCTTGGAAGCCCTTGGTATAGCAAAATCGCATTATCACCTCATCATATTGAATCATGATCCTACCGGAAGGAGTTTACCACCCCGGGGGTTTTTTTTTTGTTTGCTGTTTGTTCCTAATTTTGAAGACTCCTCGGTGAGGGAGGTGAAATTAAAATTTATGCCCGCATAATGAGCCATGGTCAGTTTTTTGCCGGAGATTCGCCAGCGGGTTCGTCGCTTCCCTACCGTGGGATGGGATGGAGCCCATCGCACACCCCACGCGGTATGCTAAGAAGCCGCACTTGCGACGAGTTATTGCTGTTTAAATGGACTGTTGAGGTGAAATATAACACCACCGGTGGGAAGAAGCAATTAACGTGGTTATGGTGATCATTCATGAACACGGAAAAAGCGCAGAGAGTTGGTAAGACTTGGACAAGATATTCAGTATCTTAGATTGATGTATTATTTAAGGGGAGTTTTCGTCCAAATCTGAGAGGCTGCGCTCCAAATTGTCTTTTCTGTACGATCCACTCAGTAAGGAACTAGTTTTACGCGCCTACAGGTATGCAATACCAAATTTGTTAATTTTATTTAAAAGGACAGTGCGCCACATGCGATACAATCATTAAGTGAGCAATTATGCACCTTACAGTTGCAATCGTAAGGATGATACGAGAGGCAGGGGAAAAAGTTTGTCATTTAAATTTCATCATTTAAAAAATAAATAAATTTTTTGAATATCTTTTTCTTTTTCTCCTTGGCCTGCTAAGGATTGAGTACGTCGCGTCGACATGCCCCGGGGCTTTGACAACCGTCAGCTCAGCTAGCAAAGATAGTCCTAAGCACCCGCCGCTTGAAAATGGCGAGTGCATCAGCGTCCTCCGTCAACATAGTACAGGATTCGTACCCATGGAGGACTACCGGACGTATCAAGGTGCATTTCGTGTATTGTTGGAGTCATCCAGATCGCAGGAGTTTTGTGGAGTCCGTGGGCTTCGGATTTCGCTGCTTACATTGTTGTCCGAGGTTACGATCGTACCAAAGTAGCAGAACTCTGCTTCCGAGTCAGTCTCTATCACGATCAGAGCCGCATTCGTATCGCATTGATGCTCAATCCAATTCTATTGACCTCGCGTTTCAGTCGGGTGTACGCCTCGCAAACCGCCGCAGCTGTCTGTCCGATGATGTCGATGGCGAAGTCAAGGAATTGGAGAGATTGGATGAAAATCGTGCCCCGGATGTCGAAGCCTGCGCTTCGCATGACACCCTCCATAGCGGTGTTGAACAACATGGTTGAAGAATCATGAATGTTTCAACCAAAATACGCCTAAATGTATGTAACCATAACACAAAAATCAGCACTTTACGTAAACACTTGGGAATTTTTGGGTTTTTTACTTTTTATTGATGATTGTTTTGGGCTCCAAACAATCTATTCCAAAGTATCACAACCACATCAATACTCGTCGTAGGCACTTTTTCAGCTCAGTATCCCTTTTAAGTAAGAATTGATAATAGTTTACTACAGATTCTACGCCTAAATCTATGCATCTAAAAATTAACAAATTTTTAGATTATATGTAACTGTTTAGCTGTTAGTTTTTGTTGTTGTTTTCTTCTGTTGTTTATACTAATTTACTATTTTAGATGCATTCAAAAACACTTTAAATTTGATAAGATGAATTCAGTGACGATTTAAAAAGAATAACAAGAAAAGAAGCGTAAAAGCAACATCTAGAAAATGTTTCCAACCACAAGAAGACTTTCCACAATCCATCTCAATTTATCACACGAACATAGAAAAAAAGAAAAGACGAAAGCAAACATAAACCTTCTCGTCAAACATAACACAACAATAGCAGAATGCGCCCTCCATCAATTCCAAAGGTGGTCGTCTTCGGCAGGGAAACTTTAACCTACATTCACTCAAATTGTCCACCTCTAAAACCACGTAAAAGAAAAGAAGAGCAAAAAACGAGTCTTAAGAGGGGGAGAAAAAAGGATTCTTTTCTTGCGCGTACACACACACACAAACCCTCGATGTCTGTCCGAGTTCGCTCGGACCGATAACGGAGGTGTGCGAACCCACTGTCCAGTACAAAATGTCCACGTTAGGGCGACGTACAAGTGCAAGAGAAAAACTCAAACGCTTGCTCACCCGCAAAGGAAAGCGGGCTGGATCAGAGCGTAGTTAAAACAGGGCACACCGTTAACGAGTGTGTTCGATGTAATAATTTAGCAGCTTTTCTATCGTAAGCATATCATTCCGAGCAATTGCAACTAATTTGCTTTCGCATCGGCGTGACACTTGCGTCCGGGGCCGGGTTAAAGCTGTCGTTTGTTTTCTTTGCGTTATTTTTCTGTTTGTTTTTTTCCTTCCTAGTACGACATTATTATGACGTTTTTGCTCACACACACACACACTCACAAGGGCCCTCAGTTTTATCTTGGGTACCAGCGCCAAAGTCAGTTTTCCAGCCGCCAGTGGATGTGTGTACGAAGGACAGGTCGTCGGTGAGCCGTATTTCATTTCTTCGCACCGTCGGAAAACTTCCGTCCATCCGCAAGTGGTCCGTCCGTTTAGGGGATGGAAATCAAGAGTCAGGAGGAAAAGAGAGAGCAAAAAAAAAAACGAGCATCAAGTCTTGTCGGTTGCCACACGCTCGTAGCAAAATGCTTGAGTGTTTACAAACTGATAGTGGATGGCACGTTATTATATGTTATTTTTCATTAAGAAAGAAAAAATCAAGCAGAACGTTTGCCCGTCTAGCGCACACGGTAAAGCAACGGGTAGACATCGTTATGATTTCTTTTTGCCCAGCTTTTTTTACGCTCTCTCTCTCTCTTTCTCTTCTCTTTTCTCCCCTCTGTTTAACTTTCATCGGAATCAGTTGCGATTTTCCCTTCAGTAGCCTTGCTGTCCTTTGCTGCACAATTATTGGGTCAGCTTTCCTAGCATACCCCGGAAGGACGCCGTACACATTCACACCAACAATCCAACTAGACGAACAACAATCTCGCCTCACCTCCAGTGTGGGGTGGCTGATAAGTTTTGTGAGGATAGCTTAGCGCGAATGTAGCGCCACCGTTTGGGTAAAAGTTTTCTCGGGATTTTTCCTTCCCCATCGCCCTCCCCCTCCCCTCACGCCTTGCCAAACCCACCTGCCCCGTACGGGGCATATAAGAATGATTAGATTTCCGTACCGCTCATTTCCTAGTTAACGCATAGAAACAGCCGATTGCATACTTTTCGGCGCACCTAACAGTATGAAAATTGCAGCTTTGTTTTTGGGAGGGCGTTTGCTTCCGGGGCGTTTTTTTTTCTTCTCCCACTGTTTTTATTTGTTTCATGCACGGGAAATAAAATATGCATTGCGTCCTTTGATTTTTCTGCATTTTCAATGCGTTTCCACGTTGCGCGAGAGGCGCAAGCGAAGCGTTTTGGCATGGGAAAAGTATTGAAATCAAAATAAAAACACATCCAGCACACATAGTAGCTGTTGGTGTCCCTTTCGTCTAACACCTTTCCCCTTACGCCCCCTTTTCGCTCCGTCTCCTTCCCTTTTTCCTCTCTCATCTGCTGCTGTAATCTCCGTACGATTCGATTGGCAAATTAAAACAAGAAAAAAGCACAATAATGGAGAACAGCTAGTGCGAGGTCGACTGCTCACCATTCACCAAGGACGAATAAAACAAACCCCCCCCCCCTCCCCCTCCCCTTCCTCCCCCTAACCTACTCATCCCCCTACATCCTTTCAAAGAGGGGGGGAGAGTGTAAAATGGGCAGAAGCCCTCGTTTTTTGAAATGAAGCGCAGTAATTATAGAATATTTTATTACTGTAATTAAATGATGGTTTCATTTATTTACATTGCGCGATGTATTTAAATTAATTTATTAAAATATTTCACCTGCCTCAAACTACTCCCCCTCACCGGTATATGGTGGGGTGAGAAAAGCTGACGGGCGCGACACAAATGTTCCCACCTTGCCGTGCTTCCACAGACACACACACACACAAAAAAGGCACACCATTGTCAGTCGGTGCCGTGCGTTGCGGCTGCTTTATTTGGAGTTGAAGGAACGGGAGAAGAGGATGAGGAAAGCAGGTGAGCAGAAAGGGTGGGAAATTGAACAGTATGGTTGAGTTGAGTGCTGTGCACTCGGTACTGGGATGAGTTGCACCGATTCACAGTAGGTCAGTCGTACCCGCGAAAACATAAATGAATGTAATATACTCTCATCGTTTCCCCCATCCTGTCACCCCTCTCTCCCTCTCTCTCTCTCTCTCTCTCTCTCTCTCTCTTCTTGTGTCAAAAGGCAGCAGCATACATTGCACCATAATACTATTTTTATGATCTTTTTTTTTCTCAAACAATAACTGCTAGTAATAGAAATTTATTTCTACATTTTTTTCGCTTTGGAGCACACCGTACTAATTGAACCATTTGTTGATGCTGCTCTCTGCATCCCATTAGTAGCTATCAGGTGGTGGGGGATTTAGATGCTTAATCGGCAAACAAAGACATTCCGTTAGGGTTGCAGTTGGACTGCAAAAGATGCGCTACCTCAGTGCCTAAATGTATGCAATCTCAATGAGGATTGAAAATTATTTAAGAGGATTAATTGTCCTACACATTAAATTATATAAACTTATTAGTGTTAGTAATTATTAGCGTTCAGCCCACTGGTATCGCATCCGGGCCGTTCCCCCGCAGTGGGGAATACTCAAGACTAGAAACCCATTCGATGGCTGGCGTTAAATCCAAGACTAAAAAGAAATAAATTGAACACGTAATGTACAACTTTTCTTTTCTGAACTCCATCATAATATTTTTTTTTTAAGTGCATCAAAATCTACCATAAGACACCGTGGACTTGATAACAAATTGGAGTAAAAAACCCTACAAGCTCAATAACTGTTAACGAAATAATTATTACTAAATGATCATTTTAACGCGCCTAAAGGTATGCAGATATGCTATAAAAATTCAAAAATATTATTTTTTACAGTTTACAGCAAGATTTACTACATCAAATGAAGAAATATGTCTGTTAAAAGTACAGCAACAAGATGCATTCCAATGGTGTGGCCCTCACGACCGCTTTTTCATGCCAACAACTCAAAAACCGCTGCCAATAGAAGCCTGTTCAGGCACTCATCCGCTTTATAAATTTAGTTACATTTTTCTCGATTCACACACACACACGCACACGCTCGCTCGTATGATGCAACTCGTGGAGCAGCGTGCACGGGAGGGGAAAAATGGTTGATTTAGAATAAAACATTCCTCATTGTACCCAGCCAAACCCTGCTATTATTCTTTGCGATCTTCACGCCTCCCAGCTTTTGCTAGACGGCCACTTATTTATGCGCCGCTTATGCCCCCCTCTCCCCTCCATTTCATCCTCTCTCCATCACTCTCCCCCCGTCTCCCCTTCACTGCGAGCTAAATGCAGTTATGATTCGTGTAAAAATCCTGTGTTTCCTTCAAAATCACACCCAAAAAGTTAGTCCCAAAAAGAGGAGGAAGTGCTGGACTGGACGGTAAGGGGTTTTTTCCGCAAACGATGATTTACGATTGCAAAATACCAACGTTGCTTTCCATTACTGATTCCTACCACCCATCCAAACAACCTCTCACTTGCGCTCTCTCGCTCTCTCACTCTTCTTTGTGCGAGATATTGGATGAACCAATTTCACCAATCAGTAGCGTTATGTATGACCGCCGGTCACGCGAACCTCGCCCAGTCCGCATTCCGTTCGCTGTGGTTCGCGCTTGAAGCGGCCGATTTTTCATCAATTTTCCGATCGCACTCTCCCTCTCTCGCTCACTCGCTCTCTTCCCACCTTCTGTGCTCTTTTCTGCCCTTTTCTTCGGCGATTCGAACGATCCACTCTTATCATCGAAGCTGGCGCGTATCACATTAATCAGCCCCAGCGTGTGTGTGTGTGTGTGTTAGCGCCACAGGGAGAACCATGCGTGACTCTGGACTCAGCGAATTTCCTCCTTGAACAGCCAGTGAAAAGTGCACACGAGTGGGAGTGGGTGGCAAATTAAATGAGCGCGAAACGAACGAGAGGGCAAGAAAGTCCCTAATCTCCTGCCTTGTTTTCACCCCCCCCCCCCCCCCCCCCCCCCCCTACACACACACACTTTCCGCTTTCTTCGAGCGTTGCTCCTTTCGTGGGTACGAGGGTTTCGTGTGCGAGTCGAGCAATTATCCGGATTTATCGTAATGGAGCCTAACCCCGGTTGGTGGTACGGGAGAAAGTTTACCGAAGGATTCCTCCATCCTTCGAACAGCGTGAAAGCAGAAAGAGAAACCAAACTTAGAAGACAGAAGACGAGAAGAAAAAAAAAACAAGGATCACTCGGTCTGAAGACTCGCGGGAAGTCTGTGCGAAAGGAAACCGGAAACACATGTTAGCGCATAAATTACGGACCTCACGCCGATGTTCGGCGTTTGGTGCAGCCCACGGCTCCAACACTGCCCGCGAATGTTGGCACCCTTTTTCGTTTTGCTTTCGTTTTGTTGTTGTTGCTCGTCTAACACGCTCGGTGTCTTGTTAGGGTCGCATCGGCAAAACTTCGCTCATTTCCTGTGCTTTCTTCTTTCACGTCGCGTCGCGCGTTTGGTTTTGCTTGTGGAAGTGAAGAGCGTAGGGTCTCATCTTCGGTCAGCCACAAGGCACCCACGACCCACATTTTTGCTGTACGCGCGCAATAATATCAATTAGCGTGCGAGAAGATAGCGGAAAAACAATGAGGGGAGGGGAGGGGGTTGGTTTGGGGTGGAAAAAAAGACGCTGCACGCATCCAATTAGCACGATCAATAACCATTTCGCTTGAGGGGATGGTGAGTGTCCAGCAGGGAAGGAGTTGGAGGTGGGCAGCAGAGTGAGAGTTATCAAACTGCACCATTATTAATTGCAATCGAGAGTTAAGAAGACGGCAAACGAATTGGATGACAGCAGGCATACGCGGGGGTAAGACATTTTGTTTTTTGGGAAAACTACTCCTGCCCGTTCACAAACAATGCATTGTAACATTTCGAAACAAATGTATCATAGAATAAAATGTTTTTCTACTGACTTAAGTTTGAAATTCATAAATAGCGCCTACAGGTATGCAATTTTTATTTTTAAATCGTTTATCATTTCAAAAGCGTCTGAAAACCTCACGGCTCCTCAAGGAACCTTTGAAAAAACACTGAATTTAGTGGTGACAGCGGCGCTGCTCTCCACACGGCAGAACCAGGGTTTAACTCCCATCCGGATCGTTCCCCAGTAGCCAGGATGGACTATACAACTACGTGGTATCACCATTCCTCAAGCCTTTCCTTCAATCCGAACGAATAATGCAATGAAGCGCCTAAAGTTATGCTACCGTCTATCTTTTTCTCTTTTCTTGATGCTAATAGAGCAATGCATTTTTAAGCAAAACATCTCGGTTCATAAACAAAACTAGATTGAAAAGAACGCGGAGAATTCTTTTCTGATCCATGTTTGACACTTTTCGATCGCTGACCAGAAAAAATAAACCCATCACAGCCAGAAAAAACGAAGCTGCTTCTTCATTTCGTAATTCTTTTTGCTGAATGTAAGTATAAGCCTTTTTATCTGTTTCTTTTCGGAATTTCACTCACTTCCGTCTTAGTTAGAAATCGTTCTTCTCCTTCCCTTGTTCTACCCAGCCTCTCTTCCTCGTCGCTTCCCTGTCTTACAGCTTTTTAAAGCACATCGATGGCCCGGAGAAGGTTAAGCACAACAATTTGCCATCGAATTTGCGGGTGGTCGAGTAAAATTTCGGCCTGCTGGTGTGCTCGACCGTTGCACCAAACAAGCCCACAATATGCTTCAATCTCAACATACACACACACACACGCACTTATAAAACGTGTAGCGCTTAGCAAAAATTTTTGTGCCCGCTTTGCAGAAATTCGTTCCCCCGGTTCGTGTGGGTTGAAAATTTTGGCCAAAAAAGAGAGATAGAGAGAGAGATCGATAGAGGGTGCGAAAGGGGTAGCACCGCTCAAGGCACCGGATGGTGGACCGGCCAAGATAAATTGCTTCAGAAACTTTTTGATAGTTCGATTATCTATAGCGCGTCCTCGAACGGAACCTAATCTGGTGTGGAAGCATTCGGGAGGCTTCTGGAATGAAGCATGGACAAAAGGACGGTCGGAGGGTGTGGACGGTTGGTGCTGGATTTTTTTTTAAATATATTCTGGTGCATGTACCCGGGCGCAAGTGCAACCGTCTCGGGCAATCTGTCTCGATCGGTTCGAAACGGACGGTTTGGAAAATTCGTGGGAGCCAAAAAAAAAAAAAAAGATGCCATCCAACAAAATGTTTGATGATTTAGTGTACCCGCACCAGTAGCACCATTTTGTTCCGGCTTGTGGAGTGTAGGGCGGTGAGTGACACAGAATATTGAAACTATTTTGTTGTACCTTATTGCCTGTGCAAGCGTTCCAAAGATGCATTCTTCTTAGAATTCTCACACCACAAACTCAAGGCCGGGCAGGCAGAGCTGAAGTGTGAAAAGAGGAAAAAGTCACACAAAGAGACAGTTTCTTTCGAAGATCAAAACAAAAACCTCAAAACGATAGGAAAGTCTACGAATGGGGCTCTATAATTTACCTACTAGATAGGTTCTCACAATCCTTTTAGCCGATTCCAACACTTAATGCATCGTTGACGGTGCCGATTAGAATCCGGTGCCATGACCAGGATCCTGTTCAAAAAACCCACCCAGAACCACTGTGCGAACCCACTGGGAAAAGAATTGATAGTGAAGGCAAATAAGAATGAATGCTCAAGGTGAATAGAATCCCTAACCCTTCCTCCCATACACTACTTCCCTTCCTACTTCCTTCCCCCTTTTCCTGTCAAGGTTAGTGAAAGACAAAGTAAAATAATTCTCCTCTTTGTTTGTCCTCCATTCAGTGCTCTCGCTCTTTCTCTCTCTATTTCTCTCTCAATCTATCTTTCTCTGTTAAAAACACATAATTAAAAGCTCCACAATGTGAGACCACTTCTTCAAAGGTTCATCCTCCCGTCGCACATACGTGCGCACCAAGTACAGGGGGGTGGTTTTTCTTTGCTGTGGCTCATTTTCCTTTTTACCCGTTCGCTTTCCCCTTCTTCCCTTCTCCGCCCTCTCCGTTTTGTTGATCATTTGCTCAGCTTTGTGATGATGTTTGTTTAACGCTTTTGATGTGCCTTTTATGAGCGACCTAGCATCCTCACTCGCTGCTTCTCTCGCTTGCTCACAAAAAAACAAAAACTTTCTTTTTCATTCTACCAATCTTGGCGCGAATTTTTCGCCTCCTTCACGTGACATGCTGCACCACCAAAAACCCACCCACCCTTTCCTTAATTTTTTACACGCCTCCCCCACCCCTCCCCTCCTTGTTTCTCCCCCTTCCCCACCCACACTTTCCCAGAAAAAAAGGGGTTCCGTTCGGGTACGTTGCGCTGGTTTAATGGTTAGGTTCAGGTTTTTACACCAGTGCGCCTGAATGTATGCACACCTGGTGCCGGTACTCATTTTCGTGCAAATTAAACGGGCCGGATGCCGTTTTGCTTTCTCACACGCACACATACATTCGTATTTATTTTCTTTCTTCCCTATTTCCTATTTCACTTTTCCCAAAATAAGAAGAAAAGAAAAGCACACATCCCCTCTTCATTTCGCTGTTGCCCTCTCTCACACAGGCTTCTTCATTGTTCTCGCCATGCTAGGTATCAGTGCATTTTGCATTGCATAGTTCCACGGGAGGTACGGGCACCCCGATGTGGGTGATAAAAATATTTTTTAGCTTTTAATGTGCATACGAAAAAAAAAACACACTGTCTAAGCCGGAATTGTACAGTTCTACATCCGCTTTCTTCTGTCTACCTTTCGGCTTCTTCCCTGCCGCCTCCCCGTCTCTTCCATCGCTGTGATGAAACACCTGCAAGGATGGCACCCTATTTGCCACCTCCAATTAGGGGTCGCTTTTGTAAATATGAGTACAGCAATGGGAAGAGAAATGGGCCCCCGGAACGATTATATGCTGAAAATGATGCTTCCAGATGGTAGAAAACAGACAGCAAAATGGTACAAAGAGAAGAAGAACAAAACATACACTCATACACATTCACATCGAGTGCACCAAAAAGGGGTGTAGTGAACAAAGTAAGCGAGTAAGGGTAGAAGAAGAAGGAAAAAAAAATGGCGACAAACTACTTACCGCATGCGGGCCGTTTATACTGCAGGTTGTGTTAGTTTCTTCGGTCGTGTTTTTGAGGTTAGGGCGCCATTTTTTTTTTCTTCTTCTTCTTCTTTCACCCAGCTATTGTAAACTTCTTTGCCACCTTAGCGTGCAATGTGTGTCCGTAGCGTGTATGTTGGGATGTCTAATTATTTTCTTTGTATTCTTCCATTTTTTTCCCCCCTTCCTTCACACACCACAAAAGAACAGCCCAAGCGCAATGATAATGAGTCATGCAGCTTTACCACCACCAACCGGAAATGCTAGATCCGGAAGGTGGCCAAACCACAAGCAGGTAAAACGCACTGCAGAAATGCTAAAGTACGGCCCGGTTTTCGGCGAACCGATCATCGGTCAGCAGGTGTTGTGTCTGAGACAGATTGAAACCGCGTCCCTGTGTGTCAACGCCGACGGACCCGAACTGCGTGGTGTCAAAGGTTAAGAAAGCAAACGTGTAGGGTGGAACCGTGTCGCCCAGCCCGAACCGACGAACATTACAAAGGATGAAATGTTATTAAATTCCATCGGAAATTTATGAAGACAACGTGACATCGCCCGAACCGTCGCTGCGGTTCAGTTTGGTTAGGTGAAACTGGGAAAAGATGCGAGACACGGTGAGGAAGGGAAAGAACGGGCAGCACGGGTGGGACGCGTGCCGTGCGCGGGTTTTTGACAGCATAATTCGTGCGCGGAACGCACTTAAAATCGAAATGAACTCGACGAAAGATTAAACACTACCCGGGTAGGGAATAGAGGGGGCTGGCAAGTGGGGGGATGAAGCGGTTCTGCAGCAGAGGGGAAAAAGGTGTTGAAAAGGTGTGTTTGCAGCGGAATCAGAAGTGCCTGCTACCCAGCTGACATGGAAGATTGTAAGGTGGGTAATTTTTAGCCTCATCTTGCATACCTTTAGGCGCATTCTTAACACCTAACAATACGCCTTAAAGTACGTACGTTTGGAGTATTCCTCCTACAAAGCTGTCACCTGGGAACCCAACACAAAAAAATGACAGTTCAAAATTAGTAGATAAACCTGTCTTACAGGAGTGTATGAGGCATTCATATGGACAGAAGGGAGCAATGGTAATATTTGTGTAGAGCTTTACTTCTTTCCCTTGTTTCACTTATTTATGGTCAAAAAACTTTCTACACTGTTATACCTTCGAGGTCCTCCTTTTAGGGCCTTTTTTTCTCCTTTCAGTGACACGTACACGCGAAGAAAAAAATGAAAGGGCTGTGGAGATATAACGTACGGTCGTCCTACCCTTACACATCTCATCAGCAATGGAATAAAGGGAGGAGGGGGGGTAGAGAGAGAGAGAGCACAGTACACCCGTAAGGGTGGCCTGTTTTTTGCAAAAAGCAAATTATTATTAAAGAATCCGGAAAAGACGCGCACGCTATTAGTAATGGAAGGGCTTCCAGTGCGTTAGTGAGGTAGAAGATGGGGTGAAGAGTGTTTGTATGAGTGTGTGTGTGTGTCTGTTTGGGAAGTTAGTTGCCTCGCGTAGACAACAACGATTACTATAACTTGTGTTATTAAATGAGGATGGTTTTTAATTAAGCCTTTGATGAACGAGAAGAAGGCGTTGTAATGATGTGGTAGAACGGAAAGAACGGAGAGTACGCCTCAACTACCGTTCCGAAAACATATTGGAACATTTTGACCTTCCTCGGCCGGGCGCAGCACAGAGACGACTCTTCGCCTCCGTAGACATCGCCCGTTTTCGGGGAGATACCTAAGATATTGAAGTTGGTCCGACTCCGACTACTTAACTGGATAAAATCATCACGCCCTATCTGAAGTCAATGGAGCTCGCATTCCACCCTTGCACTGAAACGATGTCATATAAAAGCATGCTCAACCCTTCCGAGACGTTTGAGTCATCACCCTTAACCCTTACCCGCAGTCGACGATGGCAAACAGCAAAAAGAACATCGAGACACGATTATACTCTCGATGACAAACGGTTTGATTGTCGTGGCTGGTAAGCGCGTGTTGGAATCCGTAAATCATCGCATCATCATCTTCATTAAATGAATTTATGTCCCATCGCTCGTCCTCATCACACCGACCTCGCTTCCCCTTCCCCTCCTACTTGCCCCGCTGCAGGAGGTGGTGAGTTTTGCCTGTGCTGTTGTTGTTTTGTGCAGAATCGTTCCTTGTAATTTCCTGTTATGACTCTCTCTCTCTATCTCTCTCGCTCTCTCTCTCTCTCTCTCTCTCTGCTTCGCTACAACGGCACATACATCAATCTCTGCGTTCAATATCCGGCCGGCCGGAAACAGGCAATCAAAAACCATTTAAACGGGACTATGACGAGTTTTGTCTCTTGTTCGGGACACCTAGTTCAGGTGCCATGCCTCAGGGGAGGGTTTGGGGGAAGAAAAAACAAACATCAAGACGCGACAATTTATCCACTGACACGTTGCCAGTTTGTTGTAAACCGTTCTTTGGAGATATTATTTTCGTACTCGGCAAGAGGAGGTCGGCACAGGGAAGTGAGGCGTTTTTCATGCCTTGGTAAAAAAAAACAAACTTTGGAATAACTTCGTTTTATTGGAAAATTCATTCACACCAACCGTGTGCGTGCGTTCAAGGATGGATGGTTGAATTCAAAAGGGTGAAGCGAACGAGTGTGAGATCCACAAATGCGCACACTAGGCTGTGTAAAAGTATGTCTAGGATGTGAACTTTTTTTTTAAAGAACGGTCAGACCGCATCGATATGTGATGTGTGAAGTTCAAATGATGAAAAAATTTCTTTTGTTGTTTATTATTCTAACTTAGCTGAATTAATCAACTAGTTAGTATAACTCTCGAGTCTTCCTCCAAAACCACACTGAGTAACGGAACGAGTGTTGCGTTTTGCATACATTCAGATATTTTTCGCATGGTTATGAATATTTTCAGCTGACCGTCGGCTGATTGAGAATGAGTAGTAACATCCTCTCATTCAAATAGGTGCTCCTTATGGGCAGAGAACGGTTTTCAATACCAATTTATTATTTTATTTTTTCTTCCAATCAATGCAACCAGTTTATACCACACTGAAAATACACTGTTCGATCTTAAAAGCACGTATTGCGCGTTGCATGCATTAAGGCGTATTTTGCTTAGTGCAGAAAATAATTTATTTTTACAGGAGGAGGGTCGATTCTTTTGCCTAAAATTGAATCTATTTCTAACCCATAAAAAAAGTATTCTTCTAATGTTTCTAAAATAATGGTGCTCACTGTATATTACCAGCACTTCATTTAGCACACTCGAATCCCGGCGGAAGGCGGAAATGAAAGACATCTCCCTCTGTCTCTCCCACTTGGGAATGGATAGGAGAGCGTGGTAAAAAGAACGCAAGGGAAAATGGTACCGACTGGTGCGAATAACGGGATCAATGATGAATCATGAGACGAAAGTTTGCCTTAAAATTAAATATTTCCACGTTTTTTTTTCCACGGGTTTGTTTACACCCTCTTTTATCGTTTACTTTTTTTCAAGTTCATCCTACTTCCCATGCACTATTTCTTTCTCTCTCTCTCTCTCTCTCTCTCTCTCTCTTTCTCTTTTTTTTCTCTTTTACTCACTGAATTTCTCCCTCTTTTAACTCATTTCCTGCGTTTGTAAACAATTTTGTGTAAGAGTTTGTGTGTGTCATCAACACCCTTGTCTCCCGTGTTCAATAACCAAACGTACCCCCGCTTCCCTCCCCTTCTTCGCCCACACACGCACACACATACTATTCCGCTGCCAGCCCACCCAAAGCGCACTCACAATTCATTACCCATTTACGGCACATTCCGTTGCATACTTTACGGGCGCTCAAGGTGACAGTTAGAGGTTGCTGTCAGTTGTGTGCCACGTTTGCACCGAGGGAGGTTGCGCGAGCGGGTTGGGAAGCGAATTTTTCGTTCTTTTCTTTTCGTTTCCCTTCACCGGGCACTAACGGGCAAAGATAAGGGAAATACGACGAATGATAGATAGTAATTAAAAAAGCTGACAACACACACACACACACACACACAAACCCTGGAGACTGAGATTCCTTCGTCACATGAAGTGACGCCTCGAGAAGGTTTAATTGCGTTAGTTGATGCAGGGCAGTTTCATTTTATTTTAACTCTCAGCAGGTAGTTTTCACCTGTCAAAAACGATTAGTTACAACGGAAAATGGAAACGGTGTAATAACGGTTCGAATTGTCCTTTGCGAGTGGTGTCATTTTGATAGTAAAAAGGAGCAAGGGAGAGATAACAAAAAAACACCCGTCATCTTCTTCGGGGAGTTCATTTGGAGTTGGATTTGGAGTTCCTTTTTCGCGATATCCCAGAGCAGTATTTGGAAGTTTATTAATGCAACGCGAGTCTGACGTTTCACGAGCTGTCATTTGTTAGTAAACACGAACACTAATAAATCATACGCTCTTCTAGGAAGCGGCATATTTAAATGAATGCAGGAGGGCACCAAGCCCGGAACCGTTGCATGTCGGATGAGTGTATTTCTCATCTCTATACTGACATTAAAATTTGGCCCCGACCACTATTTACTAGCAAAATGGTTTGCCATAAAATCCTACGAAAAGTAAAACTAAAACCTGCAACACTGCTACAAGTTGCTGAGTGCAGTAATAAAATTTATAGTGCCATTCAACTGCTGCAGTATGAAAAGTCCAGCACACAGCATTGCGTGTCGGTAAGTACTTTCGTGGAAAACGGCCGATATCAAGAAGATAATCGCGCTCGAGTGAAATATCAGACGCTAGATGGCAATAGTGGGAAGGAGCTTGCTCGCTTACTCACACCCAAATACACTTGCTATTGGAAAAAAAGAACTAGAAAGTTAAAAGTTGACGCCTTCTTTCCCACCGGATATCGGAAATATGTCCCCTTTATCGAAGCATCTCGATCTCTACACCGGCTAACCCATCCGGAGAGTGCATCGGACGATTTATGTTGCGAAGAAAACGTGTGTGAGTGGTTTTGCATCCCCAGCACAATGGAACACCAACTGGAAGTTAACCTCACTCACATACACACACACACATTCACACAAACACACATACAAACAGCGCGGGCATAGTGCCGCCGAACCCATTGTGTGCTGGGTTGATTCGATAGACGACTACGAAAGCAACCATCCTGTACGAGCAGTTCGAACTTCGAGCGCTGCTCAGAAAGCATCCAACCGCACCGTATGCCAAGCCGGGCTGTGAAAGAACTACGGCGCGTTCCCGTGTGCGTTGGAAATTCCGGTTTTTCCGAACTAATAAAATTCGGTCCAAGTTTGGCGGCCGTGTGTCCCCAGAACCCAGGGTCTGGGATTCGCGCGCGAGGGTAGTTGCAGGAAATAACCTAATATCCTTCGTGCATCCGTTTGGCTTGGTACTGTCTCTCTTTCTCGCTCTTCCTCTCTTCTCCATTCCCATCGAAGCGCGTGTCTTTTTGCGACGTTTCCGATACAGAATAAGGGATCAGGAGGGGAGAGGGGGTGAGCAAGGGAAGGGAGGGAAGGTGTAAGTGTCGGTGAACGTATGGGGGGGGGAGGGGGGCCACACTAGCTCCAAATTGGTGTGTGATGCCATTTTTAAGCGAGCATGAAGCGAACGCATTCGAAAATGACATTTCGTAGCATACATTCAGGGGTGCGCAAATAATAACCCGCCCTGATAGAGGTGCGACCCGCACTGCTCCGTCCGTGCGACTGGGAATGGAAAATGTCGCCTGTGCATGAATAATAAAGACG
This sequence comes from Anopheles maculipalpis, assembly GCF_943734695.1. Classification (NCBI taxonomy): domain Eukaryota; kingdom Metazoa; phylum Arthropoda; class Insecta; order Diptera; family Culicidae; genus Anopheles; species Anopheles maculipalpis. Next base: position 6,830,558 of record NC_064870.1, on the reverse strand, counting down.
ATTGTGTCTGCCGGACGGACAAGCCACCGTGGAAAAGATGTATCTGAACAGATTTATCATGCCGAGAGTGGGGAGTGCGTTTGCGGCGAGGGTAGACAGCGGAACGGAGAATGATGAGGGTTAAAGAACTTAATAAGGGCGAAAGGAGAGCTACTTTGGTGTTTGCGTGAGATTTTTTTTGTATATAGTGTGAAAATTGTTGACAAAAAATAATTTAATAAAAGCATTTAATGCGCCTGAATTTCTGCAAAGAACTACACACATGTAATAAAGTTCTTTTCTTTAACATTTTCTTTACGAGCCGCTCCAAGATTTTAAAGCCTAAAAGTATGCAATATTATGTATTGAGCACGCTAGTAATCCATATTTACTCATCTTCTTCTTCTTCTTAAATTAAGATGGCCGATTTTAGGCCTCCCTATGGCAGGTTGCGTCCTAATCTACGTCATCACTGTCATTTTTGTTCTAGACAGACGTCTTTATCACTAATTAGTATTATTGTAATTTTTTAATCTCGCAGGTTTCAATCGGACTATCCACCAGCGAATATAATCAAGTGAAGAAGGCCAGAAATAGCACAGCTAAAAAAGAGCTAAAGATAGACGTGGCTAGTCTGGGTTAAATTATCTAAAGAATAGATTTCATTAATTAAGCAACATACTTTGAGATTATAGACGAGTTAACGGCAGATATCACAAACTGATAATACGTTGGTCACAAACGCATCGTAAGAGTATCATGCGACGTTGTAAATTAAATCTAAATAATGCAAAGTCACAACGAAGTTAGCTCAATAATGTCACCTGATAAGATAACAAGGCCGCCGACGACGTTCATACGTATTAGCTAAGCACTCGGCTACGAACGAAGTAATGCTACGAACCCAGCAATAGGGAAATTAAACTTATTCTATGCCTCTATCCAGATATTCATAGGGATTTTTCTTGTCCTCAATATGAACGGTCTGCAACTATTTTTTTTTTTCTTAAAATGTCCGTTACTGTTCATTTATTTTTTTCAAACGAAAAGTTCATCCAAAAGCTTCACGGGAAGCACAGCTTTACGCACCCAGCTTGGTGCGAAAGCTTCCAAAAGTTACCTCGACGGAAGTATGCTTTTGCAGAAAGCTAATAGCGCAAGTTTGAGTTTTCTGAACTTTTAGCGCTGTTATCCCATTATACCCACTTATTACCAGTGCTAATGAAGCTGCTAACAAGGCAAAAAGAACAAGAAAAAGGCTGAGCTCATAGCAGAATGTTTTATTGCATTAGATAATACATGCTAGTAGATGTTTTGAGTTAGCTTTGTTCGAAATCGGCTAAATGTATGCAATCAGCAAGACAGAAACACTTTTATAAGCCTTAATACTGCGCTTTTGAGTGATACTGAAACGCGCTTGCTATCCGGGGACACCCTACTCCTACCAATACCCTTACCTACAGGCAGGTAACCTGTACCTGTTACCATAGCACCAGCATTGGTTGTTTATCGCATTGTAGGACACACTATTGATTGCGTTTCCCGACCAAAAAGTCCTACATTAATCATCCTTACTCTACAGCGAAATAATTTAAAGCAGTTGAAAAAAGATGTCACCACCGAAACGCGTTCCAAGAATACCTCCAAAGCGAAACTCCGAGCTAGAACAGCTAATAAAATCGCTCGAACAAAAGCTCCAGAAGGTAAGTAGCGCTGGTGTTCGATTGGTTTGAGCTCCGTACGTTTCTTCCGCTGCAGCACACACCGAATGATCCGATCGATCTGGACATGACGCACATTATCCCGAGAAGGTTGTACGATCGCTTGCGGCGTATGGTGAAGCTGCCACCGTACGATGACCGTGAGTTTGAGGGGATTCTAGCAGTCCGGCTGCAGGATCCGCCCGGTTCGAGTGAGGGTGAACGGCACAGCACGGACGACGAAGACGACCGTACGGTGGCGCGGGTGGGTGAAGCTGTTGGTGAGGATGTGCAACCGTTCGAGCTGGTGGTGGAGGAACGATCCGCTGCCCGGTCGCGGATCATTCCGGCCGACACGGAGAGCAACTGGATGGAGGCGTATCTGCGCAAGACGGGCAACGAGCGTATCCGGTGGCAGACGAAGTACTACCGGACGGACCAGAAGCTGCTCGATAAGCCACTGTTTCAGCAGATCGAGGAACTGATCGATCTCGGTGCGCAAGATTTCTCCGAGTGGTTGAACGGGCTCGGGGCGGAAAAGTCCAACATCACGAAGGACATCATCAAGCAGCTGTTTTCGATTGAGATTGAGGATGAGATGGCGAGGGCTCTGCGGGTCGATACACGCGAGATCCGAGCCATCCCGACGGATGCCGCACAGCACTGGAATCTCGAGCATGTGCGTTACTCAGTATCTCGCTCGTGGCATGTTGGAGTGGCAGTAATGGAAGGTTTTTCTGTTCCTCGCAAACTTACAGATGGCACTACAGAACCGTATCGCACAGGTGATGGCAGCCGATCGGCGAACCATGGCGAAGGTCCGCACGCAGCACGTTGCGTTCGGACGTACGCTGCCGGCCGAGCTGCGTACGACCAGTCGCACCGATGCGTCCGACACCATCCAGCCCGACTTCCCGGACGATCTGCGTACGCTGCGCGCCCTCTTCCAGGACATACGTCATCTCCGCTCGGTGCGCTATCTGATCGACCATCTGCGTACGCGGCCGGACATACAACGGCCCCGGTATCTGCTCGAGGCCGGCCTCTTCCGGTCGGGCATCGGTGGGCGGAGCACACCGTTCTATCAGCAGGTGCTACCGCGGAAAGCAATCCTCGACAGTGTGCGGCAGCACCACAAGCAGCAGTAATCCTACCTTCGTTTTGCATCGCGATAAGCGCGCACACTAATTATCTGTAGGTGGAGCAGGAGGACGCACGCACAGCGAGGTAACGAGCGTGAGAGAGAGAAGAAAGGCGGAGAGGAAGCATGCTCGATGTAAGTGCAGTTTTGATTTTAGTAAAATAAAACGGAACCGCGATAAGGGTTTCGCATCGAGGCTTCTTCTTTGCGGGAGTGGGGTATGCTTCAGGATGAAGATTTTCTTTCCTGTTTCTATTTCGGAGTTGCACTCTAGGTCGTTCGGCCAGATACATCTGATAGCAGTGTGTAGGTGTTCGTCCGTGTTTCAGAGGGGCTTTATCGTGATTCGGTTTGTGTTATCCGGTATCTTTTAGCGCTGTTTGTCTCAGCAGAAAAGCATGAAATCTGTCCTGGATTACCGAAACCCCCGAACCCTTTGCTCAAGAAATCCCAGACAAGTGCGGCTTGCCCTTAATCCACCACACGCTCGATGTGTTGTGCGTCTTATTCGTACATACAGGCGAACGGCTCTGCGCGAGTGTCATGCAGGAAGTGTGAGCATTCACGTGAGCGACTGACATCAGCTGCAGACGTCAGCAGACACTGTTCGCGTACTGTGTCGCTGCTGTTGCTTGTCTATCGCATCTATCCGGTAGCAAAAAGACGGCTCGTCTCTTACGTGACTAATCCTAAACCTAAGCGCCTTCGGCCACTATACCTGGGAGCAGTCCGTTTCCGGCATGGTAAACGAACTTCACAGGCCTACTAATAATAAACAAGTTTGATAATACTTTGCATTTCCACACGGTACAGTGAGTGGGTACGGTGTTTACGGTTCGCTCCTGCCCTGTCTAGTGTGCCATCTCGCCCGGCTCGTACGAATGGCGCCATATGTCCACCAGACAGACGGACGAATGAAACCGGTAGAACATGATGAGCGGCAGCGACAGATGGTTCAGTATCGACCACAGCACATCACCGTAGTACTCGTACCGCTCATCGCCAAAGTCACCCGTCTTGACCGAGAATGTGTAGTACACCCACAGCGACACGTTCGCGATGGTCATGAACGTGACCAGCTCTTTGCCAGGCTTTTTCTGCTGAAGCTCCTCTGTGTTGGAGCAGCGCCGAAGGGCGTCACAGATCCAGGGCGTCTGTATCAGCACCTGCACGATCTGTGTGAACACGATGAACCCGTTCAGGATGGAACTGTTCTCGAACGCCGGTATCATGCTGAAGAGCGTTTCCGAGAAGAAGGCGGGAATGGCGATGAAGAGAAGCACGTCGTCTAGGCGCGAAATTGGGTGCGGGTTAATGTCGAGACGGGACGTTTGGTAGTAGGCGGCGATGGTGGCAAAGATCATGATGCCGAGTACCGTCACCTCGAAGATACCGTCCAGCAGGATACCGGTGTCGCGGTAGTCACTGTAGAGTGCAAACGATACAGATAGGAAGATTTTGTTAACCAAATGAGCATACTTTTAGGGGGCATTTGCCAAACCGAAGGTAGACACTTACTCATCTCGCGACGCAATGTGGAAGAGTATGATAACCACGATGGTAGCGACGACCAGTATTAACCCAGCAAACAGGCCACGGCTCGCATGCTGACAGTCACCGTACACTACCAGCCGTGACTTGACCTGCGCCTCATGGTCCAGCGTATCGTCACAGTGGTCGCTACACTCGCTCTTCCCATCAAAGTCCATCACACTGCCGCCAGCCTTCGATGCCTGCCCATCGCCGGAATGGTGATGATGGCCCTTGTGTCCCTTGACCGTTATCTTCTTCGGACACTTGCTAATGTTAGCGTAAATCATGTACAGCAGCCCCACAATCAGAATGTTAAACTCTATCACGAACGGATACAGATAGGGCGAGAACGATGCCAGCACCTGGTTTAACTCTTCCGGTCCGGGGCAGTCGTGTGGTGCGATCATGGACGTATCGCGGCTCGCATCATCATCCGCCGATACTAGCGCCTCCACCGATGGTGCATCATCGTCGTAGTACGACTGCTTGATCCGTATCGCTACGACCGTTTCGCGCACGATCGTCAGCACCCAGAACGCGAGTGCCGTACCGATCGCGTGCATGATGCCAAACCGGGCCAACCCACGGTACCGGTTGATGACGATGTTGGCGTACTTCCAGAAGAAAAAGATCAGAAACAGACAGTAGAACAGAAACAGCACCTCCATCGCGATGGTGGTGTTGGACGCACACTGGGCCCACTTGCCGTCCCGGCTGTTCATCAGGATGCCCTGATAGGAGAGCAGCAGCACCGAGTGGATCAGCAGCCCGAAACAGAACCAGGTCGCACCGAGCTTCAGGTAGATGATCTCACCGTGGCGTCCCGTAACGAAGCAGTAATCGTGACGGATCGGTTTCAACGGTGGCAGCTCCCAGTTCGCCGGCACGGGTCGGGGTACGGGCACCGACAACTCCAGTGGGCCTCCGCCATTGCCGAGCGCCACCGTCTCGGACTGCTCCAGCTGGTCCGCGTACAGCTGCCGACGGCGCTGCAGCTCTTCCAGCGCTTTCTGCGCTCGCCGCACGTACAGCCGGATGTCGATGTAGAGGAAGACGAAGTACACGATACCGGTCGATACCATGTAGAGGGCGAACACTTCCGCCAGCGGATAGCGTGCATTGTTCTCCACCGCGTCGGTGATGAACGCGATCAGCCCGAACACGATCAGAAACAGGGCGTAGCTGATGCCCGTCACGCCGGCCAGATATCGGCGGGTAAACTTGGACTTTTCTTCCGCCGTGGACGGTGGCGGTACGTGATGATCGCCGGAGTTGTGCGTGGAGGTGGCAGCGATGGATGGTTGATACGAGACGGCACGGATGATTGGTGGTGCGCGCCCGGTAGAGTATACCGAGGCAGGGCGCTTTTGATAGGTGGTAGGCGTTGACGGTCGTCCGTCCGCATCCTGCAGATCTTCCACGATCGATGGCACGGTGAGTGTGATGTATCCGGTACTCTGCAACAGCACCAAGAACGGTGAGATGTATTATTAGACACGTCCACACACACAACACACATCAACAAAAAACAAAAATGGCCGAAATGGCCACATCGTTCAAAGCGTCCTTTCGTTTTACCCCCTCTCATTATTATCCATCACATACATACATACATATGTGGGCACGAGAGCTTCGTTTGGCACCTGTAGCGAATGTAATGAGAACGTTCTGCCAACTCTCTTCTTCCATTCTCTGTCTGCCGCTGTCCAAAGTACCCGAAACAGGAAATTAAAGCGAAACGTGTTGCTCCACTGAACGATACGACAACACGACAACACTCTATACATTGGGTTGTGTGATCTCGATTGAATGATGACGGTGCTCTGTAACCATCGTCGAAACATTTACGCTCCACAGCTTCACAAAACCAGGAAGACGTGTGTGTGTGTGTCGCTCTGTATGTGTGCCTGTGTGCTTGGTGCTTTAATTCCGATCCATCTAACCCGGGCTTCGGATGTGAAGAACAGTTCATTAGGCGGGTTAGCAGTGGTTCACTGGAGCGCAAGTTATCGTTTTTCCGCCATTTTATCGAAACGCCCTTACGCCAGTTCGCCGTTCCGCATTGCTTTGCTTAGACCAATGCCAATCAACTGGTAAATTGCGCCCCATACACACAAACACACACACACGAGCCAGCTTCGGAAGATTGCAAAAACTTAAGGTTGTTCCTCGCCAAACACAACCGAACGACACGGATCGAACACACCACCATGGGAGAGGGAGCCTTTGATAACTCATGCACAACTAATCCCGGTGTGCCCTCGCTGCCCGCCCGATGCTATACTTAGCCATGGTGTGCCGTTGTTCGCAACACTGTTACGAGGCCGTGGAACCTCTGCAGAAGAACCCTTTCATCTCGGTTTGGTAACTGGGACTGTCCCCCACAGAGAGAGAGAGAGAGAGAGAGAGAGAGAGAGAGGGGGGGGGGGAGAGAGAGAGAGGGAGTGTGGTTGGAAATCTACAAAAAGATATCCACCCGAAATATGGGAACCCTTCGCTTCGCTACACTAACATTCCAAGTCCGCCATACATTCGCCGGACACTTCAAAAACAAAACCCTGCTCAGCCAACCGCGTCTGTGGGACGCGGGAGACGCTCACTCACCTGACTCGGTTCGGTGGAGTCATTCACCCGACGGGTAGTAACGGGCTCCGTATCGCCCGGCACATCCGATGTAGTATTCATGCCTTTAAGACACTCTGCGCTTGCTCTGCGGCACCTTACCAGGGACGGCTCCTTGAAATGATGCACCTGCTGGTAGCGTACGTCCGCTATCCGGAGAAAAATGGGAAGTTCCTAGCTGGAACCTAGAACCGTGCACAGCCGCACAGCTACTGAGCCTGTGCCGTCTCAGACGGACGTACACAAGTCGCAAACCGTTGCACCACTACTGAGCCGTCGCGTGACACATCCCCAAAAACGCAAAGACGCACTTCCGCACACCGATCACCCCGGCTGGCAGCTTCACCCGCAACGGTCGCTACTAGTCTGCGTCCCTCGCCTAATGTTTGGTTGGTCATACCTGGTTGTGCCGCTTTTTTTTTGTTCTTGTTGCTGCCTTTTGTTTTTGTTTGGTAGTTACACACGCACACACACAAACAAACAGTGACCGGACACTAGTGGGCGTACGGTACCTACACGAACGCACCAGGCCAAAACTCGTGCTGTCAAAGTCGTTGCTGCGTCGTGCTACGTCGACGGGGGAGTCCACGCAAATCCCCGCCCGCTGATAAGGATCGGACACTGATTATAGCAAGCCACTGCGAGTGATCGAGGAATCGATGAAATCACGTCGAGCCCGGAGCCCGGCAGGGCTTAAGATAGCGCCACGACCGTACGAAGCGACGCGATGTTTGATAAACCGGGGATTAGCGAATTGGAGGCGGAAGAGTGTATAACAGAGAGCGAGAGACAGAGTTCCCGCGCGGAAAAACAAAATTTCGAGAAGAAAGGGCAAAGGAACGGTTGGAGGGATATATTAAAGGCTCGATTAAGGTGATTTATTTGCTCGCGAAAAACGGCTAACATCCAATACAACCCGAAGAAGTAGCGGCAATGAATTGCTCGAATCACGGCATCACTGCTAATTGATTGCCTGCCAATAAATTAAAGAAATCCCTTCATTCCCATGGTCGGGCTGTGCTTTGTTTCTCCACTCGTCTGGTATTGGCTGATTGGTGGGATGTTTTTATACTTCCTTTTTTTTCCTATTTCTAATGACTTGAATCGCTGCTGATGACGTACGGAACAGCTTGGTGGCCGCCATTTTTTTCAGACATTCCTCAGAAATATATGCGCAATACGCAAAAAAAGAACCAGGAGGAAGTATGGGAGTTGTTTTTTTTTTCTCAGAGCATAATTTACTGCTGATTACGTACTGTTTATGACCTGTATTGATACCGTACTCGGAAACCGGGCATTCGAATCGAACTTTGAGGTTCGTGCATTGATCCGACAATTACTCTTTACCGTGTTGTGTATCCGTCATCAACGATGTGCGATATTTGCTGTAATAAATCGTAAGCCCACGGCATGACTGGTTTCAGATGTGTGCGGGGAAGAAGAGAAGGTAGTGGAGCATGAGGAGCAGCATGAGTCACCTTTCTCCCGGTTCCTGTGCCTGTACAAACATCAACAAATTTTGCAAACACTGTTCCATGATGAAAGAAAACCTCTGAGGCACACTGTAAAGGAGCGGAGGGAGAGAAGGTATTGCTTTTAGACAACGCATCCGGTGCAGCTCATTATTTTGTTTCTGTTGCAAGCAAGTGATGATGTCCACTGTCCCGTTTTCGCACCCCCTCCCCTCCCTAGGTTAGCTGCCCATTAAGCCTTTATTACTCGGGCTTTTTAGAATGAAGTCTATTTTTGGCATAGAATGTATCACTTTTTTACTGTAGGAAGAAGCACGAGGGGCAGGCGAGGAAAGGGGTTGAATTGGGGGGAGGGAAGGCAACAATTGGTCACGGTTTGCAGACCAACCACTACCACCAGCGCTGGTCAGGACCCCGATTGCTGACGGTGACACACAAAAACCACTCGGCGATTGCATACTTTTAGGCGTGCGACGGCCCGGCGAGCTATGGTAGGCGGGGCCGCTTTTATTACACCCAGTATGACGTCACGGCACGTTGATATTAAAATTATTGGCCGCCCTTACCCTCCATGGAGGAGATGGAAAGCATTTTGTGACACATTTGTGATCGAACAGGAAGGCTGCAGAGTGGTAAACATCAAACGTAGCACAATTCAGGTGCTCAGATCAATGCATGGCACGAAGTTGCATCGGTTTGTGTTTATTTGTATGAATAGTGGTGATACACGGCGAGATAGAAAACTAAAAGCAGCTAATCACTAGTTGGAAAAGAACGAAAAGTATGGTTTTGTGTGGTAATTGTAAAATTATTTATATGAATTCTTCTAATTTCCAGTCTATGGTAGATCGTGTGAAATTCGTTCGACATTTGAAACGCGCGCTGCCGAAGGTAAGTCGTCTGTTTAATCAGTACTACGCTCTTTAATACTGACTTGATACTCTAAGGTGTTATAATTTAAAAAAACGATCGCCTACTTGTCGCGACGTACACGTACAGTGATGGACCTACTTTTGTCAAAGTCTAACAGTAAGGTTATGATGCCGCTCTTCAACGAATGGATCTAGTTATAGCAGGTAGTGCAGGTAGTAGTTATAACTAGTAGTAACAGGTAGAAGGTAGGAGAGAACGTGGACATTATCTAGTTTATCAAGAAATCGATACTGTATCGATAATTCCTTTAATGCTTGTTAAGTAGAGCCGTTCATTTTGGATTCAGGTAGCTGGTCTACAGGAAAAGGGGGTAAAGTAGAAAGAGAAGAAGAAGAAAGTTTCCACAGCTTAGCATAATCTCATTTTACTTAAGATTCTCACACTCTTATCCACAACAGAACAACGTTTGTAATGCACATTGCATGCCTTTAGGCGCTGATATTTGTTTTCCCCCGAAAAATTAATCGTTAAAGACCAGCCAGCAAAGTTTTTACCAGCCGTTTTAAATCTGTGTTAATAAAAAGAATGCAAAGTCCTATTAATTTTTTTTACATACTTGCAGGCGCTACACATCCAAAAACAGATCTCTCCAACTGCTACGTTGAGGACCAATCCAACGGAATTGAATGAAAATGCTTCTCACCCATTTTCGATTTCCTCTTTCTACTACCGTCCCATTTTGCTCTAAAACAAGCGAGCTCAAATCCTTATGCAATAACATTTTGCATACCTTTTGCGGCGCTCATCGTAACCAAACTAATCGTTAAAGATTAGAAATAGAAGTGAAGTGCGTTTTTGCACTTTAAAGTTAAAGCCTGCACTATCACACACACACATGAGGGGGGAGAAGGGTGTAGAGTGAATGCATTCCCATAATCCAACCCACCGCACCATCGAGAGACCCAATTAGCACCATCCATCGACCGACGGTGCTGGTGCTTAAACGGGCCTGAAGTCAATCACCGCTGAAGGGTTGGCCCAACTGGGATGACATTTAATTAAAATATCGGAAATAAAATTAAGCCCTTAAAACCGAAGCTTACCAGAGTGTGGAGGGGAAAGGTTTGGGGAGGGGAAAGTGCACCAGCTAGCCCATTGTTACCCAACTGCGTGTGCGTGTGTGAGGAGCTCGAAATCGAAAAGCCATTCAAATCAAATAGCCAAACGAATCTCCGCCCGTTTTTTTTTTATAGTGATAGAAGGGCATGAAGCGACGAGGAGCGGGAGGGAAGAGTGGTGGTTTGTGTCCTTCAGCCCATACATAATCCCGATGCGTTGTGTGTTTGTTTGTTTGCATTCTTGGTTTTTTTAGCCGTTGTTGTTTTGCGAATGCACTTTTGCGCCTGTATTGCTGCAAATCGCCATCACTCGACCTCATCACGATGATATGAGGTATAAACGGGAAGGTGTAGGATCCAGTGTTGAAGTGAAAGGTGAATTGTTTGCGGGAGAGGGGGGGGGGGGGAGAGAGGGCTGAACACATCATGAATCCACATGTACGCCAGGGGTTCAATCTCTAATGTCACACGCACCCGATTCTTTCGAAACTTGAAAATGGAACTAAAGCGAACGAGCGAACAAGAGTAAAGCTAGTCAAGTGAAGTTTTCCACAGCCCACACGAGGTAGGCCGCTTCCGTTGAGGGCCACTCTCGTGCCCATATTCAGCTTCTCCCTACCTCCCTTCCTCACGGCTGACACATCAGCATCTGAAGCGCCGAGTTCGATCACGAAAATTTAATTTAGAATTCAATTAAAAATCTTTTATTCACACCAAATTGAATTAATTCTACCAGGTTGTAATGTATCTGGCAGCAGCGGTAGCCGTACCATTCCACAGCAATGTGCCTGTGTTGCTACACCATCTCTATGTGTGTGTGTGTGTGTGACTGTATGTAGGCATGAGATGGTGAAATGGAAAATGGCACAAAGTGTTGCTCCCTCCGGACCCGGGAACAAATGGAAAGAAGGGAGTTAATCATCGACCGAGTCCTGGGTGAGGGGGGGGGGGGGGGGGGGTTTGGATGGCATGAGAGGGAGAGGTGAGCAGGGTGAGCGAGTTGGCCAGAATGAAAATCTCGCGTACGGGACGAAAGATAACGCCCGGTTTTCTAATAACAATAACAAAGCTGTACTGTCATGTCGTCGCAGCAAACATCATCATCATCATCAGCAGCAGCAGCAGCAAACAACATCACCAAGAAATAAAACCCCGGCGAAGAATGACAGGGTGAGGTGAGAGACTCCTTTTTGCACTCTTAATGCACGCTTCCGGTCAGGGCATCACCTCCGACCAACGCGTACCCACCCTTCGGCTTAGGCCTATCGAGAGCGAGGGAGAGGAAGATGAAACTGAGGGGGACCAGAACCACTTGTAGGACTTTGTTTTTCCCTTTATCGAGACTCTCTCTCGCCGATGGGAAATTCAATTAGGGGCCGAGCAATATTCCAATGGAATTGATTGATGTTGCGCTGGGCTGCCTCGCTTGCTGGCTAGGAAAGTGTGTAGGCGCGTGTGGTCGGCATGTGTGTGTGTGTGTATCGAGGAAAAACAATCCCCATACCACCACGGTATAGAACAACACGCTCCCGAAACCGTTTAACTTCCCTCCTGTTTTTGGTAGGAAGAGAGTGGAGAGAAAGAGAGAGGGAGGGGGGGAGGGGAAGCGACGCGCTGAGGATGAAAGTGCAACGTCAACTTTCAAAAAGGACACCTTTCACCGGTAGCATCAGAGTTACCGGTGGTGTTCAAAGTGGCATCGTGCAGGGTTACTACCATGCAAAGGTTCGGATTGTTGGAATTGTTCTCAAGAAACGGAAGTCAAGCCTTTTGATTGCAAACTTGTGTTCATATGGTACTCTTAGCTACATGTTTGCAGTTCTATGTTGGTCAAAAACCAGCTTCATAGACATACAACAAGCTATATTTACTAATATTGTAGGAATTCTTTGGTGAATCTTGAACGAGAAATGCCTTTGACACACTTCCAGTCTTTAGAAATTGAAAAACTCTAGACTCTCGGAATCTAGGATTGAAGATCAATGAAACGAAGACAAAGTACTTGCTTGCCGGATGTTCTAATCGTGACAGAGTACGACTCGAAAACAGAGTATCAGATGACGGGGATGATCTCGAGAAGAAGGCGATGATCTAGAGGTGAGCAGAGAAGTTTGACCGTAGTATTAGCCGGAAGGATACGATAGTTGGGGTACGTGATGAGGATACCGTCCTCATTTCTTACCAGGAAGGTGCTCACAGAGAAACCGAGTATGATGCCGTGTCTCAATTAAGGCTGTTTCCCATGACAGAGCCGAGAGATGCAGCCTTGTACCAAGATTCTTACCAACCTCTCAAGCGCTACATCCGCTTTGCGGTCCACCAATCCGTTATCCTGGCTTCGATGGCGGATGATTTCACGCCATCCTCCCACCACAATCTGGGTCTACCACGCCTCCCCTGTCCGCGTGGACGGCCTAAAAGAACTTTCTGAGCTGGGTCGTCTGGTGCCATGCGTATAACATGGCCAGCCCATCCAAGCCTGGCGAGCCTAATTCGCTGCCCGACGGTGAGTTCGTCATACAGCCTGTTTTGGACAGGCGTCCATGTCTCAGAGGCGTATATGTGTACTGGGACTATAAAAGTACGACACAGTCCCAGCTTCGACCGTCGCGACAAATTTTTTGAGGTAAGATGTTTCCTCAGCCTGTAGAATGGCCGGCTGGCTGCGCGCATCCTAACGCGCAACTCTGTCACAATGCTGTTGTCGGTGAAAAAAACGCTAATTACTTCGCGTTCACTTATTCAGTCGCAATCAAAACTTACAACAGTAAATTGTCATTTTATGCTTGACGCGTCGAGTCTCCGTCTGACATAACCGTCAAGTAACTCAAAAAAACATTCATCTTGGATATAATACAATAATCACCCACTTAAATGGAATGCGCCTTAAGATTATTTTAGATGAACTATTGTCAAATATTGACAGCTGTCAAAAGTTTAGAAAACCCTGTACACAAAAACACACTTTACCTACATGCGTGAGGCATCCCGAGTCAAAGGTTAGATCGTGTGTCTGTGCAGGTGTAGTTGTTGTTTTCGGAATTAGTTGTGTTCCCTCAGCGCCACTCGATAACAGAATTGTTTTATGCAAAATTAGTTGTAAGGTTTGGGGGGAGGAGGGATTGGCTTTTTTGGAGGCTGACCCTGCATTGCATCAGCTTCGATACAGAAATTTGCAATCAAGCGGAAAGACAGTGTTGAAAGTGGGAAGTGTGTGTGTGCGTGTGTGGGGGAGTGTGATGTATCTGTTGTACAGTACTCCCTCGGCTTCGCAGCCTACCCGTTCCACGACCCAGCGGCTTCCCATGTTCTGTTTCTGTTGCGTCATGTTACAGGCGGCTGTTTGAACCACATTGACATTTAGTTGCAGTAGGGAGGAGCACCTTTTCAGACTTCCAAACAGCGAGAGACACGCAACAGCTCCCTACTTACCCCTTAATAAACGATCTATCGAACAATAAACGGTCAAACTCGATCGATTGAGGTACTCGGCGCAACTGAAAAGTGAAAAGAATTCCGTTTTCCCACCGTCGCGAATTGATTGTTGTGCTGTAACAAAGCGTCCAGTACAGCTGACCGAGCTTACAGAATAAAATGTAGCTAGCAAAATAGAAATATTCATCACATGCAACAACTTTATCGTGCCTCTATCAGAGTGGCTGCGTCAAGTTTTGAAAAAAGCCTTCTAAAAGAATAAATTTTCGATTCGAGTTGCATACATTTAGGCGGTGTTTTGATTTCTACTGTTCCAGGCAACAAGATATTCGTGATGCAGTATTACATTGGTGGAAGCTGTACGGCGAAGCCTTCTACCTCTCGTAATGCTCTCGTTTATCTACTTGAAATGAATTGTTGAATCAATCGACCTGTGCGGCTGCAATAAATCCACCATCCATGGGGCTGAGCATTCCAACGGGAAAAGCGGTGACCGACCAACCGGTTGGGAGGGTTAAAGTGGGTTTCTCCACACCCAAAATCCCGGTTCCGGTTGAATGCATCCCCTTCCCTCCTCCCTCCCCACCCTCCCTCCCTAAGTACCGTGCTGTTCTTCTTCCATTTTTCACTCTTCTTTTTTTTTTATTTCATTTGTTGAACCGCACCTTGTTTGTTTTTTTTTTTGTTTGCCAGTGGGTGCCAAACCCTTTTATTTACCCCTTTGTCACTTCTCATCCCTTGCGCACACACACACACACACATTTAAAAACAAACTCGTTTCGGTAGGCAAATCAGGCAAAATGTTTTTGTTGGTATTGTTTCCCTGCTGAGTGTTCTCGCCGTCTGGCGCTTTCTGCCACATCTGTTGTCAACTTCATCGGCCTAGTGCCCGCTGTTTGCCGTGTGCCGGCTACAGCAACCCGGTAGCCACCCACATCGCAACTAGATTACACGATCGAGTCATCAAACGCGTTGGCTTTTCGCACGGGCCAGCGCTGGGGATCGCTTATTTCCAGCTGGATGAAATTCAAATTAAAGCACCGTATTTGGTCTCACGTGTACGAACGCGCGCACGTGTGCGTGTGTGCAGAGTGAACCACCCTTGCCAAGCATAATAGAGGTACGCGACGGTACGGTCATCAGCATAAACTGTACTGGCCCCGTCCTGCCCTGCCCCTTATTAGACAACAAACAGCAACAAACGATTGTGTGAGTTGGAGCGTGCACCGTTGCAAAAATGGGTTTTAGGAGTTACGGGTGAAGGTGACAGTGTGGTGTCCCAAACCGGAAGCACCATCCGCACACCGTGCGGAAGTATTCCGCCCGAAACTCACACACACACACACGCACAAACGGTTCGATAACCGTTTTATGCTTGAAATTCGAACATTCCAGTCACAGCAGTATGAAGGGGTGGGGTGAAGGATAGATAGGGGATAAAGGAGGGTGGGAACTGCAATTCAGGGGTACCGTTTGGGACCGCAAGCCGGTACCCGGACACCGGGTGAACGATGAGCTTCGGAATGTGATCAGTAGTTCGCGGTGATTAGCATGAGGTGGTCGAACACCGTTACACCGTAAGCGTGTCGGGCGTGCTGGGTGGGTTAACTTGGGACGCGTGTTTTCGTATTTCTCCGACCCAGAACGTTCAGATTATTGCTTCGCGATCAAGCTAAATCCGTTGAAAAAAAAACAGTGCTTGTGTTTTTGGCTTAAAAATATCGAAAAAAAATTTTTTTTTCCTTACGAGTGATCCTACTAATTCTTGATCGTTTGACGTATTTGGTGACAGTCAAAAGAGGTCGATGAACTTCACGTGATTAATGTGCAGACATCTGCATCAGAGTTCCTAAAGTTGGTGTGCCTGATGACGCGGATAAGTGCAAGTCCCGAAACTCACCTAACCATCAACCCCGAACATCTTTCGCCCCCCCCCCCCTCCGCCCTCTCCTGCCAACCGAAGAAATAACCTTCAACGAACGATTATCTCCGATGTACAAATCACCCTTAAACGGTACACGCACGTAAAGTTTTCAACGTCGTTGCGATTCAAACAACTAGGCATCCACCATCACCCACCGGTTACACAGGTTAGTGTTTTAGGATGTTTCGTCCACAAATTGCTCACATGATGTGTGGTCGCCCCCTTTTTGCAACGTCACGCTCGCTTTAGTCTCGAGCGTCCACCGCGGGCGGGCGGCCGCTCATTAGAAGCGAAAAACATCCCTCCCTTACATTCCGGAAATAAATGCTTCCGGGAAAGCTGTCCTTTTGCGCAAGGATTCTGTTTTTGTTTTTTCTTTCTCGAATTTTTATTCTGCCTTTCATGTGGCGCACTCATCTGTGACAGCCATCCGACAAAAAAAAAAAAGAAGGAGGGCAACGTTTTGCGGTAATCTGAACCTTTCTTCCTTCATTCTTTCGATTTGTTTTTTTTTTTTGGTCGACTAAACAGGGAGTGTTTCCTTTTACGAGTGAAATCAAATAAAAGCGAACAAATGTGCTCGCAAACATGTACGAAAAGGAAGCTACCACCAGCCGCACTTGACCTCGATAAAGATGGAAGGTTTTTAACATCTTAACCTCGTCGAAAGGTTACCGATAAGTGCTGCGATAAGACCTTCTGACCTACCGATGTTCTCGGTGGGAAATGGTTTGCCAGGCTTGATTTTAGCACCAGACACAGCCGAAGATACAAATTGGGTGCTCTGCCGAGATGTGGCGAGGATCAACAGCTAAAGTGAGGTTATGACACCCATCAACCGTACGGGGGCTGCTGTAGATACGTTCCCGGTGGGGGTGGGTTGGCAGGGAAGGAACGCTGAGTATCGAGTAGTGTCAGCATCCAGTTGCTAAATGGATGTGTCGGTGTGCAAAACCCAGGAAGCGGTACAAACCTTCAGCTGTCAGCGCCGTTACACTATCAAGCTGTCAGGGCTGGCAGCATCAGCGGAAGAACAAGCAAAAGACGTAGTAGCCGCACACACACAGACGTGCGATGCCAAAACAAAAAAGGCGAGTGCCAACACCATCGCTAGGAGTATTGGTCCTGTTGCGAAACATTTGCTTAATGATCTTTACCCGAAGTAGTAGCGTCCCAAAATGGTGCCCACCACCACACACATGCTCGCTCGTGTGACGTACGGGCAATGGAAGCCCAGGGGTTCCATTTTTTTTTCTACTTTTGGTAAAGCAAAGAGCGAGGCAACTGTATGCCAATCGGTGGTGGAAGCTGCAACAGCGCCACCAGCACAGCCACCATTCGTTTGGCTTCATAATTGCATCCACAAACACACGTGCATGCGCTAGGCCGGGATGAGACTCCATGTGCTTCAGAGATAGCGAACCTTGGAGCTGCCTACCATTTGAGTGACATTTCCCGTTCGAGTTTTGTGATGCATTTAATTTTCACACCGTGTGCCGTCGTGGCCATATTCTGCGCCCAGCCCAGGAACGGTTGGGTACGGCATGCTGAGATGAGGTTGGTGCCGAGGACTCCACACCGTACCGTACCTGGGTCTGCTAAAAGCAGGCCGTGCTGAATATACCGCTGGGGGTTGGGAGTGAACAGCAATTCAATAAAATAGTTAGTCGTAAGTCGGTTGTGGCTTTCAGAGATGCGAGTCCTGCGAGGCGGAGTTGCAGGAGCGAGCAGAAAGGGGGAAGGATAGGCCCACAAAGATACTGCCGCAAACTGACCACCATTGGAGGAGTAACTAACCTAAACCGATTCATCCAAGCCATTCAAGGCTTATCAGAGAGGTATAGCAGCAGGAAGAAAAAAGCCAGGTGTGTGGTTGGGGAGTAGTACCTCACCAACCTCATTGTGCTCTAACCATCCACAACAACTAACCTGGTATAATTTCCGCTGCTCAGTCAGGTAGAAAAAGGGTTACAGTGTATGTCCAACCCGTGTGCTCTGCTTGGCACACGCAAGATAGCCCAATAAAGCCACCCTTGCCATCAACTGCAGCCGGCAAACCCCATTCCATAGCTGTACTACGGGCGTAGCGAAGAAGACACACCGGGTGCGTGTGTGTGAAGTGATTCCCGATGAAATATCCACCCATTGAAGATGTGTGTCTCGTGCGGTTAGGCTAATCCTGTCGGTTCAAGCACCGTACCGGTTAGAGCTGTCGGTATCATGCTCTCTCTCTCTCTCACACACACATACACATACGCGGCCAATTCTGCAGCATAATTCTTCGCGCACTGAGATGTCTCTCGGCAAGGCCTAGCTTACTTGCACACAGCTCCTAAGCTAGTGTGTTTCTTGTGCTACTTTATTGATCGTCTCGCTCTCGCTCGTTCGCGCGTTGATCCAGACACCTTTCTCGCCATCCCTGCAGAACCTTGTCTACGTATGCAACTAAAAAAACGTGGTGATAGTATCCCCCCCCCCCCCCCCCCCCAACAACAAACCAATACCACCGGGGGAGGCTTATATCTACGGACAGCCTTAAGTGCTATGTAAAGCGGGAAATTCGTGTCTCCACACTCGTGCGTCCAGCCCTGGTCCTGCACCATCGCTCAGAAGACACCTCAACAGGTGTGCAAGCACTGTACATGCTCTTCGCCGGTCCGATTTTGCAATCTGCTTTTCGCACCCGATTTCCACCACAGAAATCATAGAACAGTTTCCGCGGCAGTATATAACGGCGCTCTGCACGATGGGTCTCAATATGTCCGTTGGAGTTGGAGGAATCATTTCATGGTAGAGTTGCAGGTTGAATTGTGGATACCGTGCCGTAACTCCGACAGACACACACACACACACACACAGCTGTGGGAGGTACGCTGCATTATCGTTGGTGCGTTCGGGCAAGACCCCGTTGCCCCGTTGGCCCTCCCTTATTCCCTGGCCCACGTTAATGGCACACTTGACTTTAGGCTCTAGCGAAATTAACACTCCAAACACGGACCAGGAGAAAGATTGCAAAGCTGCATACCGTGTACGGGATACACATCAATCGAACTGCCATTAACTCTTCGCTTCGCTTTCTCCACTTCGCCCATCGACTACCGCTAACTGCACTTTTGCATCCAATCCATGCCAATTAGAACGGTGACGAAAGTCCCTATCTTCTGTCCCTCTCTCACCCTCTCTCATCTTCAACCCCACACCCCTTCCCTCCCCCCCCTATCGTTCCTTCTGCTGCTTCTCTGCTATCACTCTCGAATGCCCATGCGATGTCCTGCGGGCGCATGAGCACCGTGCGAAAAGCTAAGGCTCAGACAAGCAAAGCGTACAGGGTGACCCGCGGGAAGAACGAAATTGCTACGCCGCATATAAAACTGCCCCATCCAGTCTGCCATCGCACAACACTTCGCCTTAGTCCGTACCTGATTTGGTTCGTTTGTTGTCATCGTCGTCGTATCACTGCCAATACTCGGCTACTTTCCTTTCAACCGTACTCTCGGGAGAAAGAGCGAACGAGAGAGAGAGAGAGAGAGCGAGCGATTGGGAGTCTGTAAGGTGCGAAAGAGATAAAAAGAGAGAGAGAGAGAAGAGAAGGAAGGGTAAGATGAAGACGAAGAAGACACATTGAAAACACATGGCAAAAGGACACACTCGTACACCCCATTGCGGCACATTTTGTCGTCCATTTTTCTTTCTTTTTCTGAGGCTGGTAGATGACGTGCAAAAAGGGGTGAATTTGGTGAGGGAATGGAGAGGGAGGGGGGCTAGTACGGGTACGGGGCAACAAAAAACGGATACCATCCCGACAGCAAATCAACTTCCCCTTCCTCCCTTCACAACGCTCACCCTATCTCGGCCCGAACCTCCTGGTCCTCGTGTTTCTTGAACATCGCATCACAACAGTTCTAAGAGTGGAAGGAGTGCATGGAGGGTGCGGAGGGGGGGGGGGATGGCGTTGTGGTGAGATGAAGGGTAAGTTGAAAGGGAGATGTCCTTTCGTGTGCATATGTCGTGCCGGAGTTGGTGGGCCGTTTTCGAAGATAAGAGGAGAAACCGCGTGTTCGTCTGCAACATATGACATTAAAAACGGTGAAAGAGAGCGAGCGAGAGAGAGAGAGAGAGAGAAAGAGAGCGAGAGAGGGAGGGAAAACCCTGGTCCGACTGTACAGGTAAGTGAGATATAACATAAATAAAAGTGACTTCCCTTCACCCCCACATCCACCAACCTGGATAGCTCAGTTAACCATCTCCCCCTCTCACCGAACACCCTCCCCCCCCCATCCTCCCCACTCCCCACCACTCCTCCCCAACTCCGGGAAAACCCACCCCCTTTTTTTTGCAGCATGGTTTCTGGTTTCGGATGTAACAATCTAGATTTTTTCTTTTAATTTTTCTTCCTTCACCACCGTCCCCCTTGGAACGCCCCCCCCCCCCCCTCCCTAACGCCAACCTTCGGCAACCGGGCAAAACGCTTTTCCGAGCCTAGCACCATAACCCGCCGAGCGATGAATAAATAGGTTATTTTAGGGGTGCAAAAGCGATTACCTGCCTGCCTGAGTCCGCGCTGATGGGGAAAATGTCGTCCCTAAAATGGGGAACGCTGGATTGAAGCCGGATCGAAGCAAGAAGAAAATTGTGCGAACCACCCTGCTGCTGACTCTGGGTGGTGGGTAAAACCCAACCAACCGGGGGTACGATATGAAATGAAACAAAATTGATCAAATAAATAGCGCCAATCCTTCTGTTCGCTGCCATTTTTTTTTCGCCATTCATCCCGAAATTGCCTACATCCAGGGGTTTTGTGTCCTTTGCTCCGTTTTTGTTTTCTATTTGCGGTTCGATTCTACGGTGTGGTGTGGTGCGATTGTTTCTTATGATTGTTTGCATGTCACTCTTCCTACCACTCTTCCTGCTCCCTCCCTCCCCTTCTCTCCTTACCCATCCTTCATGTATTATGCTTTTTTATTAAAAAAAAAAGAATCTCAATCCTTTTTTTTTGGTCAAAACCAAAAGACCAAAACAAAACCACTCAACAAAACGAATTTTAAAATGTTGTAACGGACGCGTCCTATCTTCGAGCATCTTTTTTCTTTTTTTTTTTGGTTGACATTCTAGAAAACCCCTAAATGTCTACTACACTCCAATACGTATCCATCAAGTAACGCGAGAGAGGGATGGAAATAGAACCATGGAACGAAAGAGAAGGAAGAGCTGTGCCAATTTGCTTTGGCTGTGTTGTGTCGGCAAAAACCAAACTGCCAAACCAAACACAGAAAGCTAAACAACCTGTTGGTCTTCGCCGCCTCGCCGTGTACTACCTGCTGCCCGGCTGCTGGCTGCTGATTGCGCTAGAACACTACCGGGCGAGAAAGAGAGGGTGAGCGTAAGTGAGAGTGAGTAAGTGATTTATGAGCGAGCGAGAAAACGAATGCCGTAAGTGAGCGGTGATGAGCCCCGTTACCCATTCCTGCCGGAAGCTACAGAATATTGGCGAGGTGTTTTACGTATGTTTTGCGGGGTTTGGGTGGGTGGGAGGCGGTGACAGAAAAGGGAGATTGGTATGTTTTTCTTGCACCTATCATCTACCCGGTTTTGCACCACCAAACAATCCCTCCCCCCCCCCTCCGCCCTCTCTATTTCCTCCGTCTCCTAGGGATGCTGCGAATTCTGTGGAACGGGAAGAAGAATGAGTAAAGGCAGCGGATGTGAAGGTGCCTGGGCAGGAAGCCACTAGAACAGGGATCCACGTTCCAGGATGGGTGGTTAGATGGGCCACATTATATAGTACATGAAAAGCCGGGAGCATGCAGATAATGGCGCGCCAGGACACATCACATCACCGATTCTGAAGCTGGTGAGTGAGTGAAAGAGAGAGAGAGAAAGAGCGAGAGAAAGTTAGAAGTGAAACAGAAAGCAGTATCAGCATCCTTTTCTGAACAGTAGGTCATCCTGCTCACGCTTTCGCTCTTCTCATCAAACCGTCTCGCTCGTCGCTTCTCGCCATCTCTCATCTCGCAAACAGTGCGTCCATCTCATCGCCGTTTGCAAGGAAAAGGATCCGAGCGGGTTTCCTGGTTTTTGTTCCCAAAACCACCTGTCCATCCTACCACGTCGGGTCCTGTGCCGTCCCATCCCGCACATACTCGCACCACGCGTACCACGTTGCCATCCCCCATCCCCTGCCGCGGTGAACGTGGCACCCTAAAGGTATCGTAAAGGAAACGGATGCGAACCAGGCAGCATCAGTTCGATAGTTGACGCGCCAGCGAACGGTTCCCAAAAATCATCCACTCCCAGCGAGCACAAATTGGGAAAATACACAGCAATCCAGAAACCACCCCACAAAAGAAAACCTCCGCACCTTTTTCGGTAAACTGGTTTGGCGCGGGCTTTTGCTTTTTTTTTTGTTTTTGCGAGCCAACTCCGACAGTCTAGCGAGTTGAAGTCACCCGGGATGCAGGCACCACACCAAGCCACAGCAATCAACCACCAGCAAATAAAGAATTGAAGCAAAAAAACTGCAACCCCACAAGCAAGACGAAACCAACCAGCTGATTGCAGTAGGAAAATGGTAGGCAGACTCTAGAGACTAGTGTGGTTTGCCGCAAATTCTAGTTGCTAGATTCGGTGTGTATGTGTGTGTGTGATCGTTTTTAACTTTACTTTGAGCTTGTTTTGCATTAAACTCCCCCCCAAAAATAGTACGAAAACCAGTGCAGTTTATCAAACGAACTTTGTGCTTCAAAATTTGTATCCGTTGTGCAGTTTCCGGTGTAATTTCGTGTCCGTGTGCATCTGGTGTGTATTTGTGTGAGTATAAAACATCAAAAACGAGTCGTTCCATCTGTCTTCGGGTAAGTTTTGTTCTTGCAATTTTACATTTTATGATCCGAATTAAAATATCCATTTTTAAGTTTCGTGCACACCATTTATAAGCTATTAACCAGCATCGGGGCTTATATTGAGCGGGGAAAAGTTGCACAACGGCCAACTAGTGTGAGTGTACCAGTGGCGTCACACACTTGTTGCATTCACAAGCGAAAAACGTGCAACGTTCGCGCTTAACCGCTCGTTAAGTGCTCTTTAAGCGCTGATAGCGAAAAAAACTAGCCTTTTTGCTCATTCCTAGCGGGCCGGGTTTCTTTTGCATGTACGCACAAGTTAAGAATTTTAAACTCAACTTCATGCTCCACTTGGCGCTAGAGCAGTAGAGTTTTCACCACCCACAACGAAACCCAATTGTAGGTAAACTTTACTGTGCAGATTGTCCGTCCTTTTTGCTTCGTTTCATCAAGTTTTTTTTTTTTTTGCTATTCACTCCGTTGGTAAGTTTCTGTTTTGCTTTTTCCAACACCACCCCTTGGCCTAGTAGTGATCTCGGAAGGTGGCCCATTTCTCGCCCCGTACGGGTCGTTATCGTGCGCATCAACACTGTAATGCATGGTGTCCTGTGAAGGTTCCGGGAATTTCTCTCTTCTTTTTTTATTATTTTGCTAGTCTTGCTCATCCCCATGCACATAAACGGTGTGTGCAAAACGTTAGTAGTTAGTTTGAAATTTCAAACCACGGCATACACAGACCGAGAGAGAGAGAGAGAGAGAGAGAGATCATGATGTCAGGTGGCGTCCTGGCGCGCGCAGGTGTCGGTTGTCGCATGCGGACCTAAACGGGCCGGATGCGAAACCATTAACCAGTTCGATTGCCATCGTCTCGTAAATTGGGATTAAAGAGTATCCACCGTAGTAGCAGTGGATCCTCCCGGGGGCTTCTCTTTTCTTTTTTTTTTTTTTGCTGTCCTCAATGTTGTTCTTGCCTACGATTTTCGCACGTCCTGCGGTGATTAGTGCCGTTTGGCAAACTACTACTGCTGCCACTCTCTGTCACATGCAGAGACACACAGACACACACACACACACACATCGAAATAACTAGAACAACCACCCGCCGGGATGAAGCGTCGTGAAAATCGGACCGAATCCTGCCCTCGCACGGTGACAGTGAGCAACCCCTGCTGGGCAGCATGTTTCGACTAGTGCCCGCCGGGACTATTGAAGCAGAAGAAAAAAAAACGGATCGTTTATGATTGGATTCGATGCGATGAAGCAACAAGATATCGTCCTAGAAGACAGGGGTCCGCAACATGCATGCAAAACGTCACACTTTAGAATACGCTCGGTCTCCGCAACACCGACAGTGTAGGAGAAAAATAATTATGACACACTACACACAACAGGAACAAGTAGGTGTGATTGTGTATGTGTGTGTGTGTGTGTTGCCCGGGAGGAACCCCCGGAAATGGGAAGCCTGATTGGATTTTTGTCTGATTACACGACCGACCGAGTCTACGGCCAAGCAAATAGGGGCCAAATGTAAACGAGAACGAGAGAAAGGCATCATTCTGGCAGAGTGCAGAGCAGCAACAACAAAAAAAAATCACTTCCCTCACACAAACACACACACACACACCTTATCTACAACATAATTCAATTTAACATAATTCAAATGAAATTCGAAAGCACTGCTCGAGCGTCGTGTGCTCCCTGTTGGCACCACTTTACCCCCATTTATAGCGTCTGCTTGAGAGATTAGGCTTCATTTTTTTTTTCCTCGCTGTATGCCATACTTTGTGTGCGTGTGTGTGCGTCCGAATTATGGCAGTTAGATGAGTACGGTTTTTAAAATGTATGAAAAAAAAAATTGTAATAATGAAAAGAACCAACTCCAGGATGCGCGCCACATCATCAACAGCAACAACAGAAAAGCTGAAGGAAGACATGTAAGCTGACATGCAAGCTGACAGACTCCGTTGCGGCGGAGCGTCTGGTGAGCGGGCAGGCCTTATCTGGATCGGGTTTCGCTGGCTAACGTGTTGTAAAAGCGACTAGCGAGTAAATCTTCAATTCGTTGTCGACGAAACCTGCACGGAATAAGGCACGGCAGCAGTTGTGTACCGCGTCCTGACATAATCACCCTGGGAAGGCACCAGTATCACCACACCGCTACCGACTAATCAAGTGATGAAGTGTAGAAATTAAGGTTTGATAAGCAGAAACATCTGCTACGAAGCGAAGCGTTGTAGGATGTGCAGGAGAACACATACACATTTGGAAGTACAGTAAATGGAAGGAACAGCGAGGACGCCATCTTGCTTCATTCACTTGTGGATGAAACGTTGGCCGGGGGAGGTGAAAAAAAACTTTTCTCTAAAGCAGCAGCTTCCGGGGAGGGAGGATGGTTTGTCTCATCTTTGAAGGTACCCTAATTCGTCGTCGTAGTCTTCGCAGGCGGGAACACCAACGTCGAAAGGTTGCCAGGAGATTTGTCGTCACCGCCGCAGGAGTTTGATTAAATTTGCGCCATTCGCGAACCCTGCCCCCGCGCGCGCGCACACACACACACACAGCGAAAGAGAGAAAGACTTCCGGGACGAATGTTCGATGGCTGGCGGAACACCGCCGTGGCCGTGATGCTTGGTAACCCCCGGGACGAAATTAGTTTATTGGAGAATAGCTCTACGACCTCTACGACGCAGAACAGAAACACGCGAAAACGAACGCTGGGAACTCTTTGGGAAGCGATGAAGATTGTAAAGGTTCCTGCCGGAAATTCTGGTGAAGCACCTCCATTTAAGGTTTATTTAAAGTTTGGAGTGGAATTCTTGCTTTTCCACTTTCTCCCTATGTGTCACTCTCTCCCTCCTCGAAGAATAGAAGTAATCCTGAACTGGGAAAGGAGCATCACTTTTTTTTTTGCTAGGGTTATGAGGCTTAGACATAGAGATTTCACCGATCGACTTTATTGAAAGTCACAATTCTAGAATTAATTTCTAAATGGGTTACTTGGAGAATGGAATTCCGCCTGTCCATTGGCTCTCTGTCAAAATCGTAACTTATCTCATCATGGACAAGGTTTCTAATCCTTTTGCTCTACTCCTCCTGACGTCCTTATTCCTCCCCATACACACAACCAGCAAATGTCGACACCGACCCGTAAATGTAGCTTTCGAAAGTTTTCTCGCCTAGCTTCCTCCACCTGCCAAGGCAAAAACCACACGCCATTGAAATGACACCCAATTGACAGGCAACAGGTGTCCGGTTTTGTGTGTTGGTAACTTTCTCTGGTGTGTATATGATGCCACATGAAACGGACATGTTCCGCATGCTTGTGGGCGGAAGCTGGATAAATGTCTCTTCTCGTTGATTGCCCACCCACCCACCACGAATGAATCGTTTTATAGTAATTTAAGTGGTTTTATTTAAGTGATTTAATACTTTATAAGCCTTTCCATACCTTGCAGGGTGTGGTGTTATGGGCGATTAATGCATTGGAATCCGAATCATTACGACACCAGCTACACTGGTAGTAGCGTTTGCGTTTGCAGCGCCGGAATGTAGGCAATGTAAGGCAATTTTTCAATATTATCTTAAGCTGGCGTAAGAGTTGTCTGACTCTATAACGTACTGAATCCTTTCTGGGACATGAGAGCTCCGAGCACGTAAAGATTTTTTTTACAGATTTGTTCCCAATATCTTCTATTTCACCACGTAAAAGGGATATTTGTCGTAAGTCTCGTTTGTCTTCAGACTTATGGCTTCCTAACCTTCTGTGACATAAGAGTCCAGGTGTTGAGGTGTACCGATTTTTTGAGAATAGTTCCCAATGATCCGTTCGAACCGAGCCCCCGTAGTGAGTAGGATTCTGCCAAGTTTGAGGTCGCGAAAAGATATCTCTGTTCGTCCTCAATATCTTTCAATGCACATCTAATGACTCCTTCTCCACCAATAGTTAGAGCCATCTCTAAGTCCGAGAAAAAAGGTTAGCTCGTTCGAAACCGTCAAGCGAACGATACAGCTGGAACGAACTGGTCCTGATCAATCCAGGAAAAAACCTATCGAGTCTATCAACCTAAGACGTAACCAGGAACTACGCGACAGTTCGCGAGCCGTCTACCAACGTTGGATGCTTGCATCCGGTTGGTTCCCATTAGCTACACCATCTGTTGAAGGAATAAGAAACCAGTTCTAGGCTATTGTCTTGTAAGGATGTCCCATTTGTCTTTAATCTTAAGTTTATCTACTATTCAAATATGCTGCGATAAGCTTCCAGAACATAAGAGCCTAGTCAAGCTGAAGTTCTTGAGGTGTACAGGCTTTTCAAGAATACTACTGTGTGGAAGAAAAATGTGTACAAATGGTTCAGTGATTTGGCAAAAATGGCCGGTGGGATAAAGCAACAAAAATACTACAGAACCAAACAACCAGATAAGATACCCCGGATGATGTAAAACCTGTTCTTACAAGACACCACCGGCAAATAAGGCTGGCAGGAAGTTTGCCGTTCATCTTTAAACCACGAAAACAAATACCGATTATGACTGGTTAGATAGACGATGGTGCTATTTAAAACAGCACTCAAAGCCAACCTGTTAGTTGGCCGCTACCGGTCACCAGATCCGATCCGCAGTACGTCAACAACAACCGACCGGTGGGCGAGACAGAGGGAAGTCGGCGAAGGCGAGCGCGCGCGCGCGCGCGCGTTTGGAACCGTCAAACGGGTGATGCTAATAAAATTACGACAGTCGAATTAAGGCTATTAAGCAGTGCATACACACGCGTCAAACAGATAGGCACACACACACACATTGCGAGGTATGCGAGGTGCATTAGGCCATCGCTCAATATAGCCGTCACACACGTCACGGGTCGTCAGTGCGCTAGCTGACATTTTGCTGTGGCGGGTGCTTTTATCACGATCGCGATAAAACGGGACGCCAATAAAGCGAAATTCAACAACGCGCTCGTGGAGGCGCAAAACAAAAAACAAGCAAGCGAACAGCAAAAGAAGCAGAAAGATGCGAAAAGCATCGCACCTCCGTGCAGCCGGGTTTCCGGGCGTTACGAGTGCATCGGGAGCGTGTAACGCCCGCTGTAACTCAATTGTGTTCCCTCCGCAACCCGCAACGCGTGAATTACACACCGCCTTCCTGCTGGTCTGCCATTCCTGTTCTAGGTTTCGTTTTCTTTTATTTCGCTTTCTTTTTCTTCTCTGCTCTTCTCTCTCCCTCTCTCTCTCTCTCTCGCACACTCGAAGACTCTGTTCGGGTAAGGGCATCTCACTTGCGCACGGACGCGCTGCGCTATCGTAATCAAATCGCCGCTTCTTCAGCTCACATCATCCACAACTACCCTGTGACACACCTGACGATGATGATGAGCACACGCACCCGGACCTGTCATCGTGCCAGACCTGTCGTCGACACTCTGTGCCACCGCCTGCCAGGCTGTGGCACTGCGAAACGCTCCAGGACCGATGAAGTGCAGGTTCGTGCGGTCTCCCCGATTCTACCAGGTTCCCTGCACCTGGCTGCCACCGGGCCTTCGAAGATAGCGCACCGCGGAGCGGTAATGAAAATGTACAACTCGGCCTCCGGAGCGCTACAAATAACTATGTTATAAACTCTTTATCAGGCTAGTTTAATTAGCATGGAGCATGGGAGCATGTGGGACCGGAACGGCAACACTGGCCGGTTGCTGGGACCGATCCCAACCGTGGGACTGACGCCATTAGCGCCCCAGTGTACGCACGCACGCGTCCTGCTCAAGCACCCTGTGCATATATATGTGTGCTTTTTTATCAGAGCGAGCGGCTTGATAACTTCACCAGCCACCCCTCTGCGCTCCGCCGGCCTTAAAGGTGTATCAGCTCCAGCGCGCTCACGCTCGGCTGAAGGCTTGTTTATGGTGTGCGGCGGTGACCCGGCAAAACTTTTCTCCCAGCGTCGACTAATGACAAAACAAAAACACCAAAAATCTGGCCCCTGCCGAAAATGCGCCGCCCGGCTGTCAGTTAATGTTTATGGTTGACGCCGATTGGAAGTCTTTGGCGACTTTTCGGTGCGGTTTTTGTTTTGTTTCTGTGTGTGTGTGTGTGTGTGTGTGCAGTTTGTAGTTTACCTTCAACAGCGGGAAGGATACGGACATGCCGGGTGCGGCGGCAACTTCAAGGTAGGGCGTGATCCGGTTTTGCCACCTCGGAGGCATTCCGCCGGTATCTCTTGAAAATTCAATGTCGACCCTCAGCTCCGAACGCTCAGAAGACTCAGGGCTGGAGATGCTGACGCGAGACTGCCCACAGGAAGAAACGGGAGGATCACACTGCGCCGCATGGCTTGCCTAGCCAATTAGCACGGCTTTGCCGTGATCAGCCAGTTCGAGAGGCTTATTAGATATGTAACCACCACCAGTTGGCAGAACCCTTCTCCTCGCGTTTTTTTTTTTTTACTCCACGGACGGTAAAGCTGTATATGATCGGTGGTTCGATGGTTTAGGTGAAATGGCGTCGTCGATCGGATGAACTTCCGGACGACGCAAAACAGATCGCCACCAGTCGATAGCGTTCCGAGCTGCACGTCGGTGCTCCATTGAAGCGTCCAGAGTTAAACCCCACCCCTGTTTCCCAATCATGCGAGTTCCGGAGCTGCGGTGTGTAGGAGCTCCCAAGAGCTCTAGAGTGTTGTGCTTTTTATGAGGTGCTTTGCCTGTTAGTTTGCTGCCTACTCAATGTCTTGGGTTTTTTTTGTTTTGTTTCGACCCCATTAGGGTGCATCCACCGCCAGACGATGGAGCATTCGCGTACGCGAAAGGAAGTCCGCAGCGCGACATCTCCGAGGCAAGTTCCGCTGTGGCGAGTGCCCGCCCGTCGCCGCTTCAGAGTCGCCGGGGCACACTGGACAGTGTGGAGCTGGTGGAGCGGTATCACTTTGCGAAGAATCCGAACCGGAGCGGTTCACGCTCGCCGTCACTGTACGAGCCGCGGCGGCGCCTGTCCAGCTTCGGCGCCCAGAAGCGCATCTTTCTCGATCTGATACGCAAACATGGCAGCAAGCTGTCGCTGAACCGCAAATTTTCGGAGGTATCAACCAAGACGGATGAGCTGACGCGCGAAAGTCGGAAGCTGCAGCGGGATCGAATTTTAGCAAGGTAAGCGTTATGTCTGCAAAAAAAAAAAACCACTCCCCACACAGCTGAGCCTGCTCTGTTCGCTCCCGGGGCATAGGAATCATCTTGGCACGGCACTGTCCGCACTGTACGCGAAGCTGCTAATCATTATGGGTGTGACGCTACCAGTGACGGAGCTAGTGGCCGGCGGTGCACCGCAAAACTTCCATCAACCGTTCTATCTCTACCTGTACGGTGTATCGATCCTGTTCTGCACCTTCCTGTACGTTGCCCGCTGGCGACGGCAAACACAGCTCAAGTACCTTACCCAGTGTCCAGGTGAGTTTCCCATCATTAGACAGTTGACGTCTCCACTCACACACTCCACTGCTCTGTCTAGAGGAGGAACGGAAGTCGTCTGTTGTACGGATACCGTCCACCACAGCGGCCCACAGTGGATCGTTCTATCTGCGCATCGGTGCGATTGCGTTCGGTATCGGGAGCCTCGTGTACTCTGCCCTAGATTTTGGCCAATACTTCGAGCTGGACGGTAAGGCCCACGGGAAAGCTGGGGGAGGGGAGGTTTATGTGGGGATGAGAAAAACCGATTTAACGCACGGTTGACCGTACAACCGGGGGTGGGGGGGGGGGGGGATATTGCTTGCGGCATAATAATCATTATCGATTGGCTTACCGGTCCTCATCACCACACCTCCGGCAGGCTCGGACGACTCTGGATGTCGCAATCTGTTGGTCGCCCTACTGCCTGCCGCCCGGATGCTGCTGTGCGTGGTCCAGATGCAGTTCATCATCGCGAGCGGGAAGGACTTCGGGCTGGATCGGCACGCGTTCGTATCCCGCTTCGGTCTGATGCACATGCTGGCGACGAACGTGTGCGAGTGGTTGTACGTGCTGGTCGAGGAGGCGAAGCATGAAATCGTGCATCTCGACCACAGCCTGCAGCAGCAGACCAACCTGACGGCCAGCGCTACTACGGGTATGTACAAACACAGACATGCCAGAGGGATGGAGAATGGGCGATTGGGAGGGCTTCGCACGGTAACACCGTCCTGGTGACAACTTCAATTTCTCGTCATGTTTGTCGAAACCTTGTCCAGCTCCAGTGAACCCCTATACCCTGCAGTATATACGGGAGAAGGCGTACCCAGATTGATGACAATAATGTTTTCTATCCTTTATCTTTCTCTCTTTTTCTCTCTCTCTCTCTCTCGCTCTATACGACTACTCTCTTTCTGTTTACTTAAATGTACTCTCTTTTTTTTTCTGTGGGGTGGGCCACCCAACAAAATGAACACCGTTTGGGCTGGACCGTGCAACAGGATCAAAGCAACACCTGCCGGACGCACACTGCCGCACCACCACTATCATGAGCACACTCGTCCACAATGCCGCACCATTCCTTTTCCCCTGCACCATCGAGTACTCGCTCATCTGTGCCCTGACGCTGTACGAGCTGTGGTGCGCGTTGAACCGCACCACCGACCCAACCCGCAAGCTGGCCCCATCCGACCGTACCGTCACTGGCCGCCCGGCCAACCGGCTATCAATCGACTGTTCCAGCGCCCAGCGCGGCATGTTCGGTGGGATCGTAACGCTCGTCCTGACGCTGATCGTGCTCATCATGTACTTCGTGCTGCGCAAGGAGCGCCATCTGCAGCACGCCGCCACACTCGAGATAGTGGTGTACGAGATTGCGCTCTACTCGGTAACGCTCGTTGCGGTCGTAATGGCGATGCAGCGCATGCGTGATCTGCGCGTCGTCACGCAACGCACCAAAGGGTCGGCCCAGTCGCCGGCCGCCCTACCGATCGACTGCCACCTGCTGCTGGTGACGCAGACCGGCATCTACATCTACGGCATCTTCTCGATCATCGGTACGTACCATACGCATGGGCAGCTGCTGCACTGGGCCATCCTTTCGGAGGTGCTCGCGCTGGCCCAAACCTCGCTCCAGACACTGTTCGTGCTCAGCACTTGGTGGCGGCGGTGCAAGGGCGCACGCCAGAATCGCACCAAACCGGGCCGGGAGATCGTGACGTTTCTGCTGGTGGCGAACCTGGCCGCCTGGATGGTGAACTCGCTCGTCAAGAGCAATGCGGGCTTTCGGCCGCTGGTGATGGGATTTTACGGCGCTGCGGCGTGGGCCATCATCGCACACATCTCGATGCCGCTCGCCATCTTCTATCGGTTCCATTCGACGATCTGTCTGTTTGAGATCTGGAAGAATAGCTACAAGGCGCGGTACAACGAGACCTGGTAGTAAATAGCATCCGCTTATCGAGCATCCAGGTGTGTGTGTGTGTGGGTGTGAGCACGAAGAAGAGAATTCTCATCTCCGTCCTGTCGTTGACAGCAGGGCGTCAGTGCATGCAAGAAGGCTGTCACAGTTAGTCAGCAGCGGAAGTGTTGCGTCCACAACAGCTCCACCAGCGTTAGTCATACACGCAAGCACCAATTATTAGTGCTATAAACGAAAAACATCCCCTCGCCCTTTTATTTAGTGTAAATAAGTCCTAATCGTTCGAAATAGTGCAATAAAGTGAGCAATACACGCACAAAACAACTTCAACCGTTACCCCTTATGGTACCACCTCTGTCTGCCGCCGCTTGAGAACTAACCGAAGCAACAGCAAGTAAATCCTACACCGTTTCGCTTACCATCATCAATCAACGCAGCAAGTGACACGGTAAAATAAATGTCAATCTCAGCGAAGCAGGGCTTAAAAAGCAGCCCGGGGTGTTGTCGATAAAGTTATTGCACCGACCGTTAACATAAGCGGTATTAACTTTTTTTTTTTTAACCTCGCGGATTGCCGTTTTGGTTCCTTCCGAAAGAAAAGAGAGAGAGAGAGAGAGAGAGAGAGAGAAGAAAGCCATAATCCAAAAAAACCAGGTCGAACTGGTAAAGTGAGGATCGCCGAAGTTGTGACGGAGACCTCCGGTAATTGGAACCCTCGGCAGAGTACAGGCGGGCGTACGCAAGGGTCCGATACTAATCGTTAATTAGTTGTTGGTAAGTATATACGCAAACGGGGAGAGGGGAGGGTTTGCTACTCTATTGCGTGCACTGATTTGCTGTCGGCTAGACGATGATCGAGTGGATTCTAGAGGGTTTTTTGTGTGTGTGTGTGTGTCTGTGTGGTGAGAGAGAGGCGACTTCCCGCGTGCGATAATCCAATCCGGACAGTTTAATATCGGTTCCGTCCCCAAAAGCCCTTGGTGCGCTTAAGATACTTTACGCGATTGCCATTTAGACGGTTGACTTGTGATAATATTAAAGAAGAAAAAAAGCCGGAGGAGTTGGGCGAGTGATTGGCGAGAATTGGCTAGAGCCAATCTTCAAGTACACACAGCAGGAAAAAGAAATAAAACATCCAAACCCCATGCCCAGCGTTAGTCGCGACCATATTATGGGCAGGTTTTTGAACAACTCTACCTATCGTGCTAGCATTGATTGATAATGGATTATTGGTTTATTGGTGCTGCTTTAAAGACGACGACGGCGACGACGACTACTTCGGACGTCATTCTGATATTGTGCAGATGCCCGTTCCTGCTACCCTACCGCCCCAGTCAGACGTCATCCAAAGCCTAGGTGGCGTCGGGGTTGTTCCTGCGTCTCATCCACCCATATGCACCCTGCGGCAGCACTGTGCTCAGCTGATTAACAATGACTCGTACAACCTGCGTCTCGAGAAGGGGTGAATACATCACGTGAGGCACAGACAGTACCGCAGACAGCGGCTGCACTAGAATAGGAGACATGCGACTGCAGGGGTATCGGCATGGAACCAGTTTGTTGCTCTTCGACTTCGGTTGCGGTGCGTTCGCTTCGCTCCCCCTTTGCGCTCGGTGACACGCGAACGCGCGGCACCAGCACGGTTCGAACCTGGATGAACTTGAACTTTGAGCGACTTGTCAGTGCGCTTCAGCGCTGTGCCCTAATACATCTTTTGCACCGAGCGCATGTTCCGCCCCGCCATTAAGAACCAAGTTCACACCGAATCCGCCATGTTTTGGGGAGGAATCGAAGCGTTTCGCTCTCAGTGCAAACAAGAGTCAGCGCGAGATCCAAGCGAGAAGGGAGAGCGGACACACGCACCACGAACAGGTAGTGTCACGGTGCGGATGCTGGCTGAGATTGAAGATCATGGAGCGCGTGTATTTGCCGTACCTATTCGCACACCTTTGGAGCTAATGGAGCTACACACGGATCTCTCGTGCCAAGTTTTGATTTGCCTGGGGTTTTTTTTTGTTTGTCGCTGTTCTTGTCGGAGCAAATACAGAGGGGGGGGGGACCGTGCGCTCTGTCTATATCTGCGTCTGCCTGCGATGGACTTCTTTTTTATCTCACTATTATCCACCACTGCTGCGATCCCTTCCTTTCCGGCGGCTAAGGGGGGGGGGGGGGGGGGGGGTATACGCTCACGAGGTGCACACACCGGGCGAGCGCCACCGTATGAGATAGGATCGGTAACCCCCCGTGTGTCAGTCGGATCCGATCGTCGCACTAGACGCGTGTCATTCCGTCTTTACCGTGAGTCTTTACCACCCACAGACGAAGCGAAGTTCGTACCGTGTTGTACTGCAGCCGGACCTCGAAGGGGACTACCCACACCCCAAGAAGTAGCAGAAGAAGAAACGCTAAAATACGGACGTCCGATATTTTGCACGCGCTCGCTCGATGACGCCTTCTTACCTTGGCCGGTGCTCATCCGAACCAGCATAAGTGTGCAGACGCAGGAGCCCGCTGGCCGGACGCCTCCACCGAGAGCATCATCTCGAGCCGGGGATTGCTGGGGTTGTGCCCCGGACCACGGGCTTAGATAACGCTAATAAGAAGCACTGACGTTTCTACCGTGATGTGTGGCTTTCAATTAGTGAAATTGATTGGCTTTACTACCTACCTGATAGCTGATTGAAACATCACCGAACCGAACCCTCGGAGGTGTGTGGACAGATAGTGCGCGGTTTCTCCGCTCCCCTTCACCTCCTCCCCCTCCACCAAACCAGGGTTTTGCGGTTTCTGTGCGTGCGATGTGATGAGTGAGGGTGGCCCAAACCCGTGCCTTGTTATCTATTACCACCGTGTCTTACGCATCAGTTCTTGCTAGATAAAAGCGGCGACAGGTTCTGGACGTCTTACTATTCACCAGCGCCCATATTAAACGGTTCTCTCTGTGTGTGTGTGTGTGTTTGTGCGCGTATGTGTTCTAAATCCGGTGCCCTTGCAGCAAAACCACACCAATTCAATTTCTCAACGAGCTCAACCGAACCGAACGCACTGCAATCCGGCGACGACCGAATGGCGACAAACATCACGATGTCCACCGGCGCTACTCCCACCGGTGGTACGGCTGGTAAGCTGCTCAAGAAGAACTCCGTCTCCTTCAGGTAGGACAAAGCAAAAACCTTCCCCCGGGGCACCGGGTCGGGAGGATAAGGGATCATCGTTTCGCATCGCAAGATAACCGCAAAGTACCGCCGGATGTGTTTGTGTGCATAAGCTGATATACTCTCGCCGATTTGCCGGGAAAGAGTACGTGCTAAAAACGGCCCGGTTGTTGTCTGGCTTATCGCCATCGCAATTGCAATCGGCCGATTGTCTCAATCAGCGTTTGCACGCTGAACTCGGTCAAAACCAAATTTTCGTCACCAATAGCCCGGCACCGTTTGTCGCCGAAGATGTAAACAGAGGTGCTAGTATTTTGGAGTAATCTCTGGCATGGGGGGGGGGGTGCCACAACTCTTTTTACGAGCTTTCTGGGCACAAGTGTTTTGCGGAGCATCCGTGTGGTCGAGCGCATTATTGCCGGATCGCTAGTGAAGATTAATCAATTACGCCATTTATTTTGCGACGATCGGGTTGCAAGTAGGTGCTTGCCAGGGAAGGTAGCAAATCGGTGTTCCGAGTGGATATGAAACGGGAGCAAACATGGCGGGTACTTGTAATTCTTACCAGCTAGAACGGGGATATCGCACTGGGAGGAGCTCAAGTACTGCTGTCGCGTATCAACTTTTGAAAAGCAAAACCTTCCAGTCGGCGCTTTTGAAAGGTGCTTTAACCTCCACAAGAGCGCTTGCAAAACTGCACAAGGTCAAGAAGCTTCAGATACCGTTGTGATCTTTCTTGCAAAAGTCCTCAAATTATCAAGAATTACTAAATATCGCAAAAGTCCTCCAAATCTATTTCCCCTGCATTTCGCTAAAGGAACCCTTTGTATGCATGCATTGAAGTCTCCCACCATCAGTCTGGAACCACCGATCAATACCATCGTATCCGATGACATTTAAAGACCGTCACGCCGCGTGCCCTAAGCTCTACGCGCGTGTTTGTAAAATATGCATTGATACAGCAACAACAACAACAAAAAAGCAGCAATAATAACTAGAACAAAACTAACCCTATGGAAGACGTGGAGCGGGAGCATAAATCGCAGTCGGGGGTCGCTAATTGTCTAACTCATTCGCATGATGCCAAGATGACGGAGATGGAGCAGCGAGGCGGGAGGGGTTGGTGGCAGGTGAAGCAGGCGGTAAACGGTGCACAGGGTAGTTCACCTCTGTATAAAAGACCGTGTGAGTGCGATACGCGCACTTAGTTGCGCGTCGCAGGGCGCATTTTGCACATCATCAACCATTTTTTGTTTTTTTTTTTGTTTTGGTTCGTTTACCCCCTTTTTTTGCAGCGTCCCTTTGCGCGGGGCACCCACGGTTCATTGCATGTGTGTGTGTGACTGCGAGAGAAAGTGTGGTGTGCGTGTGTATCAAGATAGAGAGCGCGAAAGAGTGAGAGAGCGTGACTTAATTGCACTCACGCGTGTACGCACGCCTTCGTTGGCACGTGCTCGGCAGGCTTCGCACTATCTGCAGAACGGTGACAAAACACACAGAGAACGCAAAGTGCATCATGGTCACTAGTGACAAGTAGGTGACAGGTAGTAGACACTAAGTCAGTGGAAGTGGCGAGAACGGTGTCACACAAGGGGTTCTGCCGTTAAAGCGCAACCGCCATGATCGTTGGTGAGCTGCCGATGGACGGCCCATTCGTCAAACCGTTGGTGAGACCGGGCGTCAAACTAGACCGCCCCGAACGGGCACCGATTGCAAGGAGGTAACCTACTAGCATTTGCTGATCGATTAGTGCGCCGATAAGTCGCCGAGCCGTCGACCAACCACACCAATCATTACCATTATATCCTTCGGGGCACCAACGATATAATTGTACTCTAAGTACAATCCGAACGCTAAGTAGCTCTGTACGTGATGCCACTCACCAGGAGCGTGATGAGGTTCTTCTTTTTTTTCTTCTTCTTTGCGGATCACACCTAACTACAGCGAACAATTTGCATCTTCTTTCGTAGTCTCCCACCAGCCTCCAACATCTCCTCCACCTCCATCCATCCGATGCTAACGAGTCGGCTGCCATTTTGCAAATGTTTGCCAAACTGATTGTCCCGCTACCACTTAACCCTATCCGTCAGGTTATTATGCCTCGGCTGGTTATCTTTTTTGGCAAGCATTGAGTCGGGGAGACGTAAGCAACTACCTCGGCGGGTACATATATCTACAGTGGTTGCAATCTGTGCACCCGTACGGAGTTGTATCGATTGAGTTTACTTCTTTTTTTTTGTTGTTGCTCACTCGCTCGCTCCCTCGCTGCTTAGCTGCTCCAGCGGGATGCAGAACCTGATAAGGTCCATTTCGAATGTGATTCGATTGTTTTTTGCGGTACGTCAAGCACCTATCAGTGTTCAGTTGATGTTTTACACTGTCAACACGCGGACGCTTTCCTACACAGCCGTGGTGTGCCAAGTCTCGTGCTGCTGGGCCATCTCTTGGTGATAAGTGAGTGGGTGAGTGGTACTTTTGGGAGAGTGGGAGAGGGGAGAAGAAAAACGCATTCAATCGATCAAACGCGTGACGGACAAAGTACAGCTCTGGTACCTAGTACAGAGTGGATCGGGAAGAAGCTGGTAGTAGGTAGAGGTAGAGGTAAGTGGAGGCGTGAATGTTGATAGCAACAAGCCAGCGAAAGTCACAGAGAATACTAGAGAGATAAAGAGTAAGACTTTTCTTCCCAAAAAAAAAAAAAAAAACTTTCACCTGTCAACTACCTGCCGAGCGCGTTCTGGAGCATTCTCCAAACAGAACGCTTGTAACCGGTTTTCCTTGTCCAGAGATAAAAGCACCACTATTGCGCAATTTCCGAAACGCGTCCAATTACCGGTAGCCAACGACCATTCTACAGAAGCGCGACCAGATAAGGAGACCTCCCGATAATCGATTGCCTGAGTCAATCAGGTAGCGACGGCGGGTCGAACGTGCGTACACCATTATTCAGGTGATCACGACCATTCGCATGGGTCACGTTTTTGCGTAATTCAGTTCCGCGAGTTAATCTACCCTCCCAAAACCTCATCATCATCATCATCATCATCGCCAGATATAGAGTCGATCGACTTATCGACTTTATCGTTCGATTTCCTTTTCCCTGTCGTGGCAGCGAGCAGTTAGAAAGTGAGCTAGCATCGCTCGGCGGCACAGGGACGGCCACCGTTGACGAGGAGGCGGACGGTACACACAACGAAGACGATGCGCAGCCGGTCCTAAGCTTCGCAAAGGACAGTAATTATCTGTCGGTGCCGAAAGGTGATCACGATCCGGACAGTGGGATACAGCTGCTCGGCAAATCGGGCGGTTCGATACTGAGCAACGCGAAAGCAATGCCGGCCAAGTACAATCACCATCACAACCATCAGCATCATGGGTCCAGTACGATGCTGGATCAAATACCGGAAGATCTCGAGTCGAGACGCAATGGGGGTGGTGGTGGTGGTGGCGGTGGTGAAACGTACAATTCCGGCCGACGTTCGTCCTCTGTAGCGCAGGATGGGCATGGACACACGAAACCATCACTGATGGCCGCCATTAGACGAGGATCGCTCGCCTGGTTGCCTGGACGCCGTCATCACAACAACGACATCGAGTCAAACATGGGCAGCAAGGTGTCGTTAAGCCAGCTGCCACCATCGAGTGGCCCACTGAGTGAGCAGGCGTTAGAATCACGCCGCAAAAACAGACGCTTTGGCGAGTAAGTAGTAGACAACTTCCCCCTTAGCAAAAGCTATGCAACACCCTAACTGCCCATCTCTCTCCAACAGTGATGCGCTCAGCACGGCTCTGTCCGCACTGTATGCGAAAATCGTCGTCATCCTCGGTATTGCGCTGCCCGTCACGGAAATTCTCTCCTCCCAGATACCGGCCAACGTTTACCAGGGCTTCTACCTGTTTCTCTACACCGTCAGCATCGCGTTTGTGATCTTCGTGTACGCCTCCACTATGCGCCGCCGTGCGGTGCTAACCCTCATCAAGAGCTATCGTAAGTCGTTACCTTCAAAAAGCGTACAACACCGAAAAAAACAAAAGTCGTCTAAAAATCGCTTCAACTCCTCTCTGCAGATGAGAAAACGAACAGTAGCTCCTCGACGAAGAAGCGCATACCGCACTTTGGCAGTTTCTATCTACGGGTCGGTGCTATCGCGTTTGGCATCGGTACGATGGTGTACTCTGGGCTAGAGTTTGGACAGTACTTTGAGCTGAACGCATCGCCGGGATGTTCCAGCATCTTCATAGCGCTGACACCGGCCGCCCGGATGTTGCTTTCGCTGGTCCAGATGCAGTTCATCTTTCTCAACACGTCCGATCTGGATATGGCGCGGCATAAGGTGTTTGCACGGTTTGGGCTAATGCACATGGTCGCGACGAACCTGTGCGAGTGGCTGTACGTGCTGGTGGAGGAAACAAAGCACGAGATCCACCATCTTGCCCACACGGCACATCACAAGGGTACGTATCGTGTCGGAGTGTGTTGGATGGATATCGGGAAGTGTCGCTTACCTTGTTCCCTACTTCTAGGCGATGCGTTCGACACGTACACGTCACTAGTTACGGCCGCCACCACCCCAACCAGTACCGTCTCCACCACGACCACAGTATCCGACTCATCCGAAGAACTGCTGGACGCCGCCCTCAATCACACACTGGTCCGACGAGCGACCGGCAGTACCGAACCAGCGGCCGAGTACGTCGACTGTCAACGCACCAACATAATGGGTTCGCTCGTACAAAATGTCTCCCCCTTTTTGTTCCCCTGCACCATCGAGTACTCGCTCATCTGTGCCGTCATTCTGTACGAGATGTGGAAGAAGGTGAAAACAATCGCCGAAATCGATCGGACACGGCGCAGCTCGATCAAGGTACAGACCGGTGCCGGTTCGAAAAGTGCACACCACTTTTCGGTCGACTGTTCCCGCGCCCATCGGGGCATGTTCGGCGGTATCCTGCTGACGGTCCTCACAATCATCTGCCTCATCATGTACTTCGTGCTGTACGACGAGCCCGGCTACGAGTACTTC
Organism: Anopheles maculipalpis; assembly: GCF_943734695.1. Taxonomy (NCBI): domain Eukaryota; kingdom Metazoa; phylum Arthropoda; class Insecta; order Diptera; family Culicidae; genus Anopheles; species Anopheles maculipalpis. Next base: position 6,790,388 of record NC_064870.1, on the reverse strand, counting down.
GCGATCCAGGAGGTAACGATCGCGGAAACGCTCATGTACGCACTGACGGCAGTGGCGGTGGTGGTCGCCATGTTGAAGATGCGCGATCTTAAGTATCAGCGCAAGAAGAACGACCACCACAGTGGTTCGATTAGTCTCGACTGTACGCTGCTCGTGTTGGCCCAGACGGGGGTGTACGTGTACGGGATGTTCAGCATCGTTGGGAGCTACTTCTCGATGAAGCAAGGCGTGCCGGGCGCACGGGAAGGTTTGGTGGCGGAACTGTTTAGCTTGATACAAACGTCTATCCAGACGCTGTTCATACTGAATGCGGTGTGGCGCAAGTGTCGCGGTGCACAGCAGAACCGCACCAAGCCGGGCAGGGAGATCGTTACCTTTCTGCTGGTCGCCAACATGGCGATGTGGTTCATCAACACGCTGATCAAGGGGCGGGCCAGCTTCCGGCCGTCCCATCTCGATTTCTTCGGCACCTGGGCCTGGACGGTGATTACGCACGTCTCGATGCCACTCGCCATCTTTTACCGGTTTCACTCGACGATCTGTCTGTTTGAGGTTTGGAAGTCGACGTACAAGGTGAAGATCACCGATCATCACTAGGTAGCACCGGCAGTGGCGACCCGGTACAGCTGTGTAGATAGCAAAGACGAGACTGGTGTCCAGAGCGAGCACACACGCACACTGTAAGCATCCTTGTAGGTTAGAAGTATAGAGGAAGGATATCTCGGTTACAAGATGGCCGCATGTGACTTAAACGCTAGTATTAAGCATACCCAAAGTACTTCCAACAAGTTCAACGTGACAGGTCCAATCCGGGTCATCGTTGGAACAACAACAATGCGTTCCCGAAATACCGAGCGAATATGTAAAGTGTGCGTCACTCCTCTGTCGATCATCTCCGGCAGAGTGTGGTTAATCTTCCACTAAATATTCAAATAAGCAGTATTAGCTCGGGTTACGAGCTCGTCATTTTTTGTTTGTTTCTTTTTCTGTTCTTTCCACTTTGATTTTGTTTTTGTCTCCTAATTTACGAGAGCACCCTAACCTCATCCCCAGAGCACAGCGGGAGGATGAAGTGTCTATTAGTGTGTGTTTTTTTTTTCGATAATAAAGATGTTTTCGTTAAACGACTCGGATGTGTATACGAATTATTAAGCGTAGAAGGTCCCAGCATCCAGAAGGAAAAGAAAAAAAAAACAATCCACGCATTGATTTATCGGTTTCTTCCGTTCTTACCTCCCCCGGTCCTTCGCGTGCCCTTGCTGTGCGACAAGTGCGTGCGGACTAGTTGCGAGGGAGCGATATGTGCCGATGATAGATACGCGCGCCGGCAAACGAACCATTGCAATGATTGTGGATTGCGCAAAAGGATCACACACAAGTCTTGAAGGGCGTTTTGAAGTTGAGGGAGGAGGGGGGGGGGGGGGTGAGACAATGAGAGTAATCGGAGTGTGTGTGTGTTGTTCCTTTTCTTCGCGTGATGAGTCTAGAACAGAGGTCGGCAACTTATTTGGAACGTGAATCTATGCAATTGTGGAGGAATTTTGGTCACAAACAGAAGTAGTAAATTTATCAAGCATAAGCATAACGAGTGGAATCAGAGCGTCCTAGAGAGTAAAAACCTAGTTTTGTGATGAAAGAAAATATATTAAAACACCTAGTAAGGGCAGAGTTTCATAGTGAGGGTGGTACCCTTAGAAAGAAGCGTCCAAAGTGAGCTATAATGCAATGACAGTGCAAACATTTGCGGGTTTAGAGCTTCACATTGAGTAGAGAGCCTTACAGTAAGTGAAATATAGTGGTTCATAGTGTGGATCAAGTCTTCAAAAAGATGTCAGACTTCAATGCTTAAAAGTGAGAACTTAGAGCTATGTAGAACTAACCGATTAAAGGCAGAGCCTAAAAGAGACAGAAGAACGTGTTCGGATAGCCCCGCGTTTTGCGGATGGTGGGAGGGGGGGGGGAGTAAAGGGGTTCTCCATGTAGCTCTGAACCTTACATTGCATGTAATACTCAGAAACAACTTTAAAACGGATCTCGAACGAAAAAAAAATGAAACCGATTGCCCACCCCTGGGCACTCTAGGCGAAGCGCAAAGAAAAAAAAGATCACACAAAGATGCATCCGGTGTATCCGGAACGTTCCGGCACATCTGCACTATCGCTCACCAGAAATCTGTTCCGACCTCATTAACCCATAAATATCGCACCGAAACCGACAGGGGTTACGTTTGTTGTTTGCACAACGGTACCAATCGCCAGGCCCTGCCCGATGACTTAATTTCTTCACCAAATGGGTACGAGCTCGCCCGCCCGTCTGCCGTCCCACTCACACGTTTGTTGATGCCACTTGCCTTTGGGCGGGGAAAGGTCACGTCAGTCTGAATGGAACCGTACACGGTGCTGGTAGTGTGTTATGGTTTTGTGCGCGTTGTCGTGTGCCGAGGTTTTGCAGTAATCGAGCGGATGGTGCCGTAAGATGAGCGGCCGCAACCGACGCAGCACCAGCAGCACCAGCACGTCCGGCGAATCGGGCAAGGATCCACTGCTAACCTTCGACCAACGGTTGCAGGCGAACGCACGGGAGCGCTACCGTACGCACAGGTAACTTCAACGGGTCGCCGGAACACGCTGCACATCCGGACGCACAATTTTTAAATAGCATTGCTCGGTTGGATGTTTACAGCGTTAACTCGGCGTTCAACAATCTGCGCCAGCTGATACCGACGGAACCGCACAATCGGAAGCTGTCCAAGATCGAAACGTTACGGCTGGCGAAGAGTTACATCTCGCACCTGATCGCGGTACTGGTCACTGGGAACGGTCAGCGGCCGTGCGTCGACACAATCAACCAAGAGTCTACCCTCGGGCGGGACGAACCGGACACGTCCACCGCGTACCGGCAATCAATCTGCACGTTTTGTGTCACGTTCGACAAGTGCTAACGGCTGCTTTCGTTTCGTTAACGCTTTGCCTAGCCTCCTCACAGGTCAACTAGCTGCCAACTGTTCCCAATTCCCCTATCGCTACTACTAAAAGTGCTTCTACTTAACTTATACTGACGCAAATTTTATTAAGCATACACACACACACACGCTAAGCTTTATATAGTAATAGAAATGATTAAACATGTTGCGTCAATCGGTAATAACTGGCGGTTACATGTGTTCTAGCTGTACACCATTGGCGTGTGAAATAAAATTCCTAACATAAAGTGCCTAAATAATTACGTTCAGTGTTAAATTCTGTGTGCCCCGAACAAAAAAAAAAAATCATAAATCACGATGAGAGGTCACACATCAAACATTAATAGCTAAGATGTAAACGTATCCTACTCTTTTTGTATGTAGTTGTGGGTGCTAGAAAGGGGGAAAAAATAGCAAAAAAAGGCGGAACTCGTTCTGGAAAATTTCACAAAACAGCGGATTTCGCCAGGTAGGTGCAACCAATCCTTCCGCAAACCCTCCGGAAGTTGAAACGCTTCTAACGGTTCCAGTTCGAACCTTCGATTCCATTTCCACATGTGCCGACACCAGATCGGAACCTTGTTTGAGTTCCATAGAACCCATCACTATTTTACACTATTAACTAGCCCCTCACGGGTATTTCATCTTTACACGATAAATTATTTAACAAAAAAATTGTCTTAATTCTCAAAAAAAAAAACGAAGGAAGGAAAACAAATATTTTAACTCCAAAAAAACCAGCCCCCTCAGTTTGTCACACTACCGCTGCCGAGCGATTTCATCAGCTGATAGCACTGCTGTAGCCGCTTTTTATCGCCAATCTTTTCGAGCGTTTTGGCCGCTTCCTCCAGCATACCAGCGCGTTCGCCCGGCGACGACAGACACGGTGCCGGCAGATGTTTGCAGGCGACGTACAGTGCGGCGGCACGCTCCCGGCCACCTTCCAGCTGGGCGGAACGATCCTTGCCGCAGATCAGTGACGAGCGGGAGTACCGTTGGCGGAGACTACGATCGAGCAGCTGCTGGGTTGGTCCGGGTGCGGCACCGGCCATCAAACGGCAGACGGCTTCGTACAGGAACACGCGCGACTGAGCATTCTGTGCAAAGAAAGAAAAAAATACCGAACCGAACGTGTGTCAGCAGTTGCAAACACGAAGCGTCGGAAGCGAAACTTGCAACTTACCGGGAATTTACTCGTCACCAGCCGGAGCAGATTGAGATCGGTCTGGAAGGCGGCCAATATTTTGCCCGGTACCGTCTGGTGCGCATGCTGGTTGTAGCGCATATCCTTCTCAATCTCCCAGAGCGCTGTCCGCGCTTCCAGCAACCAGTCGCACGCGAGCAGTTGTGCTAACTGTATGTGTGTGTGTGTGGGTGTGTTCGTGAGTTGGTATGTGGAAGAAAATGAAGAAGCGTTTTTGTTTAGTAAATAAACGTTTAAACAAAATAAAAAAAAGTAGTACACAATATTACAAAACATACAAGTCGGCAAACCCGGACGGTTCCGCGATGGTAATGTCCACTCGGTTTAGAAGCTGGCACCTTCGGGTTGCATTGCAGAAGTACTGCACCTCTTGCCAACACGGTAAGTGCAATGCAACCACAATGCACCCGAAGGTGGGACCGGAAGATAATCGTTTGCTTCACATAAAGTAGGTTTTCTGCCCTTTGAAGAGTTGGCAGCCCTTTTATTTTTATTGCTATCGTTTATGGCCCGACCCTCAACACGCTTAATGATCATTCAAACTAGCTTTAACTGCGATTGTTTGTAATTTAATTGCCACTCATGGATTTAATCTGCCCGTTAAGCGTCTGACACTTGTTTGCTTTAAACCTTGTAGCGTATTAGGCTTCCATTCCTGGACATCCGAGAGGTATTTTATTGTCAAAGACTATTGAGATCTCAGAATCAGATCAGAAAGACCGTATTTTGCTAAAACTTTTTACCTAATTTCTCTCTCTAATACACCATTAAAATGCGGAATATATCGCAGTTTCAATCCGAAATAGTGGATGGTCTGTGTGTTGGCTAAGGTAAAGCAAAAATCTCTATATACAAAAGAACGTAAGGGTAACACCAGAACGCGTGACGCACCCGAACCAATCCCACACCGAACTTCATCTTCGTCGTCGTAGCTTAGCAACAGGATGCGGGAGAATGCGAAACAAATTCGAAAAATTCCGGACCAAAGCATTACTGGAGCAAATCACAATTTTTTTTTTAAATTAATCCAGGGAAAGGGGTCCGGGTGAGGAGCTAGATGCAATCGCAAGGGGAGGACGAGAACGAAGATTAATGGATGAGAGTGAGGAAGGAGCATCGATGGCACTAAGGAAAAGGGAGACTGGACCACGTGTGCGACAAGATTCTAAGGGCTCCAGACACAGCAAGTGACAGCGTACAAGTACAGTAGTGCCAAATACATTACGCCCGACATAGCTAGCTCTCACGCTCTATTTGGAATAATTGAGGCATGCTGCAACGATTAACAGACTAGGGAAATGAACACAGACTTCAAGCAGCTGATGTCCGCCGATCTGTCCGCTTACAGGAAGAGCCGGCACTGTGATAGATTAGGAAATACCATTAGGACCAAGCGAAAAACAGAGCTCAAGATTGAGTAGCGTCTTGTGAACAATCGGTGTACTCAGAGGACCAGTTCCTTGAGACCCACCCTTACAAACTGGCTTAATGTTCTGCAAAAAAATGCCCCCATTTTTCGGAGCGAAGCAATAATCGCTTCAAGGGACATGCGGGAGGGAATGTGACGTGAATTTCTGGGAGTATTCTCAAATTCGCCAAAAAGAGGAAGGATTGGAGCGTAGACGTGACGAAATCAATTAAATAACCTGATTCTAGCGACATAAATGTATTTTGGCAGACCCAAAAATTTATGCGGAGTGATGGCGTTGGACCAATACCGCAAGGACATTTTACGAATGGTTTTCAATTAAGAGTCGCCTAAGATTTTGTGTGTAATTAGCTTTAAATTAAATTTCCCTGATAAGAACATTGCGTAAGCCATATCGGCAATAATTTGTAACCCTACATGTACAACTATATACCGGAATGAAGCAAATGAGGTCTTAGAGACCAAAAGCTTCTATAAAACTTTGAAAAAGAACTTACCAGCTTCAACCGGCTCGGTGTTTTGCAGATGTTACCGGTTAGACTGTCCTCCAGGAAGCGGCTGCTAGCATTACAGTTGGCAAAGATCATCTCAAAGCTCGATTCCGCCTTGTTGCTGCAAAAGGAACAAAAAAAACCCTCCCGTTCGTTAATTACCTTACACATTTATAAAATAACAGAATCAATGCTCTCTGCTCTCCTCGCAGCAGCGATTTTCTTCCAATCCCCGGCGCTATATAGTCACGAAGAATTTTTCGAACCATCGTCCCGATTGAGCTGCTGTAAATTAACACTAGAACCGCCGGTAGGACTTTTTTGTCCCATCACACTCGAAAAAGGTGTGTTATTGCGATTGCCCTCGTGATAACGTATTAAAATTTTCTGACTTTTGAAATTTTCTTGACTCTGAACAATAAAAGTGCACGATTTTTTTTTTTTGGCTATCATAAATCGGCTAGTCTAGCACCATTTTTGTACACACTACCGCAATTTTTTTTGGTAACACTGGTTCGTCTGAGCGAACCTATCGCCCGCCCACCACCCAAAGCATCACCTGCTGGCTATTGCGTATTTGGATCCCCAGCACAATACTTGCAGATTAAAACAAGTAGCCTACACGCTGCGACTTGCCGGCTTGCTTGGTCGCTGTGTATGCTCTCCCAACACCCGTGCACCAACCAGTTTGCCTGGTGCACTTAGGACATAGAAGATCAAAGCCTGAAACAGTGTCTTTATACTACTCGATCAAGTACGGAGTGGATGTAGTTGACCAAATGTGTAGAAAGTACTCCGTGAAAAGTGCTAGTAGAAGGGAACCTGACAAAATTTCAATGGTTGGGCCTTGTACAAAGAATTAACAAAAGAAAAGCTATCTAGAAGCGGTTTTCTTTTCAAGCTAGGCGAACAACTTGCCAAAGAGTACGAGTAGAGTTTCGTACGTATGCGTTTCATGTGAGCCAGGTTCTGATGAAGCAATGTAATATTTTGAAACGTAAAGATGTGTTATAGATGCTTTAAATAATTAATCTAGGCGTTCCTTTTGCTTCAGTAGCTTTGTCCTCTTCTTTTGGCAATATTCTAATTTTTGTAATGTATCTAAAGGGAGTCGCAGATGCCCGCGTAGACCCAAACAGCTTAGAGCAAAAGATTTGTTTTATTATCATAAAAAATCTACTTATCACTTGATTGTTTAAATAATTTATAGCTCTAAGCCTAGATTTACTGTCGTTCAACCCTCTAAGGAATAATTATAAGCGTTTATCACTAAAAGCCCTATAATTTTAAATTAATTTAAAGAAAACTGGCCTTTATATCTTTGGTTGGTTAGTCTAGTGTTAAGAGATAAAGCTCACAAATTTTGGCAAAATGTAGTCAACAAGTATATATTGACCACTGACCGTCGGACCGACCATGGGAGCTCCAAACGCCTCAAATTGCCACAGTTGAGTTGCAAAGTTTTCCTCGAACTGAATGCAATGTTTTACTACATGATGCCCAAACTGTTCCCAAAAAAGCTTGCAATAATCTACTAACCTATTTGAACAATTCTACTGAATGATCTTAAAGTTTCATTGTATGGAGCGAACCCCCCATAATGAATAATACTCACATCAAACCTCGCTTAGCATGGAACGCTAGCAGCAACGCACGGGAAAGTGGATCCTCCAGCTGATGCAATGCCATCGGTACCGTTTCCACCTGCACGTACATCCCTTCCGCCAGCTCATCCTCGCCCAACAGCCAAAATCCGGCCACACGCAACAAGTTGCACCACCAGTGCGCTAGCTCGTCGTAGCAACAGTCCGTCCCATGCACACTGCACGATCCATCGAACGGGACCGGTTTTTCCAGCCCGAACGTATCCTGCAGCAGTTCGGTGAAGTACAGGATATCGCCACTGACGCCACTTCCGGTTGTGGAGAGATCCGCAACCTCACTCGATTTGCTACCATGATGATGATGGTCTTCCTTCGCTTCCTTACCGCTGAGTAGGTTACCGGCCGTACCGGGGTTTCCTTTGCCCGGGGTGCCGTTTGATGTGCCGTCACGGACGGTTCGTTCGTGTCCGGATCCAACCAACAGTTGGAGCGCTTGCTGGAGTAGATTCAACCGATACTCACGCATCACGTACTCGATCGGATCGGCACTGTTGCAGAGGGTTGTGAAGAGTGCGGTAGAGGCGTCGTTGCGCTCGCCATACCGGAACCGGTTGGTGGTCAGGAAGCGGAATCCGTACGGTGTGAAGAGCCACCGGAATCGTCGGCTGGTGTGATCACTTGCCAGCTGTTTTGCTTGCGCCAGGTAGTATCGGCAGTAGTACTGTAGGAGTCGCGGATAGCTTCGCTTAACGCGCAGTGCCGCCAGCAGATAGATCTCAATCGTATCGTCCACGGAAATGACGGAGGCCGCCGTTTCGGCCATATTTACCGCACACAAGCTCATCATAAGCCCGTTCGCATCCGTCCGGTTCGTGACGAGATGCAGCTGATTGAGCCGATGGTACAGCAACGCCAGCTCCCGTGCCGAGTGTAGCGCATGCATCCGCTCGCCTTCCGGCTTGAACAGTCCGCCAGTTCGGCGCGATAACCAACGGCCAATGTAAAGCCGATGGAAAAACATACGCACAAACTGCCAGGCGGTGGTGGACACACGCTCGAATCGGGTCGATGGGAGCGAAAGGCCAAACGATTGCAGACACAGCTTCGCCTCACGGTACGATGCGTCCGCATTTCCACGCCGAAACTCCACATCCGACTGGCGCTTGTGCTTCCAGTAGTCGGTTGAGGCACGGGACCGTGGCAACAGTACCGGATCACCGTACACCAGCATCCGCACAAGACAGAACGCTAGAAACATAAAGTTCACCAACGCAAGCAGCAAGCTCGACGATAGCCGGGACCAGGAGAGTGATTCTTCCAACGCTAGGATGCGGCGTGTGGTGCCATACTCTTCCGGCTGCTCGCTGGTCGCAAGCGACAGCAAACTACCGAACGGATTCACCACCAACACGGCCAACATAAACATACAGATCGTCAGCCGTGCGTTCGATGACATGCCGCCCAATCCGGACGATAGCATCTCATCATCCAGCAGATCATCGCCACCGGCACTCGAAAGCGATCCAGACCCGGTAAACGGCGATCCGGGCATGGAACTGTCCGAGTGGGCCGGCGATGAAGATGGGTTCGATTCGTCGCTGCGTGGCGGTGTAATCGGACCGGCCATCATCTCATCCGCCAGATGCTGCTGCCCGACCAACAAATCCTTCAGCGAATGTTTCTGATCTGCCAGCCGCATCTTGTACGCCATGTTTTCCTGCTTCAGCTGATTGTTCTGCTTCTGCAGATGGCGGATGTGATCGATCGCTTTGCGCAGGATGGCCGATTTGTTCAACTTCGCGTCCACCCCGACGACGATGTTTTTCAGCTCGACGATGCAACTATTGATGGAGGTGCGGTACCGGCGTTCGATAGCGTTGTGCGCGGACCGTTTCACTTCCTTCACCTTCGGCACACCGCCGGACGGTGGCAGCCGGCTAAGCTGCACCTTCGGCTGTACGTCCGGTGCGATCTGTTGCTGTTGCTGGTGGGGCGGCGGGGGTGCCGGTGCGTCCAGCACGACGGGAATGCCCGCTGCCAGGATCGGCCCGTTCGGTGTGTTTACCAGTGTGTGCAGGTTTGGGTTGGGTTTTACCGTTACCATGCTGGTGGCCGGTGCGGTCGCTGCAATTGAGTGAACATTCCCGTTCGTGTAGATCAGTGGTGTGTTGGCCGGTAGAAAGACGGACTGTTTGTCCACCGTTTGTAGCGTGATCAGTTGCGGCATAAGGTTCTGGACACGTACGTTCGTGAGGCCAGACATTAGGTTGGCCGTGGCCGGTTGTGGTTGGGTAACGGTGGTCCCTGCTACGGACACACCCACTCCCGGTGCCGGTGCAATCTTTTTCGTGTACGTTTGTTGTACGGCCGGCGAGCGAGCGTTCTGCAGCAGGAAGGTGGTTTGGGTGGTGGGTGTAGCGGTGGATGGTGCTGCCGACGAGGTAATGGTGTTTCGGTTTGGGGCCAGTATTACCGAACGACCTCCCGTTACGAGATGGTTTGTCGTTTGCAGATGTATTTGGGGAACTTGATGTGGTTGGGGCAAGGTGGCCGGGACTGCTGGTCCGGCGGGATGCATCGATTGAAGCATCGCCGGGGCACACATCACCATCGTCTTTTGTTCCTCCTCCTTGGGCGATACCAACGGAACGCTGCTCGGGGTGGCTGGTTTTGGTGCCAGCAGTATCGGCTCTTTTGTCGCCGCACCGGATGGACCGGGTGATGCTTCCAATGCGAGACATTCCTCCTTGATCGTGACGCTCTTTTCTTTCGGCGACGAGACCGAATTGGCCGCAGCGGCTGGATCCGTACCGAGCGTTTCCTCCCAGCCAAAGTTGGTGAGAAAATCTTCACCCATTATGTTGAGCAGCTTTTCCTCGTTCATTTGATCTGTGGATGATGATGCAATGATGAGTGAGCTCTCATTATTTTAACCAAAAAAAAGACGCTAGACGATCATTTTATTGAACTGAACGAACTGTACAGTTACTGATCTGTGAACCTAACTCTAGTGAAAATGACATTTAGGTGTAATAAAACTGCGATACAAAAAAAAACACCAAAAACTACTTACATATATCGGTGATGTCGCCAATATCGCTGATATCGTTCATGTCCGCCATACCGATGTCGTCCTCCTCGTAGTTACCACCGTTCGAGAAAAACAACCCGGGCGGCGGTTGGAACGGATCGTTCCATCCGCGGTCTTGATCCATTTTCCACTCCTCACGTATCCTACACTTTATTTCAAAGTTGCACTACTTAAACTTCTCTCCGTAGAAAAATAAATGGCAATCAATGCGTAGCAGCAAAACAGTTTCCGATCACCAACAGGCTGCTTTGATGACGAAATAAAGGCTTTCCGCGCGTTGTTAAAGATCTCTCGGTGCAAAACATCAGATCATACCGTCTCGACCAATCAGAGGCCACCGTTTAGCATCGTATGATGTTGCTAACCACCCTGTGACGTCACGCCAGCCAACATTAGTCCCGCTGCAATATGTTTGCGGCGCATATAAACGCACACACACACGTGGCCACGTTTCGTACGTGTGCACTTGAGTTAGTTGAATGCTGCACTTGATTCTGATTGCTTGAGAGTGTTTAGTTTTGGGTCGAATGGGTTGAAACGATGGATAAATGTACAGCACAAAATAGGTTTATTGCAGCAGCACAATGATGTCCTCGCTTTAAGCGCGCCGTTGTTTTGCTAAAACTGAAAGCTCCTCATTTATTTTGATTAAATTGACAACGGGGTGTGTAAATTTGAAACCGAACACCCGTTTATAGTGGCGCGTTCGGGTGCTGCCACGGAAAGACACACCGTGCGCCGTATTTTTTTTATAAAGAAATAATTGCAAGATAAAACGAGAGCCGTTTTGGTATATTGTTGCTGCTGCTAATAGGGATGAGAATAACAACTCCTTTCAAGGAATTCATTCATTCTTCCGCACACTCGAGTGTGATTTGATTACCTTAACTACTCTATTGGGAATCGTTATAAATCGTTTGCGATTCGATTCCTAACAGAGTTGTAAAAACTGTTTGTGAGGAATTTATTTAAATCATTCCTTTTTCTTGACTTAACGACCTACTAAAATACGCCAACCATCTACTAGACTTGCTGAAACCACGTAGTTGGATAGTCAGTCCTTAGTAAAGTCAAACATTAGAAAGATGTAAATCACTTACTCACTCTCTTCCTCAATACGTAGTAACACTTGTTGTGAATGGCAAGCTTCTTAAAGGTTGTAAAAATGACCTACAATACATGTATGGTAACACACGAGCTATAATTAAAATATATTTTATTATTATAATTAAGAGGAATTTAAAACTAAAACCTGTTCCCCCACAAGTGGAGCGTTCTAGAATGGGTGATGATGAAATTGGGAAACGATTATGATCTGCCTGTGTGAATGTATGTGTATGTGTGTGATTTTTTTTCTTCTCAAAAATATTGATTCATTTTAAAATCAAAAGAGAGCTTACAATACGGACAAATTTACAATTAAATTGAGCAAAGCATGCTTGCATGATTAACACGTGTTCAACGCTCGCATCACCGCATCAATTCGGGTGATGTTGAGCGCAGTTGGCTGAGAGATCCTTATTTTTCATGTTTTGGTCTATTGCCCACCAAACTACGATCTTTTCATTAGTGATAGAGATGCAATAGCACGTTTGCTCTTGACGAGAGTGAAATGATAGCTGCCATTTTCACAGCGTTAAATGTGTTAAAAGAAACACCCCCCCCCCCCTCCCCCACCTCGCTCCCCATCGTACATAGGCTGGGGTTTAAAACAAAAGCGTGTATAGCCACACAGGACGCGCACGCACAATTACACACACACACAAATTTACATACATCACATTCACAATTGTTCGCTTTTAAAATTATCGTTGCTACATACCACCGCGAGGAATTATTTTGCTTATGCGGGAAAATTATAATAGTACCTTGCATGTTTTTTTTTCTGTCGTTTGTTTTTTAATTACCGAGCCTATTTTATCAAATAGGGCAAACGGTAACCACACACACACACACACAAACAACAACTAGAAGCAACAGAAGCAGCTAGTTGTTACAAATTATTGATTAGCATATTATTGTATTAAATACATAAATACTCCCCCCCTAGTTGCCGGGCTAGCTCATCCCTATCCTTCAATCTAGCATCCCTATCCATCCATACAAGAACACACATGCACACCACACTCCCACACACACAATCAAACTAGCTCTTTTGTTTTTTACGCGCATCACCTTATCATATTGCACGGTCCTAAAGGACACTCTTATTCGCTACTTCTAAGGGAGTGGGCGAACCTAATTCCTTGTCGATTTGGGAAGGCGTTTTTAAATGCTTCCGATGCATTGGAAGACACACGCGAATCGAATGAAATATGGGGCCGGCCCATACGATTGGAAATACTGCAGTTATGGGTATTCTAAATCGGACACTTGGAATTTGGCCGTTCTCCCTTCTTTTCGATGCATTTATTGGTTTCCTAGAGTTGTAAAACAACATCAAAAATGTGCAGAACGGCCGAATTCGAAATGTCCGATTTTGCATACCCAGCACTGTACGAGGTAGCAGACAGGTGAAGCAGGTGAGAAGCATCTGCTCACTACAGCAAGAAGAGAGATTTTGTTTCTAGGGGAGTGAGTCATAATAATTGAAGAGTGAATAACAAAAACAGTGACAAAATCTCTTTGAGCTGATTTGAATCGAATAGTTTGACAAGCAGAATTAAACTCATTCACTCACTCCATACTATGACACCGAATACTATACGGCTGGGTGGTGGTGGAGGTGGCACAACGGCACCAATCTTTACGCGACAGAACCGGAGTTCAAATTCCATTCCAAGAAGAATAAAAAGAAGCGACTATACAGCTTCATTTATCCTGTGTGTATGTGTGTGGCTGAGGGGCGCTTAGGGGCGGCGAAGAAGAAGAAGTATTTGTGTGTCGGAGGTTTAGCATATGCAAAAAAAAACTTCCGGTTTAGCATCCGGTAAAATCTAACATGGCAAACACCTCTACTCTGTCGAGTGTGTATGTATGTTGAAGGGGGAGGGTGGGGGGAAATGTTGTGGCAAAAAATTAATCCTCCTGTCCTAAATGAATACCGAAATGTAGTTCATACAATCGTGTCCCGATTGTCAGTTGTCGTGCTGCATGCTATTATCACCCTTGTCCTCGCCCGTCTCCATCGCGGTGACTGCCACCATCGGTACATCGTCTTCCTCCTCGAGCTCTTCCCCCTCGCTACCGTCTCCATCGAGTGCGGTGGCATCCTTTACGATTGTTTCATCACCCACCGTACTGTACTCATCATGGCCTGGTGAATCGATACCCTGCTGCTGCTGCTGTTGCTCCTGCTGTTGCAGCTCCTGCTCATCATTATCGTCCGGTGGTGACCGCGGATAATTACCACCGGCGCCGGGATGATGCTGTACGAGCGGGACCGGCTGCGGCTGGTGCAGCTGCTGCGAGAACAGACTGATCTGATGCTGGCGAAATCGGTTCAGCACGTCAAAGTGCGTGTACAGGTTGGTGGAGTTCGCTTCGCTCGGGTAGAGGTGGCGATCGAAAGCCGCCCCGAGCCGCTTCAGCAGATCGGTAAACGCTTTCTCCTCCTTCCGTATCCACGGACGGTGATCGTCCTGGATCTGATATGGTGTAACGTGTACGTGCACATTGATGCACAACCGACAGAGCGTTTCGAGCAGGCTGCGGGACGTAATCCAGGTGTTTTTGCCACCACCATGCCCACCATCCAACCAGTACATATCGCTAATGCGTGACACCAACCGCATCATCGTGCTGTCGTCCGGTGTGAGCGTTTTGTAGTAGTGGAACTCGTAGATGAACTGGTTCAGCACCACGCAACCTTTGCTGAAACCGATCAGCTTCAGGCTGGCCTTGTCGAGGTTCAAATTTTCGCGCCACCATAACAGTTCGACCAGGTTCGGTTCGGCCGACTCGGTGCCGGATGCGTCATAGATATTGCTCTGGGCGAAACAGATGTTAGAAACGGATTAGAAAGAGCTAAACGCAACCACGGAAAGGGAAGCGCTTCTGTAGCTTACCTGCAAGATATCGACATTGTTCTGTTTGCACGGCAGTACGTCACCACCGTAACCCTTGGTGCTGGAAGCGCTCAGCAGCTTGTGTAGGAAGTCCTGATCCAGGATGGGTTTCGTTAGTTTTTTCGTGAGATTTATCAGCAACCTGGCGAAGAAAAAAAGATTAAACACTCGTAAAAAAAAGCATCAAAGCCTCCGAGGTTGCAAATTCTTTCCCTTACTCCTCGAGATGCTGCAGCGAAAAGTGCATGGGCGTATGGTCCGGTATACCAGCATTGTTGCCACGCACGAAATTGTCGAAACAGCTGAACGTGCTGTACTCCATCCGCATCGGACGCACCACCACAATGTGCGACTGGGGAAAGGATTCCCGCAGCAGTAGGGCTGTGTTTTCCAAATTCCATTTGATGTAGTTCTTGTTGTCCCGGTTCGATTCCATCTTTTCCGGAATATCCTATCAGGGGGCGAGAAAAGGGCACATTGAATAGGATTCCGAAATGAAACCAACAAATGAGCAGATCTTCATCATGCGACAAATCATTGGAGAAGATGGTGGGAGCCGCAGCTACACTCCTACCATCGCTTCATTGATTTTAAAGCTGCATATGGTAGCATACGCCAGGGAAAAACTCGGCGTCTTCTCACAGATTAAATTCCAACCAAAAATCCAACCTACCTGCACATCACCGCCGAAATAAACGATGGCACTGCACTTATCCTTCGGCGCGTTGCCACCGCGCAACAATGGCGGACAGTAGATAATACTATTGGTACGATTCTGGTAGCCCTTGACGCCATTGATTCGGCAGGGTGTACCCTTATTGCTGGACTGCACCGGTGGTTGCTGTTGCTGCTGCTGCTGCTGCTGTGCCGGTGCAATCGATGGCCCGGTATCCGCTTCCGCGTCATTGGTAGCGAGCGAAGTGGTCACCGTTGGTGGCGGATCGTTACAGCGTACGTTACTCATTGCTATTCGAATTGGCGCCTTTTTTGCTCATCAACTAAACACTCTGCAAAACAGTAAAACAAACAACCGAAACTATATTAGTCTTAGATGCGCTCGTTTGCTAGATATGTTGCTGTAATATGTACACCCGTTTAGAATTTGTGGTTTACGAATCAATGTATGAAGCGTTCCAGCTTCAACCAGGTTGTTTCGCGACTGATGTAGCGTCCGAAAGAAGTGAAAGCTAACTAAACGCTTCCATCGGTTACTTATCGGTGCAGATTATTGGCGGCGCTGTCACATAGGCACATAGGCTTCTATTCTAATTTCCCATCAAACTACGCCTGACTTGCATATTTTCTCTCTCTTTCTCTCTCGCTCTTTTTTTCTTCTAAGATACATCAACCACTTTCGACTATCCAGAGGATCCAATTTCCGTCTCCGTTCCGATTTCTCCACCATAGATCCACGCCATTCCATGCCACAAACGTGACGTGATTTTAAGTTCATCAGGAGATCGAGAAGCGGCAGTAGCCCTTCGTATGTTTTGCTGTTGTGACGAAGAGAATCCCGATCTGATCTAGCAACCAGTATCACACATGCACGCATCAAAATGAAACGTACTGCACATGCGCTAGAGATATGCCACCATCTGAGTAGGAAGTGAGTGAGTGAATTTAATCCCGTCATGCGAAATTATTGAATTCAAATCAGCTCAAAGCGTTCCTAGGGAACCGGACGGTTTTCTCTGTGGGAGATCCACAGAGAGAAAGAGAAAGGGAGAGAGAGAGAGAAAGAGAGAGAGGGAGAGTATAACTTCGAAAATAAGCTATTGTAATGTATTAGGTTTTCATGGATCTTTGAAGAGTGAGTGAATGATTTGAATCTTTTAACCCACTCTTCTTTTGTGATTCAAATCATTCAAAAGAGTGAGTTCATCTTTAACAGGCGAGCGCGCGCGCGCACGCACACCCAACCTCTTTTACATCAGAATGTAATGAGTGAAGAAAAAAAAATAATAAAGTGGTCAGTTGATGGATATGCAAAGAGAGGGAAGCAAAAAGGGCGCGCGCATCAGACCAACCAACGAAGACCGAATGTTTAAAATTAGTTCTTGTTTTGCCCGTCTAAATTTACTCAGCATTACCAACAAGGAGAGCATTCGGCGCAACATAGATAGGACTGGCGCACGGTCGGCGAGTCCAAAAGTGACCCTGTGTGTGTGTGTGTATTTTTCACCCTCTTTCACAACACCACACATCTCGTCACATGCGATCCAGTCACGGGCAAGTGTCGTCCATCTACCAATCTGTCCGGACGGTGACCAAGCAATCCAACAAAGACTACCGGGTTACTGGCGTGAGTTCTGCCCGAAAAACAGGAACCATACACCACCCCACCCACTTCACATCAAACGGGAGGGGGGGTAGTGCCACACACATGTGTGTGGGTTTGTGTGCGTGTGTGTGCACGTGCGTTAGTGTTATTGTGTGGTGCAAAGCAGCCATTTTTTTCTCTCCTCTTCTCCAGTGCGTAGTGTAGTGTGGATTCCCCGCCGATTGCGGAAAACGGAAAGAAAAAAAAATCAAGAGATCCCGAAAACACACACAACGAGTCAACCATGATCCGGCAACGGTCGTCGGTGCGAAGCCGCGGTTCATCCTCCACCACGATCAGCGATCCTCGCGAGAAGGTAAAGGACTGCTGCCGCAAGTTTGTCGCCTTCATGTGCACCCAGGTCGGGGTGGGTGGTTTAATAGTGGCGTACGCACTGGTCGGGGCGGCCAGCTTTATGTCGATCGAAACGCAAGAACCGAACCCACTGATCGAGCATGTCGTTACGCTGCGGCGAAATTGTGCCGCCGAGCTGTGGGACGTCACCGAGCAGCTAAACCTGTTCAACAGCTCGATCTGGCATTACGAGGCGGATCTGGTGCTAAAGCGCTACCAGGACGATTTTGCCGAAGCAATCCGGCGCGGCTACGATGGCCGATCGCCGGAGGAGGTGTGGAACTTCCCTGCCGCGCTCATGTTCTGTCTGGCAGTGTTTACGATGATCGGGTACGGCAATATGGTACCGCGGACCGCTTGGGGCAAGGGTGCGACAGTCATTTACGCCACGTTTGGCATACCGCTGTACATACTGTACTTTATGAACATGGGCAAGGTGCTCGCGTCCACGTTCAAGTGGCTGTACACCTGGTTCCACGAGTGTAGCCATCGGAGCGACGAGGACGGTGGGCTCGCGCTGGAGGAAGGCCCGGGTGGACTAGCGCCCCGCAAGCGTATTATCGTGCCGACTACAGCCTGCCTGTGGGTGATCACCATATACATCGCCACCGGGACGATCATGTTTGCCGAGTGGGAAAAGTGGACCTATCTCGATTCGGCCTACTTCTGTGTGACCAGCCTGTGCAAGATCGGGATCGGCGATCTAGTGCCGGGCGCGAACATACTGGACTCGCAGAGCGGCAAACCGACCAAGCTGGTCATTAACTTCGTGTACATGCTGCTCGGGATGGGGCTGGTCGCGATGTGCTACATACTGATGCGGGAGGAGGTGCGGATCAAGATGCAGGAGATTAAGGAGGATACGCGCCTGTGCCTGGAGGATCTGAGCGCCAAATTTGCCAAGTGCTGCGGTACGAAAGACTCGCAGTACTATGACTAAGGTGCGGGCTAACACTGCAACATATGCGTCCATCAACAACAAACACTCTTTTGTGTGTATATGTGTTTGTGGTTTTCTCGTTCCCAGTGACCAATTCCATGTCCATGTTTAAGGAGCAGCAGGAGAAGACGAAGCAGAAGAATTGATGCCTTCCCAGCCGTAAGCGCTGATGTATTAGTAGTGTAACAACTTTTTATCAAGATTATCTCAAGCGAATAGGCGCGCGAACTATAGAAGCAGCCAAAATATTTAAAAAAAATCACACACCAACTCCACGTTGATGTTCAGATGTGGGAAACAAACCAACAAAAAAAAGAACCCTTTTTTGTAATATGAATCACACACCGTTCATCAAAAATAAAACGCCAGCTATCAATCGATTTCCTATATTTGAATTAAACGTCTTCATTGAAAAAATAATGGCTTAGTGAATCAACTCCACCTCCGACGCATTAAAACCGGAGTATACTCAGGAAAAAAAAATCCGGAATTTACTAGTTAATTAGAATTAATCCGGAGTTATTACTCCGAAGTAATTTGGAGTAATCTCCCATATTAACTCCGAATTCAACTTCGGAATGCACTGCGGAATCAGTTGCACGTTACTCCGGAGTTAACTTCAACAAAGAACGAAGACAGACGCCAATACGTGGCACCCAGATGGAGTATTTTCGCCCTCTAAACTAACAACCAATTTCTCGCCAATAATCGTGCTTCCTCCCATCAAGGATCTTGCGTGAGTGGCTTGATACGAAACACACGTGATTTTATACTCTCAGCAAAGCTAATCGCGTGTTGGGTCTCATTACTCGTTTTTTCGTAAAATGTCCGTAAAATCCTTGATGTCTAATAGTGTCTTAATGTCTCTAAAAGGGCCTGCAAGGCTTTGTACTTTTGTTGAGTTGCGCTTGTGTCGTTTGGACGACTGATAGAATGACGGCCATTACTACAATAGTCACTCTTCGGTTCCTTTCGGGTTACCACAATGCATCAATTTCCTCACCACCGCTGTCGCTTGTTAAGCCTCGAATCCCCACAAATCATCCATTCTCACTCCCAAGCTTCCTTTCACCGCTTGGGACATTTGCCCAGCAACATTAATGCTGCTTTCCTTCTTTTCTGTATCTCCCTACATACGCATTCGTGTCACCTGGGTCTTAGACCTCCTCTCCACGTCTTAATGAGAATGTCTTTGTCCTCATGACTGTAAAGTTCTACTTGACTTCATTCTAGCGTTTGTCCCCTTCATTTTGACCGACGTCCAGAAATGCCTCGCCTCATGTCTAGTTCTTCTCGGAATCCCTGAAACGCAGATATTTGAAATCAATAAAATAAAAAATAAAATCGCTTATCATTCGTAGTAGGCTAATCGATAGCCAATATAAACTCAAGATTATTTTTTCCAGCCAATACTCATTTCGCCATTCCTTCTATCAACAATTTCCTGCCAATGGCATGATCTGTATCAGGCCAACAAGGGACAAAAAATGGAAATTTGAAATTTCCCGTGACCCTGGGCCTTATCAGTGCAACAGTGGAATGCAGAACAAAAAAAAAACCCCCCGGGACATTACAATCCTCTTTAATCATCACGCGACCGTACGCGGTTTCTCTGTGGCGGCTGTTTTGAAAAATGCATCCCTTCTGGGTGGCGGTGGGAGGGTGGAGTTGGAGCTGGGTAGAATTATTCTTCTCTTTGCCCTTTCGATGATGCCCAAACCAAAGAAGAATGCGCGCGCGTCCATCTGCATGTGTTGGTTTGGCGTGTGGGCTTTGTTTTTGTAGGTGGGTACAGTTTCCTTGTATGCGCGTGCGTTTTACTCCCACATCCCTTCCGCCGCTTACCTGGGCTGGCCTTTTAGCGGATGTGTGTACGTATACGTGTGTGTGTGAATGCTGGGTACGCCTGACGGGGTAGCTAGAAATGAACATAAACATTGCTAAAACATTGGCGCACTTCCTTCCATCTACTTACCACACACAACCGGCTGAACGCTCCGAGGGTGATGGAAGTGGTGGTAGGGGGGGGGGGGGGGGGGTGAGTTCGAATTTTCACCTTCCCGTTGATAGCAGCCCACTCGTTGGTAGCGTGGGGGTGGATGGATTGCTCACAAGTTGATCTGTTGTCGGATGCTTTTCCAAAACTGTTTTCCCTGCACGCACTGTTTGCGTCGGTGTATGTGTGAGTGGTTTTTGTTGTTGTTTTTTTCTTTCTCTTTCTCTTCCTCCTCTATCTTCCACCCAGATCAAGGATCATACACACAAGGGTACACACACACACACATCGCCCTTCCCCCTAGCCGCTCCGCATTACGTGAACGGGTGTGGGAAAACGCGTCCTGCTGGGTCGTCCTGCCGCTAGTCCCCTTTTCCGCTCGGTTCGCTTTGTTTGTTTTACGCCGTGCAGCAGCAAAGGGACGCCCAACATTGCCCAACCATTCCGTTCAACGCGCAGCACAAACAATAGCAGCACGGCCCAATTTTCCGCTTTGGCCACCGGAACTAGCCTCACCATACACACGCACACACACGCACACCGGACGCGCAGCAATGTGCTGCATCAGGCGTAAACAACTGCACCCGGTCCGATGTTGTCTGGACGCTCCGTCGCACTGAGTGTTGCAGGTTCCTGGGGACGCCTTACCGCACACACACACACAACAGCCCAACAACAAAACAATTTCGCGCGGATTCACACAAAACAATGGATGCTGGAATGATGCTTAACCGTAGCTTGACTCACACACAAACACTCCTAGCACCGGTTTTTTTTTTACGCCTTCTTCGTGAAACAAATAGCACACTTGCGAAAAAGGGTAAAACGCGTACACACACACACACACACACACACACACACACACACACTGTGCTGGTAATGGCAAATCGTTGTTTGCAGTGTGTTTTTTTATTGTTTTTTTTCTGTGCCGCGCTTTTGCTTCACACCGCGTTTGACTATTGTGTGTGCTGCAAACTTTTCGCTTGTTGTATACACACACAGATGCGAACGCACGCACCAGAGCGGTTTCAGTGCTGCCAAAGTCGTCGGTCAAGGGAACGCGGGCGGCCGTTTCGAACGTCAACAAGCCGCCAACCGGCGCCATATTGCCGCCAAAAAGCAATACGAGCGCGTTTATGGTTGATGGTTAGCGAGCCTGTTGTCGGTGCCGAATGTCCTCGCTGAAGCGAATGTTTCAAACTTCAAAATTTTGCCTCGAAGGGAACCGTTATCCTTCGTTTCAATGATGAAAAATATTCAACCATACTTGGATAACGATCTACCCCGTGTAGATCATGCGTTTTGCATGGGAGTTTCTATTTTCCCGGATAAGGAAGCTAACAACTTTTGATCTGCTTGTCGTATTTGTATGAAAATTTCAAAAAAGGAGAGTCTATCAGTTGGAAGATTTTTTTTAAATTTATTTATTTATTTCAATAATTTTTTGTTATATTTTGCTTCATTCATATTAAATATTAGAGCCTTTAGAGATGATATTATCTTATTTTTTAGGCACGTTTTTTTTTAAGTTCAAGGATCACCTGAAACAAGCTCTTTGGATAAGCTTTCGAGCAAAGCTTAGAGCTCGAATCCTTTCCTCTTGTCCTTATGCTGAGCTTTTAGACAGTTTGCAGCTAGGTATTATTGTAGGCGTAAAGTGGTGATGACGAAAAAGCGAATAAAGAGATTCAAATCTTACAATTCGAATTCGAATCCGTGTTACGTCTTCCATCATATGACATATACGTGCTATATGGCGAACTACTTGAGCCTTGGAATGTTTAACTCAGCCTTCCCCCTCCCCTCCTGGACGGGGTGGAAGGTTTGTGATGGGGTGTTCCACTAAAAGATGCCAGCCAAAAGACGCATCGCAGTCGATCCAGGAGAAAAATTAGTGCAAAACGAGGAAATTTCGATGCAGCAAAATCTTATGTTACGTAACAGGAGAACACACCAGCCTAAACGGTAGCAAATCTAAGATTAAAAAACGAACATAACATAATTAATGTTCTACTATACGGCGGTAAGCTGTAATATGTAATATGACGTGAACTATGCCCAACGAGAAGAGAGCAGTTTGAACATGACTCGATAGGACGCTACCTTCGCCGAACCGTGCGAACTTGGACTAGCTTCAGGATCGTGGCACAACTCCGGTGCTGGAGCAGTTGGAGAAAAATAGCGATCTGATAGTGGGCAAACCACCTACAGATAATTCAAAAGGGTGTTAAAAATCCCTCAAACAACTAATGCAGGTTCTCAATAACCTCCCCATCTTGCAACAAGAGCAATGAAAATGGACTACACAAATAGCTGATGTAATATTATTGGAGGATGCTTACCTACTTCATCTAGGAGAAATCAGCTCATCAGCTGTAGATCTGTTCGATTTCTTTCATAGTGATACGTGTACAGAAAAGAAAGGAATATTAATTTTCGATCTTAGTTTTCTTTCAATGCAAAGAACTCATAATTTAAAAAAAAATTCAAAACAAATCTTCTCAACTATTTTCCAGACATCAGATATACTTGAAGACCACGGCCCGATACTAACTCGCTCGCTATTGCGCCAAATCGTTACTGTGTGTTTGTGTACACATGCTTACAAAGTACAATGTTGATTTTCGGGGCTGCTGCTGCTGTTGCCACTGCTGACCACCAACAACTACTGTCAATGCGCGCCATGGCTGACTACTGATGCGCCGTGTTGCCGCTTCTGCTCCGCTTCGTTTTGCACACACACAAGACAACAGGAAAAGTGTTGGATTTTATCAGTAAATTTTTATTTTACAACTTGGTTTTTATTTTTTTCCCCGTGACGAAAAAAAAAAACGGATGGCCTCGATATCAATGTATATATAGGTTCATGTGTGTATGTGTTTGTTTGCCTCTTGAAATGTTTAGAATTCCTTCTTCCAGCTTCCACACACATTGTCCCGTCTTCTCTTACTTTTACTTTGTTTCTCAAATTCTGTCAATGCTATATGAAATATATATATTTATAGAACTATCCCCCTCCCTTTTCTGTTTTCGATGAGAAAACATTCAGAAAAAAGATAATTGATTATCTAAGGAACCCAGTAGTTGCCTATAAGAGTATTTGTTTTTTTTTGTTTAAGCAATCGTATCATTGATAGACTATCTTGTTTAAATTGAAAGATTGTGTAGTCGACTGTCGACCGCCATTTTCTCGTCCCAATGCCTTCAAGGGGACGCCGAGGACCCAACGGCTCACACCTGGTACTCTCACGAATCACACACCGTGCCTCTAAATGGTACTCTCACCCTTTCTTTTTCTCTCTCTCTCTCTCTCTCTCTCTCTCTCTCCCGCTCTCTCTCTTTCCCGCTACGTATGGCAATTTAGTTTCCTTTTATTTGATTCTTTACTTTATTTAGTTTTCCTGCGATAAAAACTATACTCTGCGCGACCCTGTTGTGTGTGTGTGTGTGTTTGTGTGTGAGGTTCACGACGCTACTTAAACCCACGTTTATAGTACTGGTTCAAGTACCCAATACCATTTCTATCGTACCTTTCTGATCTGTATTGTTTTTTTTTTGCATGTTTCTTCTCAGTTTTGTTTTGTAAAAATTCTATGTCATGGATTTAAATCACTACAGGATTCGCTTAAATTATTACCTTTTTTTTTTTTGCTTTTGTTTCTCAAATGTAATATTTTTGTTTTGTTTCGCTCACTTAAATATCGTAATAAAAACGTCTTGATGCAATTGTTGTAATTCCCACCATTTCTATTAACGTCTATTCGGGATCTTACACAGTGGTTAATTCGACCCGCTGCTTCTCCACTCTCTGCGTATGTGTTTGTGTGTATTGTTTTTTTTATGTGTGTGTCTATTGTTACGTGCATCACGTGTGTGTTGGAGGAGAGTAATGTTTCTGTGTTTGTAGTCTTTCTTTACACACTATTATTTGATTTTCGCTTACTGAGTTGTTCTTCAATTTCTGTCTGATTGTATACATATATTTGATTATGTTAAATACGGTTCAAATCTGTATGTGTGTTTTTTATTTATTCGTCGGACTTCTGTTTGCTTTTTTAAATCAAATGCAAAACAAAAGGTGACAAACTCAAACACAAAAAAGACCAAATCTCTGTGTGTGTGTGTGTGTGTGTGTGTGTGTGTGTGTGTGTGTAATTTTATCATATAGTTATTTTGTTGTGTTGCTTCAAAATTTGTTATTTCTGTAGTTTTTGCTTGTTTCTTACAATCTTAGGTAATATACTGTTTAAGGGAGGGGAGGGATTTTGCGTTTTTGTTTTGCAATATGTCAATATACTTTATATATATAATTTTGGGAATGGCATTTCATACGATACTTCAATAATAATCCTTCGAGATAGATGTTTTAACTGTTGTAGCATTTTCTTTTGTGCACTTTTTTTTCTTTGCTGTTTGCTTGTGTTTTTTTATAGTTACGTTCGTGTGTGAGACTTTTTCGCCTTTTCTACACACACATTTTCCATAGCCTTAGTATATACATGTTACACGAATGTATGGGTTCTTTTCTACTTTCGTGTTTTTTTCTTATTAATATTTGAAGACTTTCTTTTTTATTTCAACCTTTTTTTCTTTCTCAAATTGCCGTTTGCTTTCGACAAAGAAGAAAGCACGAATCTACTATTAAAATTAATTTATAAACTTTTATCGCTTTCGCTCTCTTACTCTCTCCTTTTCCTCTCTTTCTCTCTCTCTCTCTCTCTTTCTCTCTCTCTCTGTTTAATACACACAAAGAGGGAAGAAAGGAAGCAAAGGTTCCTCTAGTTTTGTTTATCTTATGACAAAAAATAACTAAAACAAATGCGAGAAAGAACATGTTTTTTTGCTTGTTTTGTTTACTTCTTAAGATAAAAGTTTCATCCGACGCGCAGCTACATTCTTACTCTAATACGCTTTTATAATATCGATCAAATTGAAATCAAATGCAAATTCTCTCTTTCTCTCTCTCTCTCTCTCTCTCTATCTTTCTTCACTTTCTCTCCCCTCTGGTAACTAGGTTTGTCAGACGTAACGTTTGATCGTTCGCCATTATATCTTTGCCATCTTGGTTGTGTTTCTCTCCATTTTGTTTTAGATTTGTTTTTAAAGATATACCGTAGCAGCATATTCGAAGAGCGAGAAAGATTGGAAAAATCCTGGTGATACACAATAGAGAGGGATTGGATGAACAAAATACTTAGTTGCACTGGTTATCCGTCTGTCCGAATATTCGGGGTACTATAAGGGGACTTTACAGCTGTCAAAATTGATCCGTTTTGAGTAAGGAAAATCTCAGGGATTTATTACTATTGAAATGTGTTTTTATCTTCTTGTTGTTGTTTGTTTGAATCTAGTAAAAATTAAGAATTCGCTTCTTCTTGGAGTGTATGGCAGAAATGAAGATGTATATATATACACACAAAGCTGTGCTCCTCTTCTGTTCATATATATATATATATATATATATATATATATATATTAGTATTGTTTGTTTTACGGTTTTCTTTATACACACTATATTCATTGTTCAGACTTATATTGTTTTGTCTTACGAGTTTTTTTTTCTTCGTTTAATATTTCTTTTAATGTTTAATTCTTTTGTTCCCTTTTGACATTCGTTGCGCGAGGTTTTTTTTCTTCTCTCTCTTTCTTTTTCATTACATTTCATATCTCTTCGCTATTAGCTCTTGCGCTTCACTATTTAGCGGTATTATGATTATTGGCATCAACGAATTTTCAAGTAAATTGTTTCTTTTTTCGCTTGTCTCTTTATTATTATTTTACAGAACATTGATGATCCGAATTCAACTATTATAGTTCAAGAGGAATGGAAGTGATTGGAAATAAGGGATAAAGAGAGAGAGAGAGAGAGAAAGAGGGAGGGAAAGAGAGAGAGAGAGAGAGAGAGAAAGAAAGAGGGAGGGAAAGAGTGAGAGAGGGAGAGAGAAAGGAAGTAGACAATAAAGACATTTTCTTAGCGACTTTGGACTGTTTCTCTCTCTCTCTTTCTCTCTCTCTCACCCTTTCCGACATTCACTTGATCCCTACCAAAATTGTACAGTTTTTGTTGTGTGCGTGTGCTAATTAATATTTTATTTGTGTAGCAAAAAAAAAAATTTGGTAATTCAATAAGCGAAACAAACTATACAAGAGTTCAATTACGCGTACGAGACCTTTAAATTTTACCGTAATTTAGATTTGTGTGCTTGCGTATGTGCGCGTGTGTGTGTGTGAGAATTGTTTACCTTCACAGTTGGGAGAGGCTGCTTAACACAATCCATAACAAATGGCACCTTAGGAACTCAAAACACTAGCAAATAGCCCGATAGTCTAATTTAATGACAGCTGTCATTATTTGACAGTTGAAATAAGTAATTTTAGGTTTGGTTCCATCTTAATAATCACCTTGTAGGACATGTACTGTACGACAGGTAGATTGAAGATCGTTTCATAATTTGGCAGTTTACTAATAGCATTGCATTGTACTAAAACTTACACAAACACACACAAACACATATACACATAGACACACGCTATATCGTTCTAAAATAGAGATGCTAATGAGATTCTTGGCCGAAACATCTATTACCACACTAATCAAACTAGACTAACAGACTTCTTTCTTGTCAATGATACTCTCCTTCCAATTTCGATGTACAGCTCACAGATTTTTCATGAGCTTGGTTACTATTCCAAGTTATGTGTTTGAATGCGTGTAAGAGAGCTAGATGGAGGGATCGAGAGAGAGAGAGAGAGAGAGAGAGAGATAAAATGGAAAGCATAACAGACTACTTAAATGTACTAAAACTAACGCCTTAGAGGTTTTAGGAACGCACATCCGCTCCTGGTTGTATTGGGAGTCTCGTTTGCGCCATCTCCAGAGCTTGCCTAAGGCTCATCTCGTTGTTCTTCAGCTTTCCTTTGTCCCTCTTCCCTTAGAGGTCATACTCTCCCCCATACTTGCTCTCTCCGGTTGTCCTTTCTACACACACACACACACACACACACACACACACACACACACTTTCCTCTCGCTATGGCACGTGTGGAAGAAGCACGTCAAAAGAATTGGCTTTTTTGCTGACCGAACGCGAAAACCGATTTTCGAGGCATTCAATGCATCGAAATGGTGTTGTGGACAGAAGGAACACAAAACACGACAAGCTAGTATTCGATGACAGGTAGTGACTGGTAGTGTTCAGCGTTATTCACCGCACAACGCATCGCGTACGCAATTATTAGTGCCTCGGGTCGGGGCCATCGAAAGCAGCTTACCTCCACAAATTTCTCTCTCTCTCTCTCTCTCTCTTGCTCTTGTTCCTTTCTGTTCTTTTCTCACTCCTTTAGTTCACCGGCCGTACATGTACCAAAAGGATTAGGCGGTAGGGCTTAGGATTAAATCCAATCTCTTAACTAATGCTACCACCAACTAACTCGCCAGTCCGTAACACCCGGATATCCAGTGTTCACCATCAGGACTGGTCGACATCAACCAAAAACAGATTATTTTAAGTAAGAAAATTCAACACAAAATTTTTAACCTTCTGAGGCATCTTTTCACGAAAAAAAAACAGGGAAGAATTATACTATTAAAAATGCTGAATGTTGAAAAATGTTAACGCCGTCCTGCTCCAGTAGAATGTGTATAGCGCGAAAGAAGCAGTACAACTAGCGTTAAACTTCCTCGAAAAATATAAAAAAATTATATGTCACATGCAATGGTTTGGCTCTCTTGTTGTAGTTATGTTCTAACACTTGGAGCTTCAACAAAAATCCTCTCATAATGGCGAGTAAAGATACATCGTGAAATTTGGTCCTGTTTTTGTACGGAGATTGCAAAGCTCCATTTGTAGTGTTAAAGTATATTGGTGAGGTTTCAATGTATGGAACGATATCTCTGCAAGGTGTGTGTCTGTGAGCTGCAGTGAGTTGCTGTGATCCATATTCGACACATGAAAAATTTTCGGGCATTATCAAGATCAAGATAAAGACAGAGAAGAAAGGGGCGTCTATAAATTACATTAGAAAATCTCGATTTTTGCGATACGTAATTCGTGGACGAGCCCTATGTGAGTGACAGAGAAAGAGATAAAGAGAAGGAGAGAGCGCGAGAGCGATAGAGAGACAGAGAGAAAGAGGTAGAGCGGAAGCGAGAGAGAATGAGAATGCGAGAGATAGATAGATAGATAGATTAAAAAATTAGAGAACGAAAAAAACAAAACAAATATTTAACTATTACAGATGACACTAATACTCATAAACCAAAGCCCATCTAACGAAGCAACACACAAATAAAAAAGAAACCAAAACTGTAGGAAACTCAACATTACACATGGGGTAACGTTACTAGCAAGTCTGATTTATCACAGAGACACACACCTGAACAAACCTATGAGCTCCAGATCTCCTCCACTTATCTTTACATCACCACCAACAGACTAGCTCAAATGACACCATTTTGTTGCGAGCATGGACAGTAAGTCGACCAACACACTAGGATGCGTCTACTTAGTCCTATAGTGTATGCGCTAGCTCACTAAAGAGAGTTCCTGACAACATTCCTACTGGCGTAGCTCTCATAAGTTCATCAACCGAAAGAGATATATTTAAATGCACACATAAAAGAACAAATGATTAAGACAAATAAAACGTAATCAAATAGAAAGGAAATGGGTAGCAAAAACATAAATTCAAGATGGCGGCAAAGGCAAAAGAAGAATTACATCGTCCGCATGTGGTAACCAAATGAGTAACCTATTATATCTGTGGATGTGCGCGTGTATGTATGTGCGTGTGTGTGTGTATGTGTTGGTATGCGTATGTGGTGGTGTGTATGTGTATATGTGCATGCTTGTGTGTTGATAAGGATGTGTCATGACGCTCTCTCACGCTCTCACGGATAGGCGCGTGTCGGGGATGAGAAGGCGCTCAACACCAACTCCCCCTCCCCACATATACACACACATACTCCACATACACGCTCACACACTCCACGTATTAGCACGCAGCCGGCATCTTACATCGGCAGCTTGCAGTTCGGGGGATTGCTAAACTTGGGCGCGTTGAGCCGATCGGCATGCTTGATCCGGAGGTGCGATCGGAGGGTATCGATTCGACTGTAGGACGCCGGACAGTACGGGCAAAGGGAGCGCTGGGGTGTATGCGAATGGAAGTGATGCCATCTGTTGGTGACCTCCTTGCCGCACGAGCGGCACCGCCAGGCCGTGCCCGGTTCCCGCGACGGTGTGAACATGTTATGGTAGGACATCTGATGGTGCAGCTGATAATGCGTGTGGTGCGGAAGATCGTTACCATCGGGCGACGAGACAAGACTGGACGGTAGGATACTGCTGGCGTGCCGTGACAAGTGATGCTCGTACCGACTGCCGCCTCCACCTCCTCCTCCCCCCGGCCCTGCAACCGACAAGAGAAAGGAACAGAGAACACACCGATGGGCAAAACGCAACGTGAAGAATAAAGTGTGTGTTTGTGTGCATGTGTGGATGGGTGGTGGGGTTGGGTTGGTTGGGTTGGTTGAAAGAAGGGTTGAGAGGATTGTTGCGGAGGACGGTAAGGCCATCATACCATCCCGTGATGAAGATAAGTGGTAGAGATGTGGAGGGGAAGAGGTGGAGAGAAAGAGAGGAGACGTAGGAGCAGCGGAGGAGTTGTTGGAGATGTGAAGGAAAGCAAAAGAGAGAGAGAGAGAGAGTGAGAGAGAGAGAGAGAGAGAAAGTAAGATAGAGAGAACAAGAGACAGAAAAGAGAGAAAGAGAAAGGAAATTGATCATGAAAAGCGGTGAAAAATGTGGAAACACAGAGTTACATGATGGGAGAAGTGGTAGTGTTGTGTGTGTGTGTGACAGAGAGAGAGAGAGAGAGAGAGAGAGAGAGAAAGAGAGGAGAAGGATATAAAGACGTAGTTTTAATTAATTGAACGATGAAAAGACAAAACAAAACAAAATTAAACACAACCGAAAAAAAACCTTAAAACATAAAAAAAAAACAGAACAAAATTAAACGAGCAAGAACAAGATAACGAATTGAAAAAAAAGAAAATGTGTACCAAATGCGTTCATTCTCTCTTTTGTTTTTATTTTCTTCTTCACAGATTGTGTTAGTTTTGCTTGTCGTTTCCTAAATGTATTAAATTTACTTTCTGTTTTTTTCATTTATTTTACATTCTATTTGATACTTTTTTTTACTTTATGTACTTTATGTTTTATTAAATTCCTTTACCAAACAGCTTAATTGCATAAGAAGGAAAAAGAAAAGAGCGAGTGACGGAACAAAATTAAAATAGGGAGACCAAAATTTTAGTAAAAGTAGTAGTAGTGGTAGTAGTAGTAGTAGGAAGTTATAGTATTGCGAGAGCGAACAGATATGAGAAGAGAATAATAGAGCGAGCTTGAGAAAGAGAGACATAGAGAGATAGAGAGAAAGAGAATAGAGAGGAAAGGAGAGTCTTAGATAGAAAGGAAAGAAGATAGTGATAATCATATAATCAACAAAGCTTAATTTGGAAATGGCGAGCGAAAACATGGCCCCTGCTGTGGTAGACGTAGTATTTCAAATGCATTCGTTAATGTAACCCGCGCGCTTCGGTAGTACAGAAGCCTCTCTCTCTCTCTCTCGATCTCGCTCTTTCCTTTTCTCTTTTACTCTTTTTTTACATCTATCTGTTTCTGTCTTTGTCGTTCACTTCTTATGGTGTTATACACTACAGTATCGATAGAAAATATCATGTCCGTCACGCATAGAGCATACCGTGCAGTTCAAACCATAGTTTGCTTCATAAATCGATCAAATACGAAGACTTAACTACTTGGGGCGGGGGAAAAATAAGAAAAAAAGTAATTTCTTTGTGGTAGTGGACAGGTAGTGAAAGTAGTATATTGAGAATGGTAGAGGTTTGAATATGTGTAGTGAGTATGTAAATGTTCAGACAAAAGTTGGTAAAAATGGAAATAAAAAAAATAAAAAATGAAGGAAAATGGATGATACATAATCGTGCAAGGAAAGAGTGCGCAGGGCACGCAAAATTAGAACACAAAAAACTGCAAAAATAACAAAATTGAGCAACACAAAACATTACTGAATAGTTAGGAAAGTTTGGGCAATAGTAATAGCCAAGCACAAGAAATAACGTAGATGAAAAGACGTTAAGTCGGGCACATAGAGAGATCCGTAAACTGAATTCAAAAATAATCTTCAGGCATGAGGTGTGATCTGAGTTGATGATTGTGTTGAGATTTGGTAGAATAGACGGCGACATGTGTGAATAGTATCGGAAAATGTGAAAAGGAAACTTTATGAGCGGGCTAGGGTAGTAGTTAGTCAAGGAAGAAGCAGGCATAATGAGAAGCAATAGTACAGGAGAGAGGGAAGTCAGATTTAAAAATAAGGCGGAGGAGCAAGTGATAGCGAGGTACAGGTACAATTACTTCGTGAGTTAGAGTAGATTAGCCCAACCAAACGTACGGAAAGAATAAGAGACAGAGAAAGAGAGCGAGAGAGAGAGAGACAGAGACAGACAGAAAGTAGTAGCAATGAATAGTACAGAGAGAAATAGAGAAAGAGAGAAAGAGCGACAGGTAGAGAGATAAAGAGAGAGCAAAAAAGTTTTAAAGTGAATGAGATGACGATATCAAGAACGACAACACAATAATAAAAGTAAGTTACAGAAAACTTAAAATCAAAATAGTATGCACATAAGAAAAGAAAGATAAGATAAAGTAACAAATATTAAGTTTGTTGGAAAAATAGAGTAGTTTTACGTAGAAGTAGTTTAGGAAAGCCAGCAAGAAGTACAGATCCTGGACAAATGTCATTTATAAATGAGCGTCACTTATTTATCGCTATCACAAAAGCTGTTAAAAAAGAGCGCCATTTTGTGTCTAAACATCCCAGAATTAGGAACCAATCCTTCTATCCTTACAGATATAAAGCTGGAGTGTCCCCTCCCCACCCAGCTTCAAAGTTGTAGTTTTGTTCATCGCGCCGTTGTACTGTCTTGTCGCGTGAACACGAACAGGAGCAGGATACGTATGTTAGTAGATCAACGTCAAGACGACCACCCCTAACATCTACTACGACTAATGGACTAACTGTTCAAACTCCAGCGTTTGAACCTGCGCACTCACTGAGAACCTAAGCCACATATATCCTGAGAACGCAGTAGCAGCAGACCTGATGCACCACCGAGCCCGTCCAGCCTTGTCACTGATTCAAAAATGACAGACTGGACTCTCGCAAGAAATTCACAAACTCCTCAGTATCTCGCAGTAAACCGCGTTCATCTGACACGCAAATCTCAAGTACAGCGATTTAGTGCGAACTAATGGCAGGACGATCGGGAAGACAAATAATTCATTTTAAGGGGGGGGCGATGGTCGAGGGGGAGGGAGAGGGGGGGGGGGTTCAAAGCGGACAAACCGAAGCGCAAAAAAAAACCATGCTGTGTTCCGTCGGAAGAGAAGAGCCTCAGCGATCGCCCGTCAATCGATGCCACAACATTCACACATTCAACTCGGGATGTTTGGAGCGGCAGTGCATGAGCAACGTATCGCTGCGCGTGTAAACCGCGGTACATAGGCTGCAGGCGTATTTGCCGGGAAAGTGCACGTAGTAATGATTGCGCACGTTGCACACAACCTTCCCGCACAGCAGGCACCGCTTACGCTCGTCCAGGGAGTTCACCTTCTCGAATATCTGCGCAATGCGATAGGTCTTCAGCTCTGGAAGTGTAATCAGGATATAGGGCAGCAGGAGAAAGAAGAGAGAGAAGAGAGAAGAGAGAGAGAGAAAAGATAGAAAGAGATGACTGACACTCTCACACACAATGAAGTGACTTGGTAGAACAGAATAGAGCGGTAGTTTCTTGTTTTTTTTTTATCTCAAAACAAAGTGCGCGCGCGTATGTGTGTGAGATAAAGCGAAGAAACAGAGAGAGAGAGAGAGAGAGAGAGAGTGTGTGTGTGAGAGAGAGAGACGAGAGAGAGAGATACGAAGAAGAAATAGTAGTAGAAGTAGTAGAAGAAGTACAAGTAGCAGAAGATGAAGAAGTAAAAGAAGAGATGCACGCAAAGTATGAGAAATACAGAGTGTATGTGGCGGTGTGTATGCGTATGTGTGTGTGTGTGTGAGAGAGAAAGAGAAAGGAAAGAGAGCCGGAGAAACATTGAGTTTAAGAGAAAGAGAGACAGCCAGACTGGGAGCGAGATAGAAATATGTGATATGAGCAAAAAGTAGAAGTCGAAAAAAGGTGTACTAATTGTATTTTTTTAGTAATATAATTCTGTGTGTGTGAGAGAGAGAGAAAGAGACAAAACAGAACAGAAGATAAGAGAGACAGAAAGGCAAATAGTGTTCAATAAAGGGGCAAAAAACTGGCGAAAATTTCGAACATGTCCTAAGCTGCATGAAAATACTTATTACGTACTAATTACTTAATGTCGCACAGTATAAAGGGGTAGACAAAGAGAGAGAGAGAGAGAGAGAGAGAGAGAGAGAGAAAGAGAGACAAATGAGCAAGAGAGAAAGAGAGACAAATGAGCAAGAGTGAAAGAGAGACAAATGAGCAAGAGTGAAAGAGAAACTGTACAGAGCATTCACGTCAAAGTTGACTGTAAAAAGAGAGGAATAGAGGAACATACTTGGCAGGCATAAAGAAGATAAATGTACAACGTTGGAATAGTAGTAACAGTCATGATCCATTCCAGATGTGTCATATCATCGTTTCAAAATGACTAAGTAAGAAAAGAAAACCAAATAAACTCAAACGCAAACCAATAGTACGGAATGACGTTGATAATGAAACTAATCGCTAACATAAAAAATATAAAAAGGAAGCAAGAAATGATGTAAATCAAGAGGCAGAAAATGAAATCGCAACAAAACATAAAAAGTGTATGATTGTTACATAAAAATAGCAAGCGAATAGTGAGAAGAAAAGAGGAAAACAAAGACTAAATTTTAAAAAGAGAATAAACCTCCTCAACCATACAAAGAAAGAGAGAGAGAGAGAGATGAGAGCACTTTAGCTGCTAATGAGAGGAGCGAAAGTAGCAACACTCAGTCAATATTTTCAACCAGTCATTTTTTTTAACACGGTCGGCTATGAATTGTCAATCGGTAGCGTCACAAGGGCGCTATATATTTAAATAATAATCTTTTACTGAATATTAGAACTTTTTTTCCTGTGGACAGATATATTCTCACCGGTTTGGTTTTCCAATTTACACAGGATGTATGGAAATCTACTGTGTTACACAACTTGTATAACAGTTTAATACAGGGATACTAGTTTTACTCAAACATAAGATCAACGTTTCACACAATACAAATTAATAAGAGTGATTGAGTGAGAGATAGCGAAAGAGAGAGAGAGAGCTTATTATTTTATGTGATATAAAAAAAGAGAGCACAAGGAGAAAGAGAGAGAGAGAAAGAGAGAGGAGAGCGAGATAAATTGAGAGTAAGCCACGAAAAATCGAAAAGCGGTGCAATGAATAAGTCACAATACGTTGGTTAAAGATCCCATAGGGAAACTGTACTACCAGATACTAGCAGATTGATAGATAGGTAACAAATATGAAAGACGTTAGTAACATATCAACTTGACGTTATAATTAAATCAGAACTGGTATATAGATATATTCCTGCCAACAATATCACTGTCAGATTGTGACTAATAGAGAATGAGAGACAGAAAGAGAGGCATAGAACGACAGAGACACACGGTGTGTGTTTGTATCATATAAACATTGTTCTACGGTTTTGTTTGTTTTTTTTTTTCGATAACAGGAAAGTATTTTAAAGCTTTTAGTATTTTACTAGATTTCTTTACCAATATCAGGCAGATTATGTTTGAATTTAGACTTGCTGCATATGCCTTATTAGAGCCTCTTCGATGAGATGAGTGTATGAAAGTCAGACGACACAGTTATACGCACACACAAGTACAGCCCATTCATGAGAAGAGACTCGCTACGCCCGCAAGTAATGAATTTAACACAGTAAACACTTCCTTCTGCACATCGTGCAGTAGAGTCTTGATTACATTAAGAACAACACAATAACTACAATTCTGCTCTAAGGCTAAATATATGGTCACTTTAAACCGGTGTACTTGTATTACACAGCTCCACAACAACAGGTGCTGATGATGTTTCGTACTTTTCCAACACAATCACAAAACAAGCTTGACGCAAGAGCCGCTCAACGAGAGGTTTACGGTACCTAAGAGTAAATAAATCTGAACGATACACACAGTGCTTGGCGAAAGTACGTATGCGAAAGCGACAAAGATAGAAACAGTGACAGAGAGAGAGAGAATTAAGAGATGCGACCGAGCGCGTTTATTTTTGTCAGCTGGGTTTGGGCCTCATCAGTATGTTCTACACTACCCATTCCGTGCTTGTTCATATTCTATCCACCTTACTCTCTATCTCTTTTTTCTTTCTTTCTCTCTCGGTGCACGGTTCTTATTTATCAAAACACGCTTTTTTTTATAAAGCGCGATAGATATTCAGTGGTTCCTCGGCGGTGTTTATACTGTTTGTTTAACGCACAATCAGTAATCATTATTCATATTTTCCTAACATTAAATACTTCATGTGTTTGTGAGCGCATTCGTCGCCTGTAAGTTTTGAGCTGTTTCTTTCCGCGCGACGGTAATTGTTTTCTTCAAAGACGTCTATTTGCTTTCACTATGCAACCATTTTGATCCTTTGTTCACCTCACTATCTTAGACTGTAATGAAACTAACAGTTTAATAAGATGCTTCTCAAATTCACACGGTTTACTTCAAACGAAATCTGCACAAGTGTCGAAAAATGAAAAGGCACTTCCCAACAATGCAAGAGCTGCCACCGTCATGTGTTTAGGTTGCGCCTTCAACACCACAAAAACAAAGCGACAAGAACAAACGACAGGAAAGAGAGGTTGTAACGACGATAAAAGTTTTTTTTTCTTTGCCTTTGTTTTATTAAGTCTTTTAGTCATCAAATATAAATTATTTTAGTATAAATTATAACAAATAGGATTTTAGCTTTTCCTTTCACTCCTTCTTCTTTCAAATCATCCTTGTTTTGTTTTGTTTTGTTTCCTTTTTTTAAGTTCCGATCAATTAGTTTTAGCTTCCCCCTGTTTTGCTTTTTACCTTTCACGTATGTGTGTGTGTGTTTTTCTTTTTCTTCTTCTGTTACCTTTGTTTATCCATTTTTGTTTTTTTTGCCCGTGGCTCTTTTTTATTCTCTTACTTCACTTTACTTACTGGTTTTCTTCTCTTCTTTACGCATTTTCTTTTCCCACCTCGTACTTTCATAACTTTCTTTTGCTTTTTTGCTTTGATTTTTGCTTGCTCCGTTTCTTCGTTTTTGTTTGTTTTTTTCTACTTTCCGTCTTTGCTACGTTTACATCAGGTAAGATTCAATTATACACCATCGGAAAGAAAAAACGAGGAACGAAGGATATATAACTAGAACAATGATAAACATTAAATATAAGAATCCGAACACTAGAGTTTAGAGATTTTAAAAGTAAATGTGTTCACGCACTGGTAACACACGTATTTGGGCAGTAGTGTACAGGGGGGCACAGATGGTGAGTTGAAGAAGAGGAAACTGTGTGAGCGTATCCCGAGCTTCATTCCTCTTCCTTTCTCTTCTCCCTCCGCCCCCTCTTCTCTTTTTTTACCCTTGCCACATATGTCACAATCTCCGATCTTAATTTTCTCCACCACAAAAAAAAAAACACAATTTTTCCCGTCCCAACTTAAAGCGAGAAGGTGGCAAGAGAGGTGATTACTTCCACCTTTCGCCCCCTCTCTACTGAATTACCTGTCCTACTAACTGGGTAAACATAAATAGCGATTTTTTTTATTGCACGTACGAGTTTTCTCTAATGGTAAGCTAACGAGGCAGGCAAATTCAAAGACTTAGTAAAGGGGCAGGGGACCGGGGAGGGGAAATTTTACACGGGAGGCGGGGTCCATCGCAGCGTGAGGTCGGGAGGGTTGGGGATTGAACAGACTGGTCCAAACCGCACGCAACTAGCCCTTTAACCACTTATACCTTATTACTGGATGTTTGAGTTTGGCTTAATATATAAACATTGTCTTACAGAGCTTATCAAGCCCTTATTAAAGAAGATGATGCAGAAGATGGAACAGATAAAAAGGGATACAAATCACCATATGAAAGAGGAACCACCAAATTATTTACATCTGGGCATTCAATGAAAATAAAGTCGCTTATTGAACCGAAACAAGTTCCCATTTATCTTTTTTATTTTACTCGGCAATTATTCTAATCCTCTTTCTTTGTTCCCTTTTTTTTAAATCTTTTTGCTCCCTTTTCCTATGCCTGCCACCACCACACAACACGCATCGAGGGTAAGGATACCTCCTCCTCACCCCTTTTGCACACTATCCCTTTTTACTTCTTCTGCACCGAGAGACGACCTAATAATAAACCATTAAATGCATTACCCGTTCGGCTTTTTGATCGCGTAAAGGATCGTCGCCACAATTGCACTGAAATTTGCTATATGAGTCTTTGCATCCAAGAATTAGCTGCATTACTAACGTAACAATTAACAAACAAACAGAAACAAAACTAAACTTACAAAACAAATAAAACACAGCTTACTAAACGGAGATGATCCACGAATAAAGACATCAAACTGTGCAACACCAGGGTGAGACGTGTAAATGGATGGATAATTTGCGTTTGAATTTGTTTTCTGTTTATGCTTTGTTTCATTATTATTACTATTTTATCAGCAACAGATCTAAGCAGCAGCAAGCTAGTTACACGGAAATTAAGTTACGCGCTACGCTCTAACGAATGATGAGATTTGAATAATTGAGTAACAAAACATAAATCGGCATTGTATGCGTATAAGCATGAGTTTGTGTGTGTGTGTGTGTGCGCGCGCGCACGACTTTGTGTGCATTTTAGCGTGTAGAAGACATACTGTGTTTGTGTGTGAGAAAGAGAGAGTGAGATAGAAAGGGAAAAAGGCAATGAGTAATCGGGAGCGAAACGAAGGCAATTTGCTCAAGTAAATTTTTGTCCCCTGGGTTTCATCCTTAACTAACGTTTGAAAGCAGTGGATCTTAAGAAGAAAACCCAACAAACATTCGAATTTGAGTTAGTGTGCGTGTCAGTTTTCCCTATTTAATTATTTAACTCACCCTCACTAGTGCTCACTGTGTGCTGAGAGTTAATGTTTGTGTTCTGTTATTCAAATTCTTCTACGTTTCGCTTATTTTATTTTTGCTTGATTTCGTTATAAGATATAAATTTATCTAATCAAACGATAGACCAAAAACAATACATAAAATAGCATTGGAGTATTCAGACACTTTTGCTCACTAAAACTTGCCAAATATGTTGTGCGAATGTAATGAGTGGTGTTCGCATCATGTAAACCCATGGAACCCATGTGAAAACAAATGAATTTAAATTTTTATGCTACAATTTTCTTTGTGTTACGCTTTTGCTCTTTCAACTTTACCTATTCCTTTCCTCCTTATGCTCTCAACATTCCTTAAAGTTGTTTAAAAACGTGTAACAGACACTCACATCTTTCACAGGCTGAATAAAATTAAAAAAATAAAATAACATTTTTTCATATAAACAAAAACCTCAACTGAACAAATATCTAACACATACTAGAATACATCTATCTGAATAATTTGCCGAGGGGGATGTGTCGCACGCATACACACATACCAGCACACGCGCGCGCACATACAACGTGTAACACGACAGACACACACACACAAATTGCTTTGAGATTAGTAGTGTTCAAATTAACGAAAAAGTGGTAAATATAAACACAAACAAGCAGGTAAAGATAGAAACACAAACATAACAACAAATTCACAACAAAACGTGTTGGTAAATAAGGAAACGAAACACACAGCAGAACAAGAAAACAAAGAAAAAAAGGTTCGATACATTTAAATACAACCATACAAAATGAGGTAGTACGTTATACTTTTAAGTTAATCATACATACTATTATAAAAAAAGGTGTAAACGCGCGCATGTACTAAACGAAAAACACGAAATAATTGGAGTAATCCGAACAAAAAAGTCACGTAAATAAAAACAAACGAAAAACAAAGAATAACACACAAAATAAAACAATTTGCAATTAAAACATGAACAAGAGAACGCGCTTACCAAAAAAATAAGTTATGCTTTGTTTTGTTGTCCTTCCATTTCTTTTTTTGTTTTGTAGTTGTTTTGCTTTGCAAATCATAACATTTGTTTTCTCCTGTCAGCTTGCTTTTCCGTAAAGCAAAACTTACGGTAAAGGATTGTAACCACTACACAATAAGAATATTTCATTAATTTAATATTAATATTGCTAATCATTAAAAATAGTAATTATAATATAATAATAAAAAAGCATACCAGGGGAGTTTTCATTAAGAACAATAACTTGAACATATAAATAGCGTAAAAATTGTGATGCTTTTTTCATATTGCACATTATTAGTAATTTTATCGGTTAGTTGGTATCTTAAAACGCCTTCGCTATATGAGTTAAAGAGAAGTTTGTGTGCATGTGTGTGTGTGTGTCTAAAGCGTGTGATCTAATCACATAAATACTCCACCCAATGTATACATATCATCCTACGTCCAACATACATATACATGGCAAGGAATACTTACAATACAATATCATTTAACGATACTCAACTCACATCCATACACACACATACACACATACACACGAACACACAAACACAATCGTACACATCACACACACACACACATTCACTCTATCTCACTCACTCGCAAAATACACACCCACACACATATGCATAGCACACAGTGTGAACACTAATCTGAGAATACACATCTATACTAGCAAAGAACGAACGAACACTGGTAGTATTGAGGGAGTAATGAGCGCACTTACACATATCCTATTATCCTGGCCATTTCTACTGGTTATACAGTTCCCATGTGTTTGTTACTTTGTTTTGTTACCCTCTCCCCCTCCTGCCCTATCATATTCTGCGCTTCTCGTTTGCGCTCGTCGGGGGTGCTTTCCCGAGAGTCATTTATCCAAAGGAATGATTCGACACGTTAACTCTGAACATCAATCTATTAGTACGCCTATCGAGAATAGATGATTTCTCGCGGGGCTTGTGTAGGAGTGTATGTTTGCATGGGTGGGGAGGTATTTTTGGAGAAGGAAAATCACTGAGTGTACGTTATAGTGTAGTAGCAGTAGTAGTAGTAGTGTGATGTTCTAATGTTTTCTAGATTTGTCGGCGATAGATCAGTCCTAGCAACGAAAAAAAAAAAAACAGTTTACTAAAAATCCCCACTAAGTCATAAGTATACTTATCTCACTTCTAAGGTTTTCTGAGCAACGTCAGTATGTTTAAGAAAAATACAAAAAAAAACAGAAAAAATTGATCACAATAGAGAGTTGTAAAGGAAAGAGATATAGGTCCCCTGCCTCATACAGCTTCGAGAACCCAAGAAACTTCCTTTCTATACCCGTGTGTCTAACACAAAATGCTTTCGAGAATAAGGAGTGTGTGTTTGCATGTGTGAGTGCTTTGATATTTGAAAGCACATGAACTTCTACTGACTAAGTGTATATACCTAAATACCTTAGTCGCTCTTAGTAGTTTCACTAGATAGTACTTTTGAAGTGTGTGTGTGTGTGTGTGTTTCCGTCAGAATATTTTAACATACACAACTCACTCTCTCGTTCTTACTTTCTCTCTCTCTCCCACCATCACCACTCTCTTCTCTCTTTCTCTCTCTCTCTCTCCCATATTCACACTCTCATCGTACCGCTTCGCTTACCAAACGGTCAGGAATGTTCTCAATGAGACACTTTTTATCACCTGCTTATGTATGTGTGTGTGTGTGTATTCCCGCAACCGAGTTCGGCAACTTGAACAACGCCACATGCATTACATTTAGAGGAGAGAAGATAGCAGCCCAATTAGTAATACAGCACACACTAACAAAAACAAAAAAAAAGATCCACAATTACTCATGACAAAATGTCAAACACACCTATCAATCTGTCCAACTGACATACCTTTTCATTTAGTACTATCGGTTTCTGTTTTTCTCTCTGTAATTTCTATGACTTGAAACAAAGCACTGTAACGTTACTGCAATACTAAATTCTCCAAACACTGTCATAATAACACTACAGGCAGGTGTGCTTGTGTGAGTGATCGCTCATTCCTGACATAACAGTTTACGCTTATACGAAATAAACAAATCAAGCCAAATACAAAGAAATATGCGTAAAGCAGCGCAAGGATAAACATGTAAATTTTATGCATGGATGTGTATGTATGTGTGTGTACTTAAATGTCAGTAGCTGTCAGACGTGTAGTAGCAATTTTCAAATGGTTTTATGATGCCCGGAGTACGGGGGACAAAAAAACAAAACAAAACATTCACTATGTGTTTGACTAGATAAGAAATAGCTTAACACTGTCACAATTTCTTCCTACTTTCACCCACTCCCAGACCCCGCACTACTGCTCCCCCCCTTCTCGACCCATTCAACTCTGTTCCTCCATCCCACGCCAACTACCGCTCTCTTACTGGACAAAACCACCACCGTACAACCCCCCCTTCTCCCCTTCCCACCTCACAAAACTTCCACAATCACAACGTTTCAATTCTCCATCATTCTCTACGATTTTCTCTATCACGAAGCATAGTTCTGGATACAGACATCCCTGATTAAAAAAAAAAAAATAGCTGAATGTGATGTTGTTAGAAGGTTATACAGAGCGTATTGGGTAATTAATATCGAGACACCGTTTCGTTTTTTTTTGTAGTTTTGTTTTCTTTTTTATGAGAGGACAATCTCCGTCATCTATTCTTGGACACGACACACGGTTTTTTGATCCTCGGTCCTAGTTTTGAATCTTAGTAGCTTTTTACTATGATTAATTCATTGCATTTCAATTAATTCTAGTACAGCTAACAAAATAAAATAAAACAATTCTCTCTCTCTACAGGTATAGTACCGTAAC
The DNA here is from genome assembly GCF_943734695.1 of Anopheles maculipalpis. NCBI lineage: Eukaryota > Metazoa > Arthropoda > Insecta > Diptera > Culicidae > Anopheles > Anopheles maculipalpis. The sequence continues at coordinate 6,747,948 of NC_064870.1, read as the reverse complement.
GTACAAACGCATGCATGAACGATTATACCGAGAAACAAGGGGTAGGTGGCGACTAAGATATAAAGAAGATAAAGGATATTTCTGTGTAGCAGATAGGAGTAACTGTCACTGTGGACTGACAACTGGCTCAAACTTCATCTTCTTCACTCTTTCTGTGTGCGTGTGTGTGCTCACGTCGCGACGCATCTTGTGGAGAGGCGGTAAATTAAACCAAAACAAAGAGCAACTAATCATCACTCGAAAGAGCTGACAAACAAAAAAAAAAGTTCTAAATAATTTATAACCATAATAATAATGATAATATCTAAACCTGTACAATTGTAATTGGGACGTCTTGCTTTGCGAGAGTACAATTAATTGTGAACTAAGATATTGCGTTTTAAATGCACCTAGTGCTGTGTAGTTGTGTTGTTTGCTTGTAGCGAAACAACCACACCATATTGAACTACGCGCGCCCTCTATGAGCAGGTATTAAATGGGTTGGCGAGGGGGTCCACTGGAAGCGGGGAATTATGGTAATGAGAGTAGACACATCCAGAACACAAAGAAGAAGAAAAACATAACTAATTACGCACGACTGTGTGTCTGTGTGGGGTGTGTATATGTGTGTGTGTGGTGAGAGTCGGAACAGTGCGCAACCATCGAGAGACTAAGCACTAAAGCTTATCAAACTATACAATCAACATCAACGACTATAAGTATCATCAGGTGATATAGATATACGAGGATCTGAGCAGGTAGATGTTTCGAGTAGTAGCCGCTTCCTTGCAGTTCAAAAAAAACTGTTTGTTGGGCTACGCCTAGAGGAGAAAGATCCACTCTCTCCTGTATAGCAGTTAGTAGATGTCTGCAGTGTCTGTCTGTGTGTGTGTGTGTGTGTGTGTGTGTGTGTGTGTGTGTGTGCGTGTGTGTGTGTGTGTGTGTGTGTGTGTGTGTGTGTGTGTGTGTTTGCTGTGCAACAACTTGACGAAGCAAAGATGATGACCAACGGATATGTTGAGTATGTGTGTGTATATGTACGTGTGTGCATATATAGATACATGGGGAATAGGCGGCCATTTCTAGCAGGAGCGATGATGATGGTTCGCAACCGTAGGGGAGAAACACCCAGCGCACGTGCACAATACGAAAAACAGACCACAAAACGAGAAAGGGTGACGCGACTTAACCTAGCTGCGTGTGACAGACGACCGTACCGCCGTCGGTACGGTGGACACTGTTGTTGGTGCTGCTGCTGTTGTTGTTACCACCAACACCACCATTACTGTCCTCCGTGAAACCTTGATAGTCGGCTTTTAACTCTCCCCTCCGAGACGTCGACGATGAGGAGTTCTCACAAACGGCAGATAGGGGGCGCTTGATCAGCCTTCTTCGGCGGCGCCGCTGTTGCTGCTGTTGTTGCGCCTGGTACTGCAAGAATGACCGATGGTACTGTTGCTCCTGTTTCGGCCGGTACTGTTGCCGGCGATAACCAAGGGTGCCGCCACCTTCACTAGCAGCGTGCCCAGTATTGGTAGGCGTACGGAATACGAGCGGCCAACCACTAGCGGCCGGTGCCGCTGCAACCGACGGCACACCCGTTTGCAGCGACTCGTAACCCCTCCAAATGCAGCCCCGGTGCGGAAAGGTGGAGTGAGAAGAGCGACCACTACTAACTCCACAACTACTACCGCATGGTGAACATAATGGACGACGCCCGTAAATGGTGGCGGTGTGACAGCTTCGGGCGATATTGTTTGCCGCTGCTGTACGGTCTAGCAGATAGTTGCTACTTCCGTTGCTTTGATAGTTGCTGGCAATATGACGGCCAACTAACCGACACGATGGGATATTCGACAGATTGCTAGTGCTGCTGCTCCCACTACTGGTGTTATTGATGACATTAGTGCTGCTAACTCCACCACTGCTACTACGGTACAGCGGCCCACAATCAGTATAGCCATCGGCAGCATTATCCCGACAACAGCTTCTTGGATAGCTTCGTGTCACTCCAAGATCGTAGTCCATTCTGGACATCGGTGATTCTTCTAGGTCGGCGAGACTTCTACTACTGCTGCTCGCACCATTCTTGCGAACGGAACTGACAGCCGTGCAATTAAAATTGGCGTTGGTGGTGATGGTGGTGATGGTGGTGGTAGTAGTAGTGACAGATCCTGCCGACTGTTGCTGATTCGTCGACCGCGAAAATGGCGACGATAGCAACGACGAAGAAACGGACGAATAGGGATATCTGCACTGCTCGCGACTATTAGACGGCTGTGATCCAGATGTAGAGGAAGACACAGGAGTAAAACTAGATGGAACTGGACGGGACATGAGTGAATTAGATGGATCGGGTTGCGGTTGGTGAGGGAGTTGTTGCTGTTGCTGGAGTGTCGTGTCGGGTGTTGTGCGTCGTACGGCAAACGGATGTTTATCGGCGTTGCCATCTTTTTCGTCTCCATGCTCGGGATAGTAATAGTCATTAGGCGGCTGCCATTGGTCATTGCGCGATCGAGTGTTTCGATATCAGTCGGATAGATCGCCGCCATTGTTACCTTCCCGCACACTACTACTGCCACCAACACTAGCACCTCCACCACCGCCACCTCCTCCCCCACCACCGCCACAGCCTCCATCTCTACCGCCGCCCGCACCGGTAGACAACATCCCGCTGCCTGGCATGAGGCTGACGCTGCCAGTACCACCACTAACACCGCCGCCTCCACCAATACTATTCCCCCCGACGCCGCCCATACTACTACTACCAACGCCACCACTCCCGACACCACCACCACCGGTACTGCCGGGCGAAACGGATGCCGCTACCGCCGCCGCTACAGCCGCCGCAGCTGCCGCCGCGTTCGAGCTCGGAATGGGGGGGAACTCGGACTTGAACGAGCCCAGCGCGTAATTGGCAACGGCTGCCGCCGCGGAGAACTGCTCCGACTTGAAGCTGTTCGCGACCGCGGCCGCCGCCGTGGAAAAATCGGGCTTGAAGCTGCTGTTTGCGGCGGCAGCCGCTGCCGAAATGGCTGCTGCCGCCGCAGCCGCTTGCGACGCCATCGTGGGGGAAAGCATGTTTTCGAACTTTCTGGTGTCGGGGTTGAACATCGGATGCTTGAACTTGCAATGCGTGCGCAGATTATCGCTTCTGGTGTAGGTCGCCCGGCAGAGTGGACATTCGAAGCGGCCCGGAAAGTGCACATGATAATGGTTGCGTATGTGGGTGACCACTTTGCCGCAAAGCTTGCACCGATGCAGATTACAACCGCCTGAGAGCCGTTCAAAGGTCAGCCGCATGTGCCAGGCCTTGGAGCCTGTTGGGAAGATATACATACACACAGAGAAGAGAGAGAGAGAGAGAAAGACCAGAGAGAGAAGAGAAGAGGGATAACAAAAACAATGAGATTGTCACACGCGAGGTCCAGTATTTTTTTTAAACTTGTTTTTTTTGTTGTTGTTGCTTTTTGCTTTCATTTTTGACAGTTTGAAACAAGTAGCAGTGGTAGTAGTAATAGTAGTAGTAACAGTAGTAGTACAGTAGTATTAGTAGTGGTAGTAGCAGTTGAAGTACCAGTATTATGCCAGATAAAATAGTAATAGAAGTAGCAGTGATATAGACGATGTTTATGAGATTGTGTACGTGATGTTGGCGTGCTAGTGTTCTATACTCGTATGTATTCCTCGAATGTGTGTGTGTGTGTGTGTGTGTGTGTGTGTGTGTGTGTGTGTGTGTGTGTGTGTGTGTGTGTTGTGTGCAAGTATGAAATATTGTCCTCCCTCTATGTCGTTTCTAATTGAGAAATGTTGCATGAACGTGTACGCGCTCTGACAGATAAGGATGGGATGGGAGAAACTGGTCGGTGGAACATGACAAATAGTTTGACGTTGAGAAATATAGGACAGAAACAGATGTACAGGATATTGAGGGTTAGTGTGGAGCGATTAGTGTAACACAGACAAAGGTAGCAAATGAACAGAGACGAGGACAGATATGGTAGCATAACACCGGTACAGAAAGCATGAGCAAAGGGATATTTAGATATATTTTCAGTAATGCTCAAGCCCATAAAAATTAGACTCTAAAACAATATAGGTTATGTCATTACAATAAGAAACGAAATCGGATAGAGTTCCGAAGATATATGAGTACAGAGGAGAGAGAAAATATTTTAATTCTTGTTTTATCCCCCTAAATAGCTCATGACTGTATTTTTTGCATCAAAATAAATATTGCGGAACCTTACAAAAGTTCGTTTGATTTGAAGGCTAGAGTTTATGGAGTATGGTTCAGCGCTTTACCTTCACAAGGCATAAGGTAAGAAACTTAATGGATGAAGGTAAAATAGAAGGAGAAAAGGAGGAATAAAGTTGTGTTGAAAACGGATAGATAAAACAATATATAAAGGAGAGTAGTTTCAATGTGACCAACGGTCGTTTTGAACTATCTGTCATATGGTAGGGATGGGATGTATGTATGGTACTGTTTATACAAATCACTCCGCCTTTGTTTTTACTCCATGTTGGCAAGAGAGCCCTCCAAAACAGTGTGTACGTTTGCGATATGTTACAAAAAAAAATTACACCACATATAAAATTGATTCACCCACACCAAAAATAAAAAAGCACACAAATAAGTAACAAATTTGAATTATATTTGGTTCGTTTGTTGCTCTTCTATACAATGGACACACAAGCACTAGTACTGGTGTGCTGACGATGTGTGCGTGTGTGTGCATGCGAAAGAAGACGGTACACTTCTGTTGTTAATTTATTTAAAAACTGTTATTTGTACAACCAATTTCAACCAATGAAAATCAATTTGAAAAAAAAACCATGAAAAAGCAATATAAACATAATTTACAACATTTGTTCCCGCTCCAAATTCCCACATGGGGGTTTGGGCCCCCTTTTCCGTTCCCATCCTATATCCATTTTTCTTGAGAAAAAAAAAACACAAACACATATACAATGTGTGTGCGTTTCTATTTACAATGTGTTGATGGTGTGTAATTATACTAGTGGTAGTGTTGATAGTAGAAGTTTTAGGTAACAATATTGGTAGAAAATGAACTAATATGATACGAGTATATGTGTATGTTCGAGGAGCACCCAAACAAAGAAAGAAGGTTAAGGGGAAAAAAGTAGGTAGGAAAAAGGAAAGGACTGTTAGAGCTGCGATGATGTAGAATTGCTACATACGCGTTGAAAAAACAATTTGTCTCCAACCTCCCCACCCTCCCTCCCGTTCCCACCATTTTGGTTTCCATTCTTTTTGCTTCCTTTTCTATTGTTTGTTGTGTGTTTTAGTGTTTGTTTTCGGGGTTTGTTCTCTGGTGTTTGATGTTGTTCTCGTTTGGATACATGTTTAGTTTTGTTTATGGGTTTGCTTTTTCGTTGAGACATTTCCTGTAAAGGTTTTCGTCTGTTTCAAAGAAAGAAAAAAAAAATGTTCGTTTTTCTTTTGTGCAACTAATTATAACAAAAAAAAAAAAAACATTCACAGTCACAGTCACAGTCGTAGTCATAGTTACAGTAAAAGACACAGATTGATGGTACAAAATAAGAACCAAAACAATAATAAAAAAGTCATCCAGAGGGTTGAGTGCTCATATATTAAATATTGGGTACTCAAGGATAGAACACAGTTCAAAATAGTATAAGTAAACGTCACATTTTGAGAGGATAAAAAAAAACAAAAACTGAAATATAGTAAACGATTTTTGTTTAACGTTTTGCATGAGAAGACAGAGAGAAGGAGTAACAACACACACAGAGTTACATTCAGACACAATGAGTTTTTGAGAAAAAATGGTGAAGAGCGATCTACAGTACACAACAGAGGATAATTCAGAACATCGAGAAAAAGGTTGATATGTGGAAGGATGTGAGCGTGTGTGTTTTTTTACTGTAAGTGTGTACGTGTGTTTTTTATTTATTTATTTTATTTATAGAGAGATAGAGATAGAGAGAGAAAGAGAGCGACAGAGAGTGGGACACTTTGCAGCAAAAAATCTGATAACAAAACGACGATACAACAGATACAGCCAAGGACAAACGCCATCTTGTTTTGCCTTCCGGTAGCGATGGAGTTCGCGACAAAATCCTCCATTTTCTCGTTTTTCGTAATTCGAAAAAAAACAACGAATCCGCTTGGCAAATGGCACCTTACTAACGTGTGTTCTTTTATAGCTGCTTTATTTTTATTTACGTTTGGGTACATCAACAACGAAACAAACGTATAAACAATGACTAAAACACAAACGAACAGACAAGGGAAAACACAAACACACACAAACACACATCGCTTGCTATAAACAAGAAGAAGATAGAAGATAGAAGAACTTGAAACGGCGAAAACACAAGCAGAGAGCGCACCAGTGAACAGCAAACCAGTTGACAACACATCGATCGTTTGATTATCCGTGGCAAGGAAGAGTATGTATGTGTGAGTGGCTTGCAAGGAAAAAAGACATCGAGAGCAAAAGAAGAAAGATTTTTTTCAGTAAAATATGTATTAGTATGTGTTTATTGGGGTGTGGTGTTGGTGATCTTTCGTTTTGTAAACGATGCAATTGCATGGTAAGAAGCGTAAACAACGAACAGTGCAGCGAATATAAACGAGTAGAGAAACAACGAAACACTAACACACAAATCGTGTTGACAATCGTACGCGCAGGTATACGGGCCCCATCGATGATTACACGCACACACACACACACAACGAGAGAGTGAGAGAAAGAGAGAAAGAGACATCTATATACATAGGGAAATATCAAAATCACGAATTGAAGGAGGTGTGTGTATTACAGAGAAGAAACCAAATATAAAATATACTAGTAAAGAAGAGTAACTAAGAGAAACTAACTAATGAAACAATGGACAGTGACATGCGTAATCGTTTGACGTTTTGATTTTGTTTGACGTTTGACACCCACCAAGATTTCTGCGATAAGACTTTAAAACTTTAATAAGAAAGATGATTCATACGCTCTTATCCACCTGACATATAGTATCGCTACGTGTGCTATCGCACTACATACCGGTGTTTACTACGCGTATCGTGATTTGTGTTTTATACCAATACATCAGCTCAGCTGTCAGTTTTGACATGGCAAACAAAAAATGGCTGCGATTGAGAATTGAAAACTTAATCGCACCACAATAATCAACGATAACGTGTAGAGAAACCGATGCCATAACAATAAATGTTATAGCAAAAGAAACAAAACACAATCACTACTAGCCTAAAAATGAAAAAAATTAAATAAAACAAACAACTTTTTTTTTAAGGTAAGCGAAAACTAACAAAGTGACTTAAAGAAATGATCATGAGAAATGAAGATAAAATTCACTAACACGGCTCTTTTCTGTCTTTTTCTCTCGCGCTCTTCACATTCTCACTCGCTCTTCCCCTCTTGCTCTTTCTTACTCGCTCTCCGTCGACGATCTTCCCCACAAACTACGTACTACTTAAGAGCGTTATACTTATTGGGTATTTCAATGTCTTTGGTTATGGTGTTGAGAAATGTATGTACGAGGCGCGTCTGTCTGTCTCCGTTCAGTGTGGAACAAATATCGACGTAAGCATCAAATCCAACACCAACTATCCCGTTATGCCCAGTTGACAACTGTATCTTCTATTCCAACATTCGATGACCATTTTATTTTGTCACAAGGTTTGGTTTTATCGAACGCATGTTCCCCCATTTTCCCATTCCCAATATGGCACTCATATACCCAAATGTGTAAGTGTTTTAGTGTATTAAACTACTATTCTACCCCCCCCCCCCCCTTCCTCCCTCTACTACTTCCCTCACGGCTTCCTGGCACCCAATCACATCTCGATCACTACACGCGTTAAATGATGCTCTCGATCCGTGAATAGAAAGTAGTAGTATTCTAAGTATTTGTTTACGTTCCATTTGGTTCTCTCTCTCTCTCTCTCTGAACCTCACACTGACATTTTTCTCTCACGTGAACACTAGCACACACACGCACACATTCACGGAGCATTTTCTTGCGATTATTTCTACGCACAAAAAACAACAACTTAGAGATGGAGCAAAAGAAAGGCCAAATATGTTTTGTCTTGTTGTGTTTTTCTTTTCTTTTTTTTTTTTTGTTGTTAAACTTCTCCCTTTGCTTGTGTTTTGTTGTTTTGTTTTGTTGTTTTGTCACTATCTCTAAATATCACATCATACGATTTATCTAATGTTTAGTTTGGTTGTTGGTGGTTTAGCTCTGTTTGTTTTTCTTCCTTTTTTCCACTTCTCCTTTTCTCCAAGATCTCCTTTTTCTCCTCTCGTCGTCCTCTGTATTGGTTACATTTGCTTTCATTTACGTACTTAAACAAGTACATACTTTTGTTTTTGTTTCATGTAACACTATATAAGGTATCATTAAGCCCATAAAGTTTAAGTGTGTGGGTGTGTGTTTTTCTTTTATTTTGTTTGTTATCTTTCTGTTTAACAATCTACCGTTTTACCACTTTATACGACGACAATTCGGTTTTGGGTTATTTTGTCTATTTTGTTGCGTTTTTTTTTTTTTAATTTTTGGGCATTTCATTATTTAGATTAATACTATGCATTGTTCGCATTCTGTTTGCCTTGTTCCTTTAAATGGACTTCTTCTCTATTGTTGCGTTTGTGTTCATTTTGTATGTGTATGTATTTTAATCTTCTCCTGCTTTTTCTTCGCTGTTGAGATTATGGTTACAATTATTTTGTTACGTGTTTTTGTTTTTTGAGTCTATAAATCTATCAACTACGCAATTGGTACACTAACATTGGTAAGTTCACTAGGTTATGTTGGTTTTTGCTGTTTTTGTTTTCTTTTTTTTTTGCTTCTTCTGCTTTGTTACCAGGGGGAGGGCCATCTACGCATATAAATATAGTTTCCATATCATATAAAAATATAACTGTATAAGTGTTGGTAGATATTTCTACGCTTCTTGTTAATTCTTCTTCCGTTTTCTCTGTTAGCTTCTTTAGCCAGAATGTGTATACATTTGTATTTCATATAATTGGCTGTATTATATTCCTTGTGTGTGTGTGTGTGTATATTTATGTGTATGTGTGTAGTTGTGTATTTGTTGTCTTGTTCCTGTAAGATACTGGTTCATCACTAAAAAACTTGTCAATTTCTACACCTAAACCGCGAAGCACTCTAAACTGCCTGAGCACAAGTGTTACTAAAATGGCTTCCCTTTTGTTGTTTTTTTTTGTAATTTATTTTCCCCTCATTTAAATGTTTCACTACTATAGTTCGGTTGGGTATTGGAGTCGTTAATTTACTAGAAACGTACGGAAGATAATAGCACACAGCCCACAACGTAGAGAATGTGTATGAGTGTGGATGAGTCGGATAAAGGGCACGGGTACAACGAGACAACGTAAACGAGAACGCAACAACGACTACGGGGTTGAAATAGATAACGCACTAAGGAAATATAGTAGACCCTAAGGCGTTCGACCATTTGTATAGATCAATAGTAAGAGAAAGAGAGAGTGTGTGTGCGTAATGGAGAAAATCAATTAAAGGTAACACCACCATTGGCCATATCCTGCCAGTTACACGCACACACACTCGCGCACACAAAATGAACTAGCTAAAAGAGTTAAAGCACAAACGGGGGGTGGGGGCTGAAATATAGAAAAAGAGCAAGAGAGCTAGAAAGCGAATAGGAATCGAATTAACACCGATACAGTTTCGCGTACTTTGACAAAATGAAGGCTTTTATCCCGGGGCAAGTTCATCCTGTTATACAAGCGCCTACCATTAGACCAAAATTCGTCCAATAAGCTGCAAAAAACGCCCTAACCGTATGCTATTCGCATAACAAAACTGTCCTATCAAAACCAGATATTAACATCGTTCCACTAGACTAACTTGTATCCTATAATGAATGGATTGCATTGATCCTTTTTAAGATTCTTTTTGTTTCTATAAGTTCTGGTTGCTCTCTATCTATCTGTTTCTTTTTTTTCTCTCTCTCTCTCTCTCTCTGTCTCTCTCTCTCTGTATTTAGCAAATGTCTTCATCTTACTCTTTCCTGTATTTGGTTCCCTAACATATATTCGGAAGAGAGTATTGCTCATACCATCAACAAAGTTTCTAAGAGTCTCATCGCTACATTTGGATGCATATGAGACAAACTATACATTACACACTGTGATGGAAGCTGTCTATATACTGGAATGTGGAGGCGATCCGTTCACAGTTTTTGCAGTTTTGCGTGTATATATCTGTAACATCCCAACGACTTCATTAGCACCATACCACCACCATCAGCTGTAAGGTGGTCTCGACTACGCGACCAGGACGCGTATGTGTATAACGTCTAGCGCACAAAGAAGGCAACACTACTACACTAGGTATGAATGTGTGTGCATATGTATACATGCGCGTATATATAAGTGTCATCCATACTGTCCATGGGAATACAACGACTAGTATAGAGCGCTTAAGCTCCCCTCCGACAGAATCTGGCGTGCAACAAAATCCCAACGTGTATTCTTCACCGCTCAGTAATACAGCCAGGTAGACCCCAATCGTCTATCCACCAGAGAGCGATGCGGAACCACACTAAACGGTGCATTGGTATGCCATTACACGAACAGGTTCTTCTTATATTTCAGCCGCTGCTTGTTTCGGGCGGCGCTTAATCACATGTGTACGATGTGGTTGTAGAAGCGGTCCCTCAGCTCCGGATGCTTCACCTTGCAGTGTGCCTTCATATTGTCGCGCCGGGTGAACTTCTGTCCGCAAACCGGACACTCGTGGCTCTGGGGCCGGTGTATGTTGGCGTGGTGCCAGCGGTTCGAGACGGTCTTGTGACAGCTGACGCAGCTGTACAGCGTCGGGAAGGTGCCGGTTAGCTGTATGAACAGTGAGGAGTAGTCGATGTTGTGATCGCGCCGCGTCGTACTCGATCCACCACCACCGCCGGCAGATGCTCCTCCCCCGGACGCACCGCCACTACTGCGTAGAGAGCCACCACCACCACCACCGGCAGCACCGACGCTACCGCCTGCACCGCCTACGCCCGTTCCTAGGTTCATCTGACCGTCGGAGGGATCGCCTGCTACGAGGAAGCTGCCGGGTGGTGCACCGCTGCCACCAGTGCCGCCATTACCCCCGCTCAGGGAAACCGCCGACGACGACGCCGAGGATGAGGACGATGAGGACGACGACAGGGACGCCGGTGTCGGTGGGGTCGTGGACGTGGCAGAGGGTTTACTGCCGCCTCGATTACTACCATCGGGCTGGCCACTAACGCTGAGAGCTGCCGCCGCCGCCGCTGCTGCTGCAGCTGCTGCCGCCACCGCCACTCCCGTGCGTGCAGCATCACTGGCACTGTTAAAGGCACTGCTCGCAGCGTGATTGTGATGCTGCAGAGGATGATGGTGTGAAGCGTGCGGTGGGTGGTGCTGGTGATGACCGGTGGTGGTGGCGGTGTTGGTATTGGTGCTGTGATGATGCGACAGGTGATGCCCCCCAACGTACTGAGCCCCGTTCGCGATGCCTCCTCCTCCTCCTCCACCACCACCACCACCATTGGTACCTCCTGTTACTCCTCCACCACCTGCACCGAGGCCCGCGGCCAGCCGGTGATGTTCGACCAGCGACTCAACGAGGCTACCGCCGAGCGGCAGTGGGACGGCACTGAAGCCAAGCATACTGGCGGCAGCAGCAGCAGCAGCAGCAGCACCGTCACATCCGAGTCCTGCTCCTCCTCCACTACCACCCCCGGTACAGTCCGCCGAATCGGAGCGGTGGTGATTGCTGCGGTTCTGCTGCTTGTCTGACCCTATAACTGAACCACCTGCCCTACTCCCTAAACCTGACCCTGCTCCACCTGCACCTCCCCCTCTGCCTGCACTTTCATACTCTGCACCATCGCTACTTCCACCTCCTGTACCGCCTCCTGCACGGCTTCCATTAACGCAGCCGCCTCCTCCTCCTCCTCCTCCACCTCCTCCCGCTGCCAAAACGGCATTCACAACCACTCCTGAAGCAAGATCGTGATGATGCAAACCGGCACGTTGATGGTGGTGACGTGACGCCATCGCTAGACGCAACATACGGTCACCTGCAAAGCACACAGGCACACAAGAACGGCGTCACCGAGTGCGCGCCCTCACCACAAACACACGCCTCCGAAAACAAAACACAACATAAAATCGAAGTCGAAACAGCAACAACAAAAATTGTACATCTCTCGTATTGAAAGAAAAACACAAATTTAAAAAAAAAACAACAAATCAAGAGATAAAAACACAGGGAACACACGCACAACGAAAACAAAAAATACTTTGGGAGGTGGTTGTTCTGATAACGGCAAGAGGTGTAACAGCGAAACAACAGATGTAATTAAAAAAACAGGAAGAAAAAAGTGACATGGGACTACGATGGAGATCAAAGAGATCGGGAAAGGATTTGGAGCGTGTACATTATCCGATCGGAACGGATTACATCCAGAGAGCGGAACTATAGTTCACACAGTAGTATAGCTGACAGTTGCGTATCCGTGACTAATAAACACAATTGAAAATTCCGTTACAAGATTTTAAATCACACGTGCGTTTCGGTCGGTGTTCAAATGATTTCAAATTGATTGGAAATTAAATTTGTTTTCGATGTCAAGTGGTTATAGTTTGCTTCTATTCTTTCCCCTTTGCTTTAAATTGTGTTTAAAATTTTAGATTTTTTTTTTCGTTGGAGGTATCGGAGGAAAGGAATTGTTCAAGGATATTGGATTTTTAAAAAAATGCAATTGAATCATAAAATATATTGGAAAAAATTGTAAAAACTAACTTATGAGTGTTTTTTGTTTTTGTTTTCAGGAGGCACTCTAATGCATGACTAACATTTAGCATGAGATATTGATGTATATGTATATGTATATGATTATAACTAGTTTGTATTAGTTTCAAGTTTGACCGATTCAGGTATAAATTTGTTTAGGGTTTTGTTTTCGAGGTTTTTTTTTTAAATTGTAATCTTGTCTGCTTATCTTATTTGGTTCGTCTAGGAATTGAAAACAATACATATGCCGCTCTATATAACACTGAGTAACGTTCATAAATCATAATCAGCTAATCAACCTAGTAACACATGTGGTAATCGTTAGGTAGTATGTGTATGCGTGTGTGTATGTGTTGGTGTGTTAAAAAGAGAATCAAACAAAACAAAACTAAACGGGAAGAACAAAAATAAACAAAGGTAACACAAAGACAAAATCGCAAACAAGAAAACGGAGGAGCCTATGTTTTAGTTATGCTAAATTAAAAAAAAACTAAAACGATAGGGATAACTATTCTATTCGCTAAAGTTTATGCGTTTTACTTAGAGCTATTCTTATATAAACTGGAACTAGGGGAATGTTTCGCTTTACATTGGGAGAGGAGAGGTTGTAAAACGTTTTACACTAAAAAAAAAAAAATAACTAAAAAATGCGAGCTCGTGTCAGCATGAATATGTGGATAGTGTGTAGGAGGTGGAAAAGGAAACGGAGGGGAAGGTGAGAGTGAAATAGTGTTTTGAAATCGCAAACTAAAAATCAACAAATGAAAAAAACACAACAGCAAACTAAATAACCATGTACAGGGGGAGGCCATTAAGAAAATGAATGAAACCCACACATATAGAACGGAAGAACAAAATGGCAGCCGTGACGACGTGCTCTAACACTAAGCCACGTTTATGTATTTAGATAATGCGAGGGCTGTTACGGATATAGCCTCTAACACTACTACTACTGCGTGAAGAGATGGGTGTCCAGATCACCCCTTTACGGATCTGCCTTAACAATCGCGGAATAAGATGAAACTAAGGAAACACTGTAAACACTGCTAGATGATTGTTTTGAAAGAAGAAACCAACACATACACAACAGAAAAGAAAATCAAAACAAGTGTAAGTAAGGGAGAGAGAAAAGATAGTGACAGAGAAAGAGAGAAAGAAAGAGAGATGTAGCGAATGAGGGAGAAGGAATAATAATGGATAGTAAAAGAAACAAAAAAAAAAATACTAATAACATTTTCGGCACCGCATTGACACAAGCGACTAGAAATACGACACAGGTTTGCACTAGAGAGTAAACAAACAGCTATATTACAAACAGGGGTATGTTTGGGCATTTGTATTTTGAAATATTTGGCTAGCTTGTTGGCTTTGGAATAAAAAAATTAATGTATATTTCAATGACAAGTGTACCAGCACTAAAACTATTCTAACGAAGAAAAAAAAAAACAAACGAAAACGTTTGTAAAACTAACAGAAAATCGCTACCACTGGTTAGATATGTTCTAAATTTTTGGCATAATGAGTCGACGAACAATGGGCACAGCAAGAGTAGGAATGACGATAAACACAGAACGAAAAGTAGAAAAGATGATTAAAATAAACTAACAAAAACAGTACACAACAACAAACAGAACGTAACTGTCGACTGGGTGTTCCACATAACAATTGACGAACGAGCATACAAACGGGTACTGGGGCTGCTCTAACATTCTATCTATTATATGGCACACGCACTTACTATACACTCTAAAGGCATCAGGAAGTAAGGTAAATCAAGTATAGATATTTATTTAAAAAAAAAACTTTAAAGAAACACACACACACAACAGTGGAAAACGAAAGAAAATGAAAACCCTGCACTGTTGCAGGGAGCTAGTCAACACTACACGAAACGAGGTAAAACAAACATAACTAAACAGGATGAACAACAAACAAACAAACACATGATAGAAGGTGATGAAAGTACATAAAAATGTGAAACACAGCATTGAACCAATAACGAAATCATAAAGGGGAGAACCAGAGAAAAAGAAAAACAAACGAAAAAAACAAAATATGTTTTTCTATCTTCTCTCCACTTCACAACAAATCCTGACAAAACTTGTATTGAATAGTGAGATGAGGGTGAAGGGGCGGGGGGGGGGGGAATGAAGTGAGGGGAAAAAGAATGGCCAACCTATTGCCATATTTCGATTATTTTTTTTTAACACAGAACTTCGATTGTCACAACTTACGTCACAGTTTCGGCGCGTTCGTGCACTTTTGGCTTGCTTCCTTTTCTCTACTTTTGATTAGCCTGTTTTCTTTTCATTTGTTTTGTCGTTGTTTTGCATTTCTTTTTCGTGCTCATTCGTTCGATTTCTTCTTCATTCTCTTGTTGCGTTTGCTTAATCAATCTTTAGTTGCTTTGTTATCTGTGTGTTTTAATTTTAGTTGTTTTTTGTACTCCTTCCACAATTTTTTACTAACTTTTTAGTGTGTAACTTTTGTTTATTGTTTCTTTTTCACAGGATAATCACTTTTTTATAAAAAAAATCACAGCACCAGACATGTTTTTGTTTTTTTTTTCTTATATTTATGATGAATAACATCGAAATGCCAGCCCTAGTTCGATCTGTCACATTCTCTTACGTTTTATATGAATGGGGTTTGAAGCCCTCCGAAAAAAAATTGCGGTGGGTTCGAGGTTATAGAAATAATTTATTATCTCTCATTGCATAAAATAAATGAGAAACATGATTTCAATTTCTACCATTTGAACCGAATCTTTCGATTATGGCATCATAAACAGGATGAGTTTAGTATACCTTCTCGAAAGGTCGTTGACACTCTCATTTTAATGTGTATTAGTGACAAGAAAATTGCGTCTAAATAAAAACATCCCTGTTCCCCATAATGCTTCTCTTGCTCCGATCATTTTCTGTAAAAGGTTGGCAAACCTTCAGCTGCTTAAAACTACATTCGAGAATCGTTTCCAAGCAACCGGAGGAATGATGCGATAAAAAAAACGAACGTCCGTTTTTTATTCGTTGCGCAGTGCGCACACAATCACAACTCTTATGAAAATTGTGTGTAGAAGTAAGTGAAGAACATTGGAATTAAGATGTTAGAGAATAGATTAAGTATTATTGGCACACACACACACAAAAAAGGCACAAAGAAGTTAAACAGAGAACATAAACATGAAAATAGTAAAACAGTTTGACGAATCTGAGAGGTTTTAAAAGAGAAGAGAACAGTGATACGATAGTGGAGAAAGCCACGAAATTATGTGTTGTTTTATAAGAAGCAAATTACACTTTAAAGCAAGGCAGCATTGCGTACCACCCGGGTGATAGAAACGTCAAGGTGAATTGTCGTGAGAATAGTAGACTTTGTCAAACTGACCATTTGATAAACATAATTCCAAACAAAATTTGAGTTTATGATGTTAAGCACAATATGTAATTCTCTTACTTTCTCTCTCCCTCTCTCTCTATTTTCTCTCCCCCTCTCTCTCTCTCTCTCTCTCTCTCTCTCTCTCTCTCTCTCTCTCTCTCTCTCTCTCTCTCTCTCTTTCACTATCTATGTATCTTTCTTTTGCGTTATCCTTCCTTCTCTCCTTCGAACGATGTACAGATGATCGGGGTTAGCGACGAGTATGACTCGATAATTGCATACATTTAGGGGCTTCATCTTTACATTGGAATTTTCTTCCTCCGAATTGTAGACCTTAATCGGACCAACAACAAACAAAAATGTAGCCATTTTGTGGCTCAAGGTATGTGCAAGTGTTAGCGGGTCCGTCCGTGTTGGGCTAGAAATATGGATAGACATTTCAACACCGATTTTAACACCGATTCGTACAACTTTTCATACGCGCCAAACACACACAAACAAACAGTAGTATGCCGGTTGTAGTAGCAGTAGTAGTAGCAGTAGACGAACCAAAGCAGATTTTCCCCAGGGCGCACATATAGCAAACCGGGTCACTATATACACACACTCACACATGTATAGGTGTAAGGCGAATGTACACCGATAGTAGAGGTGGAATAAGTGTAATGCACACGCGCGCACGTTTTACGTTTGATAAAGATGTGGAAATAAAACGAATAACAAAAGAATTATCGTATACCGAATGATACTTACTCGCAGCAAAGAAACATTCACGGTTGAATTGCATAGCGATACACACACACACACACACATACTTGCGTGAAATAGAGATATAACTGTGTGTGTGTGCGTGACTGTGTGGGTTGCATATGTATATAAATATACGTAGATTAATACATAAAACAATGTCCATACAATTACAAAATCCTGGCGTGCACGTGTACGTACACTTACAGGCAGATCAAACAACAAAGCCTCTTTTGCACCTGCACATGTACATTCTTGCACCGTAGAAAGAAGTTTACATTATGTATCTCGCTTCGTATTTATAATTTTTTTTTGTGGTCTTGCCTTAACAGTACTGAAACGATCGCTGAACTCAAATATAATTTACGGAAGTAGAAGTAGAAGAAGTAGTAGAAGTAGTAGTAGTAGAAGTAGAAGTAGTAGAAGAAGAAGAATGCGAGGAAGAATAAGAGATAAAAGAAGTTGTAAGAATATAAGATGATGAAAGGTGAAATGTGGAAAAAAACAATACATGGATACAAAAATGGAGCTGAATGTTCAAAGAGGATAAAGAACAAGTGTGTGGTTAGTAAATAAAGAAAGAGAGAGAGAGAGAACGAGAAAGATACAGAGAGGAAGAGAAGACAAATTACGAAACGAAAACAAAATAATCAACGAAATCAATAGTAAAAACAAGGAAGAGTAAATGCAAATAATGCTTCATGAACAATAAAACAATCAAACATGTTTTTTAATCTATGATACGGGATGCTACCAACAACAACAAAGAATACGTAACTGGTTTGTTACGAAGGTACGCAAGAGTGATGTTGGGAGATAAAAGGCACTCCACATTGACGTAGCGATTTGGTCAAAAAGGAGCTGATTACAGCACAAAAATTAAGAAATAAAACCTTACATAAGCAATGGTGCCGGTGACCAAAAAAAAAAAAATATGAAAGTGGATCAAACAAAAAAAAAATAAAAAAAACATCTTTATTCTAGCATAAAAGAAACTAACGAAGAGGTTAATGGACATAAGAAGGCAGTAGAATAAGAAAACAGAAAGGAAAGAAAACTTGTGGCATATTTGTGGATAAAATCGAAAGGGGACATTTTATTTTATGGTACTATTGTAGCAATTTTTGTAAGAAAATGTGATTGAAAAACAAAAAAAAAACAGATACAAAAAAGGAGTAATGGTGGTGAGCGAAAGGGAACACAAACTTCAAACTCGCCAAAAGTACCAGTTTCACAGCAGCAAAAACTTATTCAAACACAATTCGCAACAAACAAACAAAGATCGTAGCAAAAATGTTTGGTATAGATAGTGAAAGAAACATGGTAATACAAATACAAAAACAAGTAGGAGATAAAAAATAAAGAAAAATTATTTCAAAAAAAAACAATTAAAAGAGAAAAAAAGAACATTCCCCATTAACTTCGACTGCTCAGCACAAGCAGATAAAAGCGATAGAAGATAGAAAACAGTGAGTGTGAGAGAAGAGCAGAAACGTAAAGGAATACGAAAGCAAGGAAATGAAAGTAGAAAAGAAAACAAGGTTGAACAATGATACATAAGCGGGAGAGATAGGAGTAGTAGAGTAAGTATAAAAATAAAAGTACTGTAAAACAAAACCCAAACGAACGTGTTAACAGCACGAACAACCAGGTGTTGTAAAAACAAGAAAAGTACAAACATACAAATATATATATATATATTGATAAACCACGATGAAATATTTATAATGTTATATAATATATATATATAGAAAGAAAATAGCTAGATAACAGAGATTACACTAAGGGTAGCAGGTATATATGTGTGTGTGGTTAAACTATTGCTCTATAGATCTAAATTTTATAAAACACTACAAACACACTAACTACAGTAGGTTAAAAAGGTAAAGGCATATTTCGAACGAAAAATAAACAAAAATAAACAAAAACAATCGTACAATACAATAATAAAAACAGAGAGAGAAAGATAGAAAGGTAAACAAGGGAAAGGGAGGTGAGGATGGGGAGGTGTGTAATTATTACAAGGCTGTTAGGTTGCGGTAGCAGCAATTGAGGCTAAACATGTTTTGGGCACAAACAAGTAACTAAATTAAGCCAAGTAAAAGTATTGGTAGTAGGTAAGTAAGTAAGTAAGTTGTGGTAGTAGTAGTAGTAGTAGTAGTAAAAAGTAGTTGTAGTAATAGTAGTAACAACAATGGATGAGGATGAAGAGCAACGTCAACTAAAAAAGACATATGTGTGAGGGTTTGTGTGGTGGTGGTGGAGGTGTGTGTGTGTGTATGTTAACTGAGTGTTTCTAGAGATGACTGTGTATTGAAAAGTGTGGGTGTGTATGTAAGTGATTTTACTTGTGGTGTGAGTATTTTTAAAGGTTTTTTTTGTGTAGTATACGGGAATAACAATAGGAAAAATGAAGAAACAAAAGGGCGGAAATTAACAGTAAAAGAAACAAAAACATCGAAGCGTTCGAGCCAAAACAATAGGAGAATAAAAACGATACAAAAACTAACAAGAGTAAATATTTATATATAAAAATTGTGTGTAGAAATATATAAGAGTATATAAATTCACAAATGGTACTAAAAACAGTCTCCGTAAAAAGGAACAAAACAAGGTAAAATATTAATCATCGGAAGGTAAAAAGATTTGTTGGCAATGTTTTTTTTTTGTAAAATAATTTAAATAAATATTGATATAAAAAAACTCGTTCCTATATAATTATGTTCGATTGCCAACGCACACATAAGCGCATGTACGGATAGTTTTATGCGGTGACAAAATGGCGCACCGCAGCGGTACCGCTTATGTATGCGTCAGCGCAAGAGCGTAAGGATACTCTAAGAAGGGAGATTACAGACAGAGAGGAGTAGCAGATTAAATTAGGAATAATATTTATATATTGTTATGTAAAAGAAACAAAACTATAAGGAAAGAAAAATTGTGTTCATTTGCTCACCATCAATATTGTCTGGATGATCCGGATGTGACAGGTGTACGTCACTGTCACCGCTCTCGTTGAGCGACGCAATATTGCCGGGCGCTAGGATGTTGTTCATATCGTCCGCATTCAGATTGATTGGTATAGGCTGTTGTGGGGGCGTGTGGTTGTGTGCACGATGGGCGGCGGCGAAAACAACAACAATTTTGCCCAACACATACAAACAAAAAAAGAGAGAAGAGAAGAATTCAAAGAAAACAGATTAGTTTGAGATAATAATTTGCGGTTTACAATATGGCGGCGGGTGTATATGATGGCTACACAACTAGTGAGGGATCAAAAGGATGCAGATGAATCTTGGAATACATCTCCTAGTAGCGAGTATGGGGTTGCAGGAGAAAAAAGCGACTTCCAATTAGAAAATACACACATACACTCATACACACAAACATACATTCACAGGACAACGATACCCATTCGCTGAAGAGCATTAGCTTCCCTTCTCAAATCACACTCACATACACACACACACACACACACACATATACGGAGGCTCATTCCCACACAGATGATGTAGCAACTGAGTACACAAAAGCGAACAAAAATGTCCATATAAAAAAGACGTAATCAAACTTAATCTTTTATAAAAAAAAAAAAATTAAACAAGAAAACTAACTAGCAGGACTTGGTTTTATGGATTTCTAGAGAAGCAGAACTTTTGTTCGGATAGAAAAAAAAGTGAATGTCAGAGTAAGTTGTTGGTTATGTGTGATCGTGTGTGTATGTGTGACTGTGTGCGCTAGTTACATGTTTCGATTTATGGCGCAGGTGGTTGAGGTGCGCGTGCGGTTCTAGTCCGATGCTCGCAGACATCTCGTCAGCATACAGCGGCAACTTGAGGGGCTAGAAGAAACATAGGGCGAGGTTGGAAAGAACGGGGGGTAAGTAAGGTAATGAGCAGGAGAAGTGAAATAGAGAAATTCCGATAGAATCCTACATCAAGCACAAACTATCCTCTTTCAATCATACGCAAACACACATACACATCCACATGCCTATTAGTTGTAAGAGTCCTTACGATTTTCAGGGGGAAAGAGTCGCCAGGGAGTAGAATAGTTTTATAGAAGTTAACTAACTCATCCGCCCGCTTGCATAGAGTGCAGAACGACCGCACGAATAGGGTCAGAATCGATCAAGATATATTGAATTTCTGAATGTCCTTGCGTTTAATTACATCGAACTCGCCATCCCCACCCTCCGTGTATATACTGATGAGGGTTACACACGTAATAGGAAAATTGCCTGTCCAGACGAAACCACCTTCCCCAACCATTATCCAACAGGCCGCCTTCTTCCGAAAGTTCCGACAACTATATTTTCCCCCTTTCAATAGACAACTTTCCGCAGCAAGTGATACACGAGAGAGCAGCACCACGCCACCCTCAATCAAGGACGTCTCTGGTCCGGGATAATATGATTGTACTGTTGGCAACCAAAAGGGATTAGATTATGAATTTATAATGCGCCACTCTTTATCCCCGCCGACGGCTTGCACGATTGTGACGAGGTTGTATGAAGTTTTCCTGCACCCCCAACGATCCTTCCCAGAGTCAGAGTCTAGGGGGAAGTAAAAGGGAGATAAGCTTTTTTTTTGTTTCTACTTACTAATTGCATTAGCATGGATTAGTATGCCATCCCCGAGACACGAAACCTAACCCAAGAAACATTTGTAGCGAATGCATTAAGTGTACAAACGGTAGGAGCATCCCTAATCGACTGGAAGAAATCGGAGGAAATATAGGTAAGATAAGAATCAACAACCTGATCTCTATATCTAGCGTAAGAAATTGACAATCTGCGCCCCTTGGAGTGTGTAGTTGTCGATAAAGTTAAGATTTATTTCGTATCGTATCATATTATTTTTTCCTGCCTTCTTTGCTTGCGCAGTACACGCCTTCGAGGTACAAACACTACCTAGTAGCACAACACCTAGAGTAAAAATGACACCAAGTATCGTTCCAAATTGCAAATGCTTAACTCTAAACGGTGTAAACACAAACGGCCCGACGTAGAACCGTTTTGTTTTTCTCTTCTCTTCTATGCACTACAACACACCACGGTATACGAGCACGTTCATAAGCAGCTGCACTAGTTTGCTTTGTTGCTGTTGTCACACAACATGTGCGGATAACGTAACGTCAAATATGGCCACTGGTTTAAGGTATAGTACAGCAGGAAGCGTCTGATGGGGAGAAGGACTCCCTGGGTAGGATCCCGGATATTCCCTACATAGCGAGCTTATATAGCTGAGCTTTAGATGGCGGCCATTGTTGTTGTCCTTCTTTTGCGTCGGAAGGAACCAGAACATTGGTTGGCACAGTGCGAAGGGAGAGAGTTGGTGCAGACGGTATAGTGATGGTCAGGGTATGGCGTCATCTGGCGGTGCAGTAGTGGCGGCAGCAGCAGCAGCAGCAATAGTAGTAGTAGCAGTCGACGACTTCTCCCCACTATCACAGGCTATGGCAGTGCGGCGCACCTCGGTTGCTTCCCGCTCGCTGCAGAGCCGGTGCGCCTTACACTTGTCGTGGTGGTTCACAATTTCGAGCCGAAAGTTGGAATTGCCCTCGGCGAACGACGTCCTAATGTCCGGTATGTCGCTGCTCCAACGGCGACAGTACGTGCAGAACATGTAGTTCTTTTCCTCGTCGTACTTCAGCCACTCGAACTGGTCGAGCCAGTTCAACCGAAAACGACCACCTTTGCGTGAGGAGCTAGTAGTCGCGGTAACCATCTTCCCACCCGCACCACTACCACCACCATGCCCCTTCGCACCGGACCCTGCTCCGCCAGACGAAGAGGAGGTCCGATACGGAGTGGATGATGGTGGTAACACGGTTGCTGCCGCCGCTGCTTTACCGCCACCACCGCCAGACGTTGTTCCGAATGCCGCCTCAAACATTGCATCTGTTTTAGCACTCTCTTCAAACTGCATAGGACCACCGCCAGTGGCGCCTGTGCCGACCTCACCACCGCAGGCTGTACTGTGGAAGGCTTCAACGGCGGCTAGCAACGATGAGTGCGATATCCCAGCCAACCGGCTGACCCTACCACCAACCTCGCCACCATCACCAACTCCACCGTCTTCACCAGCATCACCCACGCCACCACTACCACCACCAACACCAACACCACCACCGCTACCCATCAGGTGAGCCTTGTGCGCGAGCAGATAGCGCTGCAGGCAGGACTTGCTTTCCGGCCAGTCCGCAATGGAAGCGAGGGCGGCGGCGGCCGCCACTGCAGCAGCCGCAGCAGAGGCAACAGCATTCGACTCGCCCCCGCCATTTCCTCCTGCTCCTACTCCAGCGCCTCCTTCGCCTGGTGCTATCGTTCCTTGGGCGGGTGACGAAGCGCTTCGCTTGGCCGGCGGTTCGAGCTGCAGGGCGTTCGAGAGCAGTAGTGAGCGTTTCGGCTGCTGATACCGTGTTGGCAACAGTGACGCCGCCACCGCCCCCGCATGCCTTTGCCCTTCTCTTCCTACCCCTCCACTGACACCACCACCGTACGCTTGCCGCACATTGGAAGCGGCCGAAGAGGAAGCGGAGGAAGGACCGGTAAAGGAGATGGTGGTGCGCGGAACGGCGGAGAGCGTGAGGGACGGAAGCGGTTGGGAAGAGGTGGAGCTGGTAGTAGTGGCGAACGTGGTGGTATTGGTGGTGGAGAGGGTGGAGTGGGCAGCCGCAGCCGCCACCATCGCCGTGGCCGCCGCCGCCGTCGACGTTGCCGGTGAAGCCGATGATGACGGTGCAGCTGACATGATCGATGCAGACGGTTGTGCTTTCGATTCGTCTCCCCAAACATTTTTCTGTCAATACAATAGGAAGGGAAGGAGGAGTCAGTGCATGTCTCTCTTTTTCTTTTGCTTGTCGTGTGATTGGCAAAAATGTGCATGGAGGATGGGTGGGGGGGGGGGAGGTTGTTGGTGGCAGTGGTGGGTATGGGAGGGGGAAGGGCGGGGAATGGGGTGTTGATGATAGGGATCGAACTAGGGGATTATAAGACTGCAAAAGAACGCGGATACAGGGAACAGGATTGTGCAAGGAAGGAAAAGAGAGCGTGGACGACGGATGCTTCCCAACTTCGGACATTTTGCAATTTTTGCCCAGTAATAGCAGTAGTAGCAGCAGTAGTATCCACTAGTAGCCATTCTCTTTCCTCACCTCGTAAGCCCCTTTTTCACTACCAACCTTCCCCCGCCGCCGCCCCCTCTCTTCCCTTTCCCAGAACGCTTTTTTAGGTGGAGAGTGTTTATTCCAACCGGATGTTGATAAGACCTAAAGATTAGTTAGGAATGGATGATGCATCTATGGAGTTGTTTGTTAAATAATTTAGGAAAACTAGAACGGAACACAGCAACAACAACAAAAACGGGACGGGAAAACAACAAGAGATTCGACAAAAGCTGGAACAACAATTTAAGTTGCTCAGTAAGCAGATGTTTGGAGGAACCTCCTAATAACTGTACCATTAGTGATGGATATTTTATGAAAATTCTAAAAAATGGATGATAACCACTTAGAAACACAGTTCACTCCTAGATCACATGGAGACACTATGATGACTATCAAAATTCATTTGCCGAATTCGAGCAGTTGGTTGCAGTTTTTTTTAAAGAAAATAAATTTGATCTTCACATCGGACGCTAGTTTCATCAGTCAGACTTTGTACAGGGGTCACCATAGAAACGTCAATGCTGGTAGAAACCCTGATGGGAGCTCACACATTCGAAGATTGCACACTGTACAAACCAAAGGTGCACGATTGCCTCCAGGAGAGCATGAATGTTTCAGGGTCAAGGAATCATGCAAGGACAGCGACAGAAAATACCCGAGACATGAAGACTTTTCCGAATGAATAAAACTTGATGATCGGATCTCGGACCTCCCATCCCCATGTACACTCACACCCACACAGACAGTCACACACACACACACACACACGCATAAAAAAAAACATGTAAAGCGATTCCTAATTCGAGTACAGCGAGAACGCGGACTACACACAACACATGCCCGCCGGCGCGAGATATTTTCCGATAGATTTGGCGGGAAAAACCAAACGAGAAAAGTGAGGGGTGGGTGGGGAGGGTATACTATACTCTAGATAAATGACGAGCCAGAAAAAAACGGGATGAAGCCGGTAAGAGACCGGTTGATTGTACTGCCGGGTCGGACCTACCTGCATCAGGTCGGAGGACAGCGGATGGCGTACTGGTAACTCGGGCAGCTCCTGCTTGATGCCGCCCAGCGGATGGCCCGCCAGCGGATGTACCACCGGTGCCGGTGAGCTCACCTTAAACTCGTCGTCCGGTTTGGGACTTTGCTTGAAACTACTGTGCGACGAGGCCTACAACGAAAACAACAAAATAAACAAACAAACAAAAATCGGATTGGAACCGAGCATTGCAAGCGTGGTACTAACTTGAGCCTTGGTGGTTGGCTGTGTGTGGACGGGGGATGTCCCTCTTACCTGTGATTCGTAACCTCCTTGCCGTTCGTTCATCAGGGAGGGCGTCGAGGGCGAAGAGTTATCACAGGTGGTGGACATTTTACGCTTCTTCTTATTCTCTACCGTGCTGATTTCGCGATCCTCGGCGGGGAGGTAGTCGCGATCGTCGACCAGCGAGGACTGCATCAGATCGATGCTCGCACTCCGGGAGGGTTGTTGCTGTACCGGACCACCGGTACCGACAACGTGCGGGTGATGATGGTGGTGCGTTTGATGCGACGGTTGCTGATGTTGCGATTGGTGCGACGACTGTTGCTGTTGTTGCTGGTGCTGCTGTTGCTGCTGTTGCTGGTGTTGCGTTTGCTGTTGCTGCTGTTGCTGTTGCTGCTGCTGGTGCTGTAGGCGCTCGAGCTGGTCGTGCTCGGTGAGCTCCTTGTCGCGCAGCGGCCCATGATGCAGGGAGTTGTTGTTATTACTGCTAATTGTGTTATTGTTGTTGTTGGACGCGTTCGGTAGCGTTAGGGAATCGCGCTCATCCCGTGAGTCCCGGATCCGCTCCGAACGGAGCTTGTCCGCATCGGCCGAATACCGGTCCGCGCTACTTTCGGTCAGTCCTCGTACCTGGAAAACAAAAACGCGACCAGGTGGTGAGCGAATGAGCAAAAGCTACAATCTCGAATTCACCAAACAATCTAAGCGTCCCTAATGAAATTGGCATCCTCTAGTTACCTTGAGACTTTCGGCCGTCTTGAGAAAGTTTTGCAAATTGTGCTGGCCCACGTTCACCTCGCCCTGGTACATGAAGTCGAGCAGGGCGCGCATCTCGTTCACCTCCACATCCCGCAGGTAGATGATCGGATGCGGATGCTTGTTCTCGACGAATATCTGCTCGAAGTAGGGACTGCACGCGGACAGAATGGCTTGATGTGCCTGAAACGGAAACGCACAGGGCAGAGAGATATTAGCAATACTGTGGGACTATGCACGTGTGGGTCGAACAGTAGATGGTGTTGGTAGGTGTGATTTACTTTAACGATTCCTTTATCGCAGGCCAGCGTGACGTCGCACAGTTTCTCATCTTGCAGCAGCGTGGTGAGCACGGTGGTTAAATTAGACTGATGATTGTTCCAGCGCAAACAGTATTGCTGGTCCATGATGCCGGTGTCGGTGCTGTTTCTGTTGATCCACGTCGGACCGGTTCCAGATGGATGGGGAGGAAGAACAAAAAAAGAAAAAACACATTATTGCTTTCGCTCATCGTAGTACGGGGGCTCAGAGTTAATCTTCCCCAATTTTTTTTTATCAATCACATTTACTTCTCCGAGCCAAAAAAAAGTTTCTCCAAAAAACCACCAAACAAGCTCTAGTTTTCATCCGACACCAGGGCAGAGAAATACGCAAACCCGCAACAATTAGTCGATAAAAATTCAACAGAAAGAAAAATGGACGTCCTACAAAATTCGCGCCCACTTTGCAATGCAACTCAGTGGGTAACTTTTTTTTTATTAGGTTCGACCCAGACAAACCCTCAACCCTCCGGTCATCTGCGTCTATCTTTAATTGGTATTTAGACCGTAAAATAAAAATATCCTCCCCTTTCGCTCTCTCTCCCTCGCTTTCGCAAATGAATCAAGGGCTACGAAACCAGAGTGTGATAAGCGACCGGTTACACTTTGTTGCCACCAGAAGGCTCACGTTTAAGACCTTAATAAGCCGGGTATTCCTCACCAATATCGCTGTGAGTGTGTACTGCTGTGAAAGCTCGCCCATGGGAAGAGGACAACACAAAACCAAGCAAGCCCAAAGTTCACAATGCGTATCAAATGGCCAAATGGCACATTTCTATTTCGCCCAGCTTCCCCAACTGTTCTCACGTGCACACCACAGTTTTTGTGGTTGTCTTTCTTTTTATTTTGCACTTAATTTACCTTTTTCTACGGTGCCTGAGAATGCAGACGAATTGAATAATTCTTCTCCCCAACTCCCCCAATGGATGAGGGAGAAAGAGAGCATGGTTTAGCAATTAAAGCAATAGGAAGGCTCATATTTCTTCCTCCCTAGAGCGCACCACAACAGTGTGCCCAATCACTTTACTACGTCTTGATACCTTTCAACTCGGTTGAGACATACTGTAAAGGGCCCACAGACAACCTCAGGCAGTCTTCCCACAGTTCCACCTCCAGGGACCGGCGGCCATTTAATTTGTACAACAATTCGGCGAACGACTTAATGCTGGCAGTTATGGAGTTGAAGTATCGAAAAAAAACAGAAGCTTGTTTACTCGATAGCATGAACTTGTTTTGGAGGAATACAACTGATATCCAAGAAGTTAGTCCAAGCGGGTTAGAATTTGAACATAATTCTGTGAACATAATTAAATAAAGAAAACTTAAAAAGAACGCTCCACGATAGATCACTGATACCCCTAAACTCTTCAAGAACATTATAAATTCCTGGGACATATAGTGTAGTACGAGGATTGTATATACATTTCTGATGTGCACAGTATACCGAATAAGTTACGGCTAGGGCTAGAAATATGTCAGGAACTATCTCAAAACTGCTCTTCTGATCCTAGAGCAGAGATCCTAGTCTTCAAAAAATCAAACACGCATTGATTTCTGACGATGTTGTCGTGATCTCGAAATATATCGTTTGGTATACAGATCATACTAGCAGAAATATGATCGCATTTTGCTGATGTCCAATGTGATCGATCTGGATCATCCCGAGTATATCCACACTCCTCAATCAAGAGAGGTAATTGGTTGAGTCTTTATCTTTATTAAAACGGAAGATTCAAATTATGACAGCCGTTTGTGTTGTCTGCTGGAACAGCAAAACTTAACGAAAGGCAAACTTACAAAGTACACTGCCAAGAATTTGTATTCTCTAACACAAACGGAGACTCGTATTTGTCAAACCGTTTTCCGTCACCTTTTCGAAACGGAAAAGCGTCAAACTCACTCGGTCCTGTGTGTTTCCAGCTCGTTTTCCTGAGCAGTTTCGGGCATCTCTTGCTGCTCATTTGGTTCCATCTCTAATGAAATGTATTTGAGCACCAACGTTTCTTCCATAATACTTGGCAAATGCCACGGAGAAAGTTAGTTGAGCAGTTGCTCTATTAAAATCATTCCCTGTTCCATTTTGGTAACTCCCCTCCGCAAGAAACCGGAGCGTAGCAGTCCACTTTTCCTTTTGCCGTGAGTCCTTTTGTCCTTACAGACGGAAGCTTTGGCTCAATCTCATTAAGAATATTGAGCAAAATTCCTTCGATACACGAAAATTTTTCTTAAATCTGAAAAGACAACCTCAAAAACGTATCAAAAAGGTTCAAAAGCATCAAGTTCCAAAAGAACAAACATACTACGAAGCAGCCGACGTTGTTCAGTAATATCTTCCGTTCTTTCATCATCACTGCTGCTATCATCGCTCACATGATTTGAAAAAAAAAAAAAACATTTTGATATCCTAAATTTTAACTACAATATCTTCTCACAAAAAAGCAGTTGGGCTTAAGAGTAATAAAGGCCTACAAGTTGTACGGGATTCATGCCAAGCAAGCATGTATGGAAATAGTCTTTTAAACAAATCATTATTACAATGAGGAAAATTTTTTGAAATTGTTGCTTAGTGTCACAAAAGCTGATTTATGTATGAGAGTAATTTATAAAAACATTTCCCTAACTTATTTACTCATTTAAACGAGCCAATTCTTAGTGTGCTTTAAATAATTCTATTCTGAGCCATGTTTTTTAATTTAAATGGCTCAATATACGGAAAAAATAATATTAAAACATGATTTGAATAGAAGAATGATCGATTTACTAAAACTATTTTAAAACTAGTTAAAATAAGATTTTTTGGATTTTAAAAACCAATCGTTTTAATATTTTCAATATGTCCTACTCAGCCATGTTCACAAACGACTCTGCAGCTTGCATGTGAGTTTGTTGCGTGCAACTTGTAGGGGCCTAGATTACTCTTTAGTCAACAGTTGTTAACACTTCTGGTTTTATTTTTGTTGGTTTTATCAATTTGACAGACTGATTTTGAAGATTTAACGAAAAAACTTGCTTAGCGAAACTTGTCTGTTGCAAGAGCGGTTTCACAATGCAAATTTATTTTCCGTTTGTAAGAGATAATCAGGCCTAATGCTTCACAAAATGTACAAAATAGTATTCTTGTCGCGTTCAACTACCCATGCTGACTTGTATAGGTGTTTTGGAGAGTTTCTTCCAAAATCAAAAAAAGAAATTCATGTTTATTTACAGCTCTTTACCGATGTTTGTACTCATTTTCTGTGCCCAATATTTGCATGAGATAATCTTCCAAACAGGGAAGATTTCTAGGTCACGCCGGTCATCTAATGGCTTACTAAATTTATTGATGCTCCGTAGTTGGATAGTTGCTCGGATGTCACCCTGTATCTATTAGGATATTGTTCAGGATGAATCTCACCAACCCTCAGTCCACAACGCCTATAGTTTTGCTCAGGCTCAATATCTAATATATTGTGCATAGAGCTTGCAGTATCAGAAATTTCTAAAACCCATCCATTATACGATTAGGACACGAGACATTTGAAACCTCTTTCTATTATGGGGATGACACTTCAGCAGGCACGCTCTCTCTCTTTCTCGCTCTCTCCCTGTCAGAGGTTTGTGAAAGCCACCGTTGAACAATACCGGGGAAAAGTCGTGTTCAAAATCACATATTCCACAACCAGATCGAAGATTCAACAAGGATCGTTAATACCTCATCCCTCACCGGCATCGAGTTGGATGATTCACTGATTAAAAGTGGTCAGTGAATTGCGGGATGCCGCCCACCCTTGTCCGCCCCTTGGTGTCCCATATATTTTAGGCAGCAGCAACACCGCAAAGAAAGAAAGAAAAACTTTATTAGTGGTGTGTTGTGTCTCGTGGGTTTTCGGTTAGAAACCAGATAAGTCTGTATCGCTCAAAACGGACCTCGCGAAAACCCGCCAAAGGACCTAAATGTCAACAAAATAATATATGGAGGAGCGCACAAAAAAAAAATGGCACATCGGAATGTCGTAAGCAGCCAACATACACACACACACACACACACGTGCCAGTAACACTAGCAGAATAAAAACAAAATGACTGCCACCAAGAGCATCGGGTCCCTTTCAAAAATGTTTCACAAAATAAAATTAAAAAAAAAAACGCTTCACATCAGAAAAAAAACACACACCAAGCCCCGATAGGTCGTTTGGAATGGCGAAAAAAAAAAAGTAAGAGAAAAAAGATTGGTACCGGAGGGACATTTGATGCTCAACCAATAGGCAAAAGCGCCAAAGCCTGGTGGTGGCGACTGGAGAGGGGCATCTAGAGAGAAGGCAAGGTGAGTTGTTTTATTAAATCAACATATTGGAAACCTCTTCGCCAAAAACAGCAAACCACACACATCCACAAAAGCAGTGAGGCAAAAGAAGAAAAAAAAAAGATCAGCCCAAAGCAACACCACAGCGAAAACCGAAAAACTTGCATATAAACGAAAGATATTATAATAAAACTGGGGAACCTGGTGGAATGGTGATGAACCGACAACAGACAACAACAAAAACAACCGGCGAGCAGACAAAAATCGCCATCAATAACAGCGCGGAATTAGAAATTTGCAAATATTTACATAATATTAACATTAAATTTGATTGCAACCCAACAAACCAGTTTGTCGTTTTTCTAACCTTTGCGCCCAAATGTGGAACCCCTACTTTACTGGTTGGGCTCAAACTAAAAGACGCATCACACACACACATATTGATATGGCCGTGCTATATATTTTTTTAAAACATTTTTTCTGTGTGTCACTAAATCTACACATTTAAATCCCTTCTTGTGTGTAAATTTCCCTCCAACAGGCTAGAGAAAACAACTCTGTCTGAGGTTTTATTTAAGAAACTGATAAACACACCTAGACGGAAGCTTGCTTGGGTGTTGCTTCTAAAACGAATTTGCGTTGCAAATATTAAATTCCCTTTCCAAACACCCTCCCACCCCCCCCCCCCCCCCCCACGCACTCACACAATAATTCCAAAACTGCATTGCTTTCACTGGGCCAAACCCAACGCGGCGCGCGATCGGATATAAAAATCCGCGTAACCGATTTCTATGACACTTTACCCTTTTTACATCAAAATCGCCATCTTTGGGTGGCCACGCGCGGCAAGGAGGAGAAAAAAAAAGGGAACCGCGCGAAAGCTTTTAAGCCCAAATCACCCACAACACAATTCTCCTAAGGCAACGCCGCGGATTGAGATTTTGTGCAAAAGTTTTACGACATTTTGCAACACACACACACACATACGGACAATTTACGATCTGCCACAAGATCATTTCCAAACTTTTATTTATTCAATTTTTTTTAAATTTGGAGAGAAAACCTTTTTGGTGACCTATTTTTAAAGTGGTTTTGTTCTTGGCGTGTGTGGGAGTGAGCATAGAGGGTAGGAACGTGCGTCGATCGGCCCTGATACATCCATTCCATCAGAAAACGCAAGGAAGAATTGGATGAAGAGAGCTTCAAAAACGTAGTAAATAGTGCGGTATTTGGTTTGAAATCATTACCAACGCGTGTCCCTGGGAAATAGACTTAATATTAGAGACACATCAGGGACCGGGGTTCAAATCCCATCCCGAGCGTGTCCGGCCCCAAAGAGAGGACTCACTTTCCATCTACGTGTGGTATCCTCAAGTCTAAAAAGCCATTTCGATGGCCGGCGTGACCTAGAAAATTGTTAAGCGAAGGAGAAGAATGCATCCAAACAATCCTCAATAACTCCAGCTTATCGTTGTCGGTTTTAGAATTTTCAAAATTTTGTGTGCGTTTGCCCACTTCTTCAAATCTTCTAGTAGTGTAGAGATCTGGTTTCAGAACTAGATCATTTATGTCTAGTTCTACTTGCGGCATAACCTAAGTCTCATAAGTTATTCGATGGTCGGCGTGACCTAGAAGGTCGTTTAGTCAAGAAGAAGAGGAACGACTTTTTCTTAATTATAA
Organism: Anopheles maculipalpis; assembly: GCF_943734695.1. Taxonomy (NCBI): domain Eukaryota; kingdom Metazoa; phylum Arthropoda; class Insecta; order Diptera; family Culicidae; genus Anopheles; species Anopheles maculipalpis. The sequence continues at coordinate 6,715,553 of NC_064870.1, read as the reverse complement.
CATTTAACAGCCTCCCGAACCTTAGTAGAGTCCTGATGGAATTTGAACCCCAGTTCTGCCGTGTGAAGACCAGGTACCACTGTTGCCTTAACAAAAAGAGGGTTGGACATCTCAAGTCAATAAGATCACATCAATTTTTATTGATGTGTCTAAAAAAATCAACATCGTCGAGAATTTCTGCGAGTAAAAAAATTATTAGGTCCGCAAATAAATAATGGCCGTTTTGAAATCGATGGGGGCCACCACTGTGGACTGTGGCGCGATTTTGACGTTTGCAAATCAAGTTCGGGAATGACATAATCAAACTGTGTAAACAGTTTAGTGATTATTTCGTGCTACTCGCACGAATGTTACTACGAACTTCTGCAACCGGGAGTAACTATCACTGGTGAACGCTACCGGTAACAATTGATGAGTTTAAGCCGAGCAATGCGTGAAAAGCCGCCAGAATATTTATCACACCACGACAAAGTTGTTTCCCTGCATAACAATGCATGACTGGCACCATCGGATTTCCATCTGTTCCGATGCATGGCCCATGGATTGCCTGACAAGCAGTTCTCCTCCTATGAACAGATCCAGAATTGGTTGGATAACTGGATTGCGTCGAAAAACGTATTATTTTTCCGAAAAGGAATCCGTGACGCACCCGAAAGGTGGGAGAAAGTAATAAATAATAATGGCCAATACTTTGATAGACCCAATTTCTACAAATAAAAATACCACGAGTAAAAATAAACTTATGAAAAAACGGCCGTTATTTATTTCCGCACCTAATACCTATGTTCCCAACTGTCTGCAGAGGATTTCAATTGCATATTTCAAAAGCCTTGGATAATCAATACCGGCTTCTAATTCTGAGCTTCCAAGATTCCCCAACTACTAGACTAGTTTACTAGACTTTCTAATATCACGAGGTTGGATAATTCGTCTACGATCAGTCTACGGAGGGATGGTCCGGATGGGATGTTGCCTCCACCTCCGGTCAAAAGCCCCAGTTTAGCTAATAGTATAACTCCAATATGCACTAAGTTAGGTTTTAATTATCAAACGAGAAGAGTTCCCTCTTCAACAAAAACAAATCTTGAAGACGAAATCTTTAAAAGACTTGTAACAGCATATAGAAGTACACCATAAAGGGAGATGAAGATAGTTCTTCAGTGTTGAATTATGTCCAATAGAGACAGTTTACTACGGGATAGAGACGACCACCATTTAAGCCCATCCAAAGAAACCACTTGCATATGCGCCATATTGCATTTTGGAGCCAAACTGACAGTTCGCATCACAGCAGCGTCTGCCGTGTCGATGTCTGGTGGCGACGTCTAGTACGAGAAGTGTCTTATCTATAGATCTATAGAGTTGATCACCAACACTGTGAACCCTTACGAGATGAATCTCTCAAATGCCAAACTTTAGTGCGTTGTGTGCAAGAGTTAGAGAAGAATCGAAACCAAACTAATACAGCGCGTGCTACGGAGGTTTCGCTTTACGCTAAATTGTTGCCAATTCTTCTGTACTCTCGCTCTCTCTCTCTCTCTCTCTTCCCCCGCCGGTAGGTCCACCTCAATCCTTGTGCTGGGCTCATTAAACGTTGACCATGTAACCGCACTGTTCCCGCGCGACCAAAAACCTCCTCTCTTCCAGACACAAACACAAAGCTAACCTCCAAAAAAAAAAAAGGAACCAAACTCGCCCTACCCTTCTTATCTCCACCTGCGCCCCTCTCTGTTGATGCAAAGGGGTGTTGTACAACACACACCCAGGCGCGCCATCAACTTTGGGGGGGGGGGGATGGTTTGGCGATTTTTAAAATAGAACATTCTAACCCCCAGCTCTTACCCTTTGAAGTAAAAAGAAGAAGAAAAAAAACAGGAATTCACCCCATGGCGAATGAGACGAAAAAAATGGCGCTCGCGAAAAAAAAGGGTGCACTTCACCCGCCACCCTTACAAAAGACATGGATGCGAGGGGTGATATTGGAGGGGGTTGGGGGCATGCAGGAGGTCAAAAATAAAACAAAACACCCTTAATGCGACAAGGAAAGGAGGGACAAGGGAGGGAGAGAAGGGAAGGACCAACAAACACATAGAAAAATTGTGCGCAACGAACCTATTGGGCCACAGGGTTGATTTTTTTCTGTTGAGGTTGATTGGATGCGGAGTTTGTGGAGTGCACTATGAACACACATACACACACCGACACAAAGAGAGAGAGAGAGAGAGAGAGAGAGAGAGAGAGAGAGAAATAGAGGGAAACTGAGAGAAGGTCAACCTTTTTAGTGAACGCAGGCGCGAGTGAGGTGCGTGCGCACACGAATATTGGCGGAATTAAATTTTGGCGACAACATTCCGCGAAACCAACACTTACACACAATTCGCAACGCACACACACCAGCGAGATTTTTTTTTTTTTTGGTTTGATTTGCCCTAAGGCGCAAAGTTGGGCTTCATCGTTTTGCTTTGGAGCATATTAAACGTTGGAAGCGAAGCATATGGAACCATATGGTGCGGTGTGATGCTGCCCACACACACACACACACACACATACATACACACGTTAACACTGCCAAGAGATTCAAACGGGCGGTGTGTGATTTAATCGTATGCGCCAATTTTTTGGCAATCCGTTCCAACTCACCCCCGGTCAAATCGCGATCATCCCTCTCCGCGTAGCTCTATGGGGGATGATTGAGAATGAGAGAGAATGGGAGAATCGGGGGAGAGTTGGAGCAAAGCTTGTGACTCCGAAGTGAAGATTAGAAAATTGTTAGATGAAAAGAGTGAGAGCGAGAGCGAGAGAATTAAAGAGAGAAGCTCCCAAAAAACGCACCCCTAAAAAGAGTTCCAAAATCTCTCTCTCTCTCTCTCTCGCTCTTTTTTATTTTTGCGGAGAGTGACCGTCCTTAATCCCTTCGCTTCGCAGCACTGGAAGATGCAAAAGAATCGGCACAACAACAAAAAAAAACAGCAATGTCCCGTGATCTAAACCTTTCCCTTGCCTCTTCCATCCCCCAACCACCCTCTCATTCCCTTTTTTCCCCCGCGTGCGCACACACGCACACACGTGCGAGGGCACTCAAATTGGAGCGGTGCTCAACCCTCTCACACCTTAATAATGCGTACCGAATGGGGGTTGATGTGCCCTCTGGGAGCACACCGAAAAGGGAGACGCCTGGTTAGAGGGATCGGATTAGGCGTGCGTGTGTGTATGGATGCCAGACATCAGAGTGAGGAGTGGGGGAAGATTGAGGGTGGGATGGTTGGGGGGGAGCTCTTAAAAGAAACGGAGACAAAATTCGATTTTGCCGGCTTTAAACGTTGGTTTAAAAAATAAAACAGAAAATATGCTCCCCTTTTCTTCTCTCTCGGTCTCTCTTGCTCTCTCTCTCTCTCTCCCTCTCTTTCTAACGGTGAATTTGTGTGCAGTTTTAGGAGCGGGGAGTGGGGGAGGGGCGGATTACAACAGCACGTTTTGCAACCCAGTTTCCTCACCACCTGCACCATCCCTTGGCTCATACATCCTCTTTGTCTCTCTCTCTCTCTCTCTCTCTCTCTCTCTCTCTCACGCTCTCACCAACCCTTAAATTCCCACATAATAGTACAGACTCTCTTTGGGAATGTGTGTGTGTGTGTACTGTTTGTTGAGATTTGCAAATCTTCTTCCTCAAAACCCCCCCTTCCCTCCACCCCCTTCTTCCTTTGCTTTACTTAATGTGCCCTTTTCTCTTCTGCTTCTTACTCTCTCTCTCGCTCTCACGCAACGCTCGCACGCTCTCACGTGGGGGATGATGAGGAGAGTATAATATAAGGGGGTGGCGACATCGTTTTTGCGCCACGCGCCCGATCTAACTCGCTGGGAGGGAGGGTGAGGGAGACGAAGAAGACAGGGTAGAAAAAACGAAGGGCTGCAACATTTGATTGTGGAGATCGCGGCTTCCCATCCTTCCTGCAAACCGCTCCTTCACCACCCTCAAATAGGGTGGTGCATGTGTGTGTGTGTGTCTGGTTTTAGGAAATGTTAACCATTTTAATACAATTTTCGCACTTGTTACATATATTTTTTGATAGCAAAAACACACCAAAACCCGCACTACACTCACACACACACAATTTTGGCGGTGGATTTGATTGATGATGTCGCTAAAAAAAAAGGGTGGCGGACCAAAACGTGGAAAAAAGGGGTGCACAGGAAAAAGAGCGCGCCAGCCCAGCGGCAGCAGCGATTTTGAGAGTCGACAACGTTTGTGGACATTTCTCACAGTTTGGTTGTTGTTGCTATTTTCACCACTTACACCGAAAATTTCCATCTCGCACACACACGCACAGCCGGTTTTTCGCGAATTTTTGCGGCATGTTTTTCATAATTTTCCCCGTGTAAAAAAAAAAACAAATTGTATCGACACACACACACACACTTTGCGCTTGGGGACGATTCTAAAAACAAAACCGCCTAACGCAACAATTACACGAACGCACAACCACCTCCAAATTACCGAATAGCAGGGCAAGCTGTAGCTTAACAACGATGTGTGTTAGTGTGGTGTATAATGTTGTGTGTTTAGAAGGGGTGGTGGTGCGTGCTTTAAGGACTTTTTTTTTACAACACACAAACCCACATTGCAATTTGTTTTATTTCAAAAATTACCAGCTTTTTCACGCACACACATGCATGTGCAAATTGTCGATCTGACATTTGACAATCATCTTTTAATTCCCTTTTTTTCCTGCTTTACTGTTTTACTAATGTACAACTATATTTAACAAATTACGCACACAAAGCAACAGAAAAAAACCAAAACAAATGCATTTTTACACTAGACGGGTAAAAACCCGACAAAGCACGTGATTGTGTGACCAGAAAAAAAACATGGCGAAAAATGTAACATTTGCCTAACTTTCCCTGCAGGTGTATGCGTGTGTGTGTGTGTAATATTGTAAAACAAAGTTTACACGAGGAAGATTTCGTTTTCGGCAAGATTAGAAGGGAAAACAAGAAATAATCCAACACTAACTTTGAGCAGCCCCCCCCCCCCCCCCCCCCCCTACAAACGAATGGCCAAAAAATTCACACGCACACATTCGCACCGCCGAAATTCGTGCAACAACGCTCTTACACATCAAATATTCGCGAGCGATTGCAAACCCCCGTTCTCCTCACACCTCCTCCCCCCCCCCCCCCCACCATCGTCCTCTAAAAAAAATACACTTACAAATCTCGCCACTACTAGCCGCTTTTGGGCCCATCTCACATCGACGAGCGCGCTTGTTTGATCGCGCTCTCTTCGCTGTGTTTTAACTGATGGTGAGCGCCTGTATGTGGGCCCCCCACCCCCCTTGTACGTATTAAATGCGTACGCAGTCGCCGATTTTTTTTTCTTGATTTGGCCGTATTGCGTACCGTTAGAAAATGCGCAACTCACTTTTTTTTTCCATGGAGAGAAAAAGACAAACAGAGAGAGAGAGAGAGAGAGAGAGAGAGAGAGAGAGTTTTAACCTCAAAAAGGGAACACGCAGAAATTGGCAAGGCCGGGGTTAGGGGTTTTTTTTTTGGTTGAAAACACGATCGCGTGTACGTAAAGGTTATGAAGCGTTTGGGGGGAGAAAGAGAAGGATCGATCAATTGATTAATCCCAAGAACAGGATAGACAAAATTCGCACATTCGGCGCACATACACAAAAGTGCAAAATAAAGAGTGAAGATCGATAGTTGTTTTTCTTTTTTTTTTTGTTACACGGCCCATGTGTGCGTGTGTGTGTTCTTTTTGGTGTATCCGCAACGATTTAACTTGCGGCAAGCAGGGTGTTGTGATAAAAATGAATTAGAAAAAATTTACGCAACGTGCCTCACACTTTTACACACACGTACACACACGCCACGAGGGGACAAGTATGAAATTGTCTCTGCCCCTTTGGTCCGCGTTTTGACAAGATAAATGGTTCAAGTTCAATAAAAGCGTGGCAAGAATGGGATTTGTTGAACACCTCCACGAAAACAAAAAAAAACTGCTTGCTTTTGACATTGTAATGAAATCGGGCAATGTCATGTTGTTGTTTTTTATTGAGGAGAGGGGCTTATAAAACTAACTGTATCCTTTGGAATTAAAAATGGAACACAACAATAAAACTAAAAATTGTTTGTGTCTCTTTTCTTATCATTCACTTTAGTTTCCTCTACCCGATTTATCATCTACTATTAGAGCCTTTATAATAGCATCACTCATTGGTGTCTGTGTGTAAGAACGGTGAAGGCTGTACTAATGTCAAAACAAAAACAAGATGTTTAATTTTTGTCAATCATATCACCCCTCTCCTATTATCTTAATAGACAGATTTGATTAAGATTGAATCAAAAAATATTAACCACAAATTACCCGAGAATTCGCAAAGCGTTTTTGATGGGCATTTATTAATTGAAGTAATTATACGGAGGGCTTGCTAATCCGTTTCAAATTCAAAAGTGACAACGCTCCCACACAGAGGACAAATATTTGACAGCTCTAAAATTATTTTTAAAAGATGGTTTAATATAAAAAAAATTGCAACTGACTCCTTCACCTTCCCATTCCCTAAAAATAATTGGAATAATATCTTTTCAAAAAAAAATAACCATTTTTTTTTAGGAAAGCGCCTCACCACTTGGAACAACTATAAGCCCTTTGGAGCATTGTGTTCTGTGGGTTCTGTGTTAGTTCGAATTCGGAGAATTGTTTTGCTGTGCTGTTTGCTGGAGAAAAAGACTCTTTATCTCACACCTGTCTCACACACTGGCTTGCTGCTGCCGGGCACACGACGCTAAGGGGGGTACACGAATATTCCAGGACCCCAAAACAAAATCGATAAAACCCTGGAACAGTTCGGCGAAAAATATTTCTTTTTGTTGGTTGACTTGTTGACGGTTGCTGTTGTTGGTGGGGCGGGGAGTATTGTTGCTATTGTTGTTGTTATTTGCTGGCTGCTGTTTGGTGGGCTTCGGAATCACACAAAATTTCCCCTTTTAGCTTCTCCAAAACACACAATGCCCATCCCGTGGGGGGAGGGAGGGGGGGTAGCCAAAAAGAGGGCCAAAATGTGCCAAAAGAGGGCACACACCACCACAACGCACAAACACACACACAACACAACTCTTTGGGATTTTCCGCGGTAGGGCGTTCGCCCGAATTTTGTACGCCCTTTTTCTCCCAAGACTACATTCGTCTCTTGATGTTTTAAACAAACTTAGAAAATTTAGGAATTTTTTTTTTGGCACTCACTTACGCACACTCATACTACACACTCACACACGGTTCGCTCGCCACGGAAACAAAACCACACGAATCGCGCGCTTTTCCTCCTTAGAAAGGGACGGATTTTCCAGCCAAATTAACCGATGGTTGTCGTACGTCGTAAGCCCGTTTTCTTTGCCCTTGTTATGCGTAGTACCTTCCCGCCAATCACGCACACACGCACACAAACACACGCGACGCACACACACACGCACGGAGCGGGAGGGGTGGGGAGGGTAATGGGGGTGGGGGATTCTGTCCCGAATTTTGGCGTTGTAAACCTTCGCAGCCCTCCCCCTTTGAGTATTCAAACAAAACCAAAACAACAACAAATAATACGTTCGGTGAATTTGTTTGGTTGTGTCCTTTTTTTTTTTTTTGCTTGTATTGTGCGAGTTTTTCTTTTCTCCTGCGGGCGGGAGTTTGTCCGTGCGTGTTTGGCGCTTTCGTTCGGTTGCCAAGTTTACTGCCGGGCCCGCGGACGATCGGCTCGGGACTGACAGCTGAAGCGCTCGTCGGATCGCGTGGTGCGCGCAGCCAGATTAGTGTGCTTGCGGGAGCCCCCTTTGTGCTAGCGCACACGCCGCTAGAGCAGAGCGATCTTTTGCTCTCGGAACTCTCTTTCCCACCAAGCCGCCAGAAGGTAAGCGTTTTGGTACCGGCAGCGATTTGTTGCTCTCTTCCAGAATTGGGATTTTGCACAAAATGTTGTATGAGAGCGAGAGAGAGAGAGAGAGAGAGCGCGAACCCGTTTGAGAGCTGGTGCGCAGCTTAGAAGATGATGTGTACGCGGTCTGCAGGACGAGGCGAAGAACGACGGCAGAGAGGGATGCCTTACGAATTCCTTGATCCGCTGGCTCCCTGTAACGTGGGTGTGAGAAAGAGACAGCAAAGGAAAGGGCTCTAGCGGCATACCGGCACGAGAGAGGAGAGAGCTCGCTCGGTCGCACCGGACCGAATGTGTGAACTGATTAGAGCAGAGGTTTGCAATTTTTGGTAACGTATGGGGATGTCGGAAAGTGTTTTTGTTTGGCGTTGTAAAAGTATGACTTAGAATAATTTTATTGATACATGATGCTGTTGGAATCATCACCGAAAGATTCAAATTTGGATAAAAATTTTTATTTTATTTTCAGAGCGCAGGATTGACCCTCAAAGCCTTGGGTAACCTTGGCACCTGAGCTCTTGCCGCTCTCAAAGTAATTTTTCATATTATCCTTCCAGAGCCATCCAAAAACATCGAAATTCGTACAAAAACTTTCTTCAAGTGCTCGAGATGTTGAGTTTAATGTGCAGGGATTTAAATAAGAATTCAAAAAGGTAGAAAGAGGACATCCTTCCAGCATTGAATCGGTCTTGATGTGTAAGCTTGATCTGCGCACCACATTCTACATATAAAAAGTGATTAAAAGGAATACCTTGACAATTCGGGCAGCTTAAAATCGTTATCGATCAAAGTAAATGCTTATTCTGGTATCGTAAACGAAGACCGATATCGAATACACGAGACCAGATTGGCAAGATAAACCCAGTAATGATAGCGGCATTCGTCACACAGGATAGAGGATTTGGATCTGGACACACACACACATTCCCGAAACTTGGCAGGCCAAGATCTCTTGCGCGAAAGAGGAAGTAAACGGGAATCAAATACCAACAGAAAAACATTTGCTGTCGCGCAATATTCCATCTACCGATTATCGTAACGAGTTCGACCACATTGTTGGTCGTTTCCTGCAAATTGCCAGAAGCAATGTTCAACATTGAAGTTTCTTTCTCAAAAGGGAAGAGTTGTGTTGCGCTGACGGGCAGAATTCTGAGAAAACAAAAATTCTTCTCAGCACTAATACAGGACCCATCGCATACCAGGAAGAGAAGCTTTACAACACATCCATTGCAATTGAATTGCAAAACTGTCTAAGAGTGCAACGATGCTTTCCGTGCAGATCCTACAACTCAAACTCTAGGTATCAAACTCCAACATGCACAGCGAAATGCAAATCATAGCGTGCGGTTGGGCCAACTTTAGCGAAAATCGCAAGCGCTTATCCTCGACCACTGATATAAAAACCCCCAATACTTCAGCGAATCAGCAAAAATAGACGCAAAAACCTCCAAAATAGTTACGGAAGCCGGTGCTATCATTTGCAGTTCCCTATAACTGCTTGGGCCATATAACGCACGTTTAAACTTGTTTTGCCTGCCCCTGCCGACCGTACGGCGAGAAGATGCGTTAGCGAGAGAGCGAGCGTACGCGAGCCGGAGCAAAACGCGTATTGCGAATCGGTACGCACACAGCGAGGCAGCGTGTAGTTGCGTGCTATCACATACTGCCCTACGTCACCTTGCCGAAAGCGACAAAAAGTGCCGGCAATGCCAAAATGCCGTGTATTTGGTTTGCCCCAGGCTCTCCCCCGACCACTATTTGTTCGCACCCGGACCGCGTCCTTCCTCCCATACCACCCACCCGCTTCATTGCACGCACGCACGTCCGCACACTTGTCGCTTCCACGTGTGTGACGCCATTCTCTTTTGCCGATCATCGTCGATCATGATCGAGTGATCTCTTCTCTCTTGCTCAAGTGCGCGCGCGCACACAGTATCTCTCTCTCTCTATTATGTTCGCTCTCTGCAAATCTGCGTCTCAAAATTCCTCTCCAAACTCCTTTTCTGCACACCGCCCGTACACCATGTTCTTTATCATTCGCATATCAATGTTCGATGTTGTTCTCTAATTAACCTCAAATTTTCGCACACATGCTCTCTCTCTCTCTCTCTCGCTTTGGATTTCGCTCTATTGTTGCTTGTACTTTTTGGTGGTTTCTCTAGCCTTTTGGGGAGGTAGCGCGTATGTATGTACACACGGAGCGTCTGTATAAGCGGTCTGCGTGCGAAACAGTGACACTACCCAAGCTGCTGCCCAACGCTGTCTCTAGGCTTTCTTTGCCACTTTGCCAGCGGGTGCCCTTCGAGCGTCACGAGTGAGCGGATTAGATTGTGCAAAAAAAAAAAAGCTCCGAAAATCCCCAACAAATTTCGGCAAACCGAACAAATGCACACACACAGCTGGAGGTTTTATGTGGAGGGTTAGATTTTAGCGTTTTGGTTGTACCACAATTCATTTTCTACCTTTTCTTAAATGTTTTTTTTTCGTCATTGCTTTACCCGCAAATGTTGCCACCAAATCAGCTCTATGCGCTTTAATTCGCCTTCTTTTTTTTGTTTGATAAGCGATTCATACACACACACACACACACACATACACACACGCACGCTTGCGGGCGCGTACCATCGTTTCTTCTATCTGCAATGAAGATGGAAGGTTGACAAGCGAGTAGGCCAGAAACAGACATCGTTTAACCCTCTGCTCGAGAGACCGACCGAGACCGGACGAAACGCCAAAAACAAGTATCATTAAAACAAGTATTTCATGTTCGATCAATTTAAGATTATTTATTTTAATAAATATTTATACGTTCTGCTTAACAACATGCCAGGCTGGTTAGTCCTCGAGAGTCCTCTGACTAATTCAGATATTCGAGGATTATGTTTCATTGAGTCCTTTGGTAAAGCGACAGCGGAGCCGATCTTCAACATGGGAGAACCGGAGTTCAAATCCCATCCTGACCGTTCTCCCGTAGTTTGAAGACTTGACTATCCAACTACTTGGTATCAGCAAGTCTTGTAAATCATTATATGTTCCGCGTTACCGAGATTTTGTTTCTAAAAAGATGGTTGTTTGATATCTTACAGTCCTCGGTACAAGTGATGGGAACTCCGGAGTGGATCCCCTCCGACTCCGACGTAGAAAAACCGGGCAATACCCCGGATAAATTCGGTGTTTAGTCAGGATTAATCCGGAGTTACTACTCCGGCGTTTACTTCGCAATAATTCGGAGTATTGATTCCGCAGTCAACTGCGATACTAACTTCGGATACAACTTCGGATTGAACTACGGAATCAATTACAGATTACTCATAGTTCCATAGTATGGACATCTCATAGTATCGTAGTAATCCGGAGTAACCTGCAATTGATTCCGCAGTGCACTTTGGAGTTGAATCCGCAGTTAATATCGGAGATTGCTCTGGACTATCGCAAAGTAATTACTCCGACAAACTAGTAAAGTTTGCTCCGGATTAAATCCGGACTCTAGGAAAAAATGCGAATTTGCCAATCACTACGCGGTACTCGGAAATTTTGTTCATGTACCACGCTTGCACGTAGAAAAAGCGATAAAGATTTTCACGTTTGGCACCTCCCATATGTTTGATACAAATTATCATTATGTTAGGCGTTTTGTAAGACACGCAACGAATCACAAAAATAATTAAGTGGAATAAATTGAGCTAGGATTAATATCATTTTAAATTAATTTTTTAAAAAAAAAATTTAAAATTATTTTTAATTATTTCCTCCAACATTACACAAAACTTCAATCGTCATAATGGCACCTTGTAATGGGTTATTATTTTTATTTAAAAAATTAAAAAAAACGTATCAATTACATACCAATTAGATACTAATAAGCAGCTAACGAGCGCCCAATTAGTAAAATAGTAAGCTGTATTCTATTTGCGGTCCGATAACGTGGTAATCGGTCCCGAACGTTCCTGACATTTTTGTTTTTCGTTTTTGTTTTGCCCTCCATGTTTCGTTTCTCGGTGCTCTGTTTTCTTGGTGAGAAAATTCCCTTTCCCCGCGTACCCTGCCCCCCCCCCCCCCTCGTAACCCTTTTTTTACGGTTGCAGGCCCCATCCGGGCGTGTAACCTTGCCAAAACGGATCGTACCAGTGCGACTTCCGGTGAATGTGTTGATCAAAAAGAGCAACAACAACAAAAATTACGGAGCAAACGAATGTTGTAATGTAAACCCGAGCCGATCAGCCAACGTGTACGAGATGGCAACTGTGAATGGAAGGTAGATGACGAGAAGTTGTTGTAAAATTTCGGCAATGATCATTTCTCGTTCACCGGCCCACACTTCCCTTGCCACCCGTTCGTCGCACAAAGAGAAAGATTGGGTGGGTATATATTTCGCGTTGTTTTACCTTTTTTTTGTTTTTTTTGTTTTGTAAATCAACCCCCGTCGCTTTCTCGTTTATTTCTCTCGCCCACTCACGCGTCTTTTTTTTTGTTGAGGCTTGTTACTTTTGCTGGACTCATCCTTGCACCCCCTCCGCTTTGAACTCCCATCCGCAAAGTGAAGAGAAGCAGCAACCCCAAAAATAAAACCCCGAAAAATCGTCAAAAACCACCATCCCAACCCTATTTGCCCTGGTCCATCGATGTTGAAGAAGGAGGAAGAGGACCACGATCCATTTCAATTCAACCACATAAAATAGCCAAAAAAACAAAAACAAAAAGATCAACCAGCAACGTTCCCCCCCTCCCCCCTTCAAATCGAAAGCCACCGAATGCTAAACCAAAAATGAGTTCGCAAATAGAAGAGACAGATGAAGGGTTTTTATGCGCCGTAACAGGGTGGAGAGAGAGAGAGAGAGAGAGAGAGAGAGAGAGAGAGAAGTAAACGAAAAAGAGAAGGCCCAAAATCCGCACACCAACCTGCCCATAAACACACCCTATCCCTCCGGAGTTAATAAAACAAAACCAAAACCAAAAAAAACGGCAACAAAAATCTCCAGCTTTCGGTCTTTTGATCCGATTCATCAGTGTGTTTGTGTGTGCTGTTATGCTTCTTCTTGGTGCGTTAACTTTGCGTTTTTTTTTGTTCGTACTTACGCTGTAGTTTTTGTTGTTGTTTGTATCCCAATTTTTCTGTTTTGCTCTCTTGACAATCTGCCATTTTTTTTCTCCATTTACCTTTTTAGTTTCATTCGGGTGTGTTACGTTTTTTTTTTTTTTTTACTTTACTTTACTTTACTTTTGCTTCCTTTTTCCCTTCTAACTTCGCGTCGCGAATGATCCACCCGCGCATCAAATTAAGTAAAACAGACACAAGACAGCCACACACACTCACACAACGAACCCCTTAACGAAGAGAAGGAAGAAGAAAACGCATCGTTATCGGGGCTCGGGAGTTAGAAAACTGATTTAAATTGCGCGTCCGAGCACCGAACGAACCGGAACGCCGGTCGAATATTTGACCAAAAACCAATGAATTCGCGGTGACGGTAGTTTGTGGTGATGTTATTTGTATGCCTTTCTTTTATTGTTACTTGGGCCAATGGTAAACGGCCTTAGTGTGTAAGTACACCGGTAATTCGAGCCCTAATTCGGGAACGATCGTGCCGCACGATCGTGTGCCGATGCGTGTACACGCGCACATCCATGCAAATCGGCTAATTGCAAATGCGCGTGGACAGATGACACTCAACTCGTCAACTCGGGAGTTTGTAAACCGTGCGCACTTCTATTCGTTTGGCAAATTCGTATGCCGAAGGACAGCAGAATCTGTTTCCAAAATTCGCAGCAAACGCATAAACTGTCGATTAGGCTAAGCTGGCGTGTGTGTGTTTGTGTGTGGGTATGCGGCGCGCCTCTTGTCATGGCCGCTTATTCCAGCGATTGATTACTTTCAATTGTCTTGTTGCGCTAAACGACCTCCTTCTAATTAGAGTGACATATCGCTATTGGACGCTATTTACACACTACCAGCGAACACAGAAAGATGGGGAAAGAAAAATAGAGAAAACATCAACGAGCTCTTCCTCCTTGAGAAAAAAAAACCATTAAATGTAAAGCGAAAATGAATTAAAAAACCACGATCAGATAGGAAAGTATGCGAGATGACTCCACTTTTTTCATCTTTACATCTCTCTCTCTCTCTCTCTCTCTCTCTCTCTCTCTCTCTCTCTTTTACTATCGCGATTACTCCCAAAAAAACTACTCATCAGCTAGTGCGCTGCTAGGAAGCGTTATGACCCACACAGTGCAATCTCAACAACAGCAACAAATGGCCGAAATATCGACAACAGAATAATCGCCACAGGACAGCCGAAAAACCGAGTGAAACATATCAAATAAAACTATCACCCCGGCAATAGTGACCAAGGCGAAGGGGTGGAAGACGCACAAATAAGTGAAGACTACAAGCCACCAAATACAAAAAAACCAACAGCGTACACACACACACACCTAGGCAGAAGAAGACCAACCACAAAAAAATAGCACACATCAAACACAGTACCATTCCTGCAAAGAGAACGACGGAAGAAGAAGAAAAATCAGCAACGCTAGTGCTGTTGAGTGGGGGATGAAACAACAGCAGCAACAACAAAATGGCACACGGCATGACATAACCCTACCGAAACAGCCGAAACGCAGCAACGCCGCAAAAACCTATCCGAAATCGCCGAGACGGTTGGATACAAATATACCGAAATTGGCTCATCGTTCTCTTGCTCTCTCTCTCTCTCTCTCTCTCTCTCTCTCTCTCTCTCTCGCGTCTCTTCCCTTTAACAGTGCGCCTAGGCCCAGACACTAAGGCCACTGCCAGTAACTGCCAAACAGTGGTTGTCCCGGCAAAAAGGGCAGCCCCACCGGCTGTATGTCTGCTGCACATGTGTGTGTGTGTGTGTGTGTTTGCAGGTTAGCGAAGAGAAGAAGCTGGGCTGCATTCTGAAGAAGAGGACGCTAGAGCGAGAGCAATTTTTGGCGGTCCCTGTAGCGATTGGGACCCCCGAAAAGTCTTCTCCCCCGTTTTCGGTGCCTGCCCCGCATGGCGGCGAAGGTTAGCGGGAGGCAAGAAGGTTTCTTATATTTGCAAGGTTTCTCCACTCCCGTTTTTCGCATTCGCGGCCACCCTCTAACACCCTTTCCCGGGGTGCGAGGGGTGGTGTTCTCCTATCGCTCTTCTCAACCTAGCCCTCCCTCCCTGACCTTAATTGGTGTGAGTGTCAATTTTTCGGCTCTAAGCTAAGAGGAGACCTAGAAGTGGGAGGGAGAGCGAGGAGGATGGGGAGGAGTGGCGCCCTGTGCCAATACCACCGAAACACAAGGAAGCAAACAACAACAACAACAACAAAAAAGGGAATGGGCGAGTAGATGCTGACAGGCAGGGTAGTAAGTAGTTTTGGTCCTATGGTATGTGCGCGCGCCCGGTCTCTGTTAAGCGATCTGTTCGGTTGCGTTACGTGTGTTCTTCTTCTCTCTGTTACAAACACATGCTGCTGCCGTCACTGTATCGCACACCTTCAGGTTTTGGTTGTTGTTGGGGGGATAAGGTTTGAATGAAGAGAGGGCGTTAGATTTCTTTTTCGCGTTTCGCGCCACATCTGGATGTCTATGTGTGAGCTGTTTTTTTTTTGTATTTGCTTTTTGGCGAAACCCTTCCCAAAAATATAACTTGGAATTGGGCCTGGAGGGCTCACTCACTCGGAGGGCTATGAGTACTCGAAGTAGCAACACACGTACACATACACGCATGCAGCAGTTTGGGGTATATTTCTCCTATCTGCAGATAACGGGGTCCCTGGCCGCCAGAAGTAAAAGCATTAGGCAAAGTGTGTGTTGGTGGGTAACTTTAGAAGAGAAATCACGACTCGTCTCACAACTTCCTCCCCGTACCCGAGCTTTACACGTTGTGCCGGGCCCTCCAAACCCTTCACCACAGCAGCATCTGGATCGTTCGGGTGTTCTCCCGGATCTTGCCGAAATTTTTTTACTGAGCACCCCTCAGGGTAACCTGCCCCGCACACGCCGGTTCGGTGCTAATTGTGCTACATTGAATGATTTAGATGCTGGCGAATGCTGCCCGTCTCCCAAACGGTCTTAGTCATCCGGGTTCCTCGATCTCTCGATCATCCTACACGCTCTCGGACGCCATCGAAACAAAAAAAAAATGGCGAAACCTCCATTGGATGTCACCCGAACACAGTTGAGCATCCAGCAAAAACACCGGCGAACTTCAAATCAACACTAAATTAAAAAAAAAAAAATAAGAAAAGGACCAGGGTGGCGTGTGTGTCTGTACGATTTTTATTTTATTTTTTTTTTTTTGATTGGTGAAAATGGAAAGCGTTCCGAAGGTCACCGTCACAAACTCGCTTTCCGGCGGCTCACACCCCACCCCGAATGATTAGAGCGTGCAACCTTTTACGGGCAAAAATAATAAAACACAAAACATCCAAACGGTTTTTTTTTTGGTGAGCTCTTAGAAAGTCGCCAACGAGAAGAAGACATCCGAAAAAAAAAAACCGGTGAACTATTTCGCCAAGACTATTTCGCTACTTTCGGACAGAAGTGTACCGCTCAACTTGACTGTGTGTTTGTGTGGATGTTTGCCCTTCCTTCAAACACCGCTTTACCTTTAACCGCTTACACGCATCTCTTTCTCTCTCTCGCAGTTTTTATTTTTATGATGAAGTTTGTACGATCTCCTTCACAGTGTGCCGAATGGTCGATTTCGCCAAAAATCAAAATGCTCACATCTTATCGATGGGGTGATCTGCGCGAAGGGACATCAGCATTCCAATAACAAAACGGCGCCGGCAGCTGCTTTCCCCTCGGAACCGCAAACGCGAAGATCTCGAAGTGTCTAGATATCGGGAGGACTCTCTCCAACAAAAAAAAAAAAAAACACGAACCCTCGCGTTATTCCTCACGCTAGGAGATTACTAATACGAACAGACTGCTAACGAGAGGAGAGGGGAAGAGGAGATGAATGTGAGGTAGAGACGAAGATGATCCCAAGGGTGCATCGTTTAGCCAACCTGTAACAAAATCGCCCAGCTCTCCCAGCAGCACTTCTTGCGCTCGGCAACGGTTCACAGTCTAGTATGGCGACATTTTCCGATAAAAAAACCAGTCCTTCCGGGTTCCTTCATGGTTTCTTCCACCAGCTTGCCAGCTCCACTGGGCCGGCTCATCCGCATGGCTAGATCAGTCAGGGGTCTTGCCTTGTTTGCATTTTTGCAACTCCTTCAAACTTCTCCATGTAGCATTTACCACAACCATCCACATAAAATAAGGCAACAAATTAAGTTAAGAAGCACACACATGCAACGCTGCACCGAACCGGGTTTGGCACCGGCTTTACCCTCCGCTGGCACTCTCGGAAGTTCAACATTCCAGTATTACCCGTTTGCTTGCCCTGGGTAAAGAGGGGAATTTGGGAGCTGCGCTCGTGCCCGATGCCGCGCGATGGCCGCCCGGTTCGACAGGTTGCTAGCGGTAACAGTTGGTACAACCTACGCGCGAGCCTAACCTTGCCCGCCTCGGAAATGCTCGGTACCTTCGGGTATGAGGTCGGCAGGCACACGCACACGCCATCTTTTATTTTTAGCCGTTGTTCGGTTATTACCGGTGGCCAGCAATGGGGCACTTGCGGCTGGAAGCTGGCTCGCCAGCAGTAATTGTTTTATCCGTAGCAATTTTTTTTCTCTCTTTCTTCAGCTAGCTGCTAGCGACCGGACCGGGTGTTCCATACAGTTCCTCTGTAGGCGCTCCCCTCACCGGTTGAAGGTTGAAGGTAAGCAATCGAAAATGGCGGGCCAAAGGCTTCAATTTCGTTATTTACAAACTTCCGATATAAACGTCCGCGGTGCGTGCTTGGAATGGAACGGGGGTGAAGGGAATAAAAAGGGGGCAGAGCACGGAAAGGAATATCTACGTATCACTGGATCGCTTCCGATACCACTTCCGTTTTGATGGTTCTGCTTCAAAAGAGGAAGCAACAGCAACAAAAATTACCCAAAAAACAGGTGCGCTCGTGGCTTCCGTTTCGCATCTTTCCACCTTTCTTCCCTTCATCGAGACCCCACTCGCTTCTTCCCAACTCTCTCTTATATCCATTCCTATC
The DNA here is from genome assembly GCF_943734695.1 of Anopheles maculipalpis. NCBI lineage: Eukaryota > Metazoa > Arthropoda > Insecta > Diptera > Culicidae > Anopheles > Anopheles maculipalpis. Next base: position 6,697,526 of record NC_064870.1, on the reverse strand, counting down.
CAGAAACCTGGTACGATATGCATTAGCTATGGACGAACAAATAAAGCCCCAAAAAGCCTAACGTGCGCCCAGGAGATTAGAACTGAACTGATTTTGATCCTCTCGGGTCTTTCGGGACCGGAGGCGGTGGTAGGCAAGAGGCCGGGTGTGTAGGGGCGTGTTGCTAAATTAAGTTAAAAAGCTTCCGAAAAGGAAATAGCACACACACACACACGCGCGCGCGCGCTCAACCACTTCCCCAAACCCCTCACACTAAGGCTCGCACATTTTCCGGAACTCGGGAAAGGAAATTGGTAGAAGACGGCAAGATGCGCTGATAAACCCGTCTCGGGAAAAAAAAGGGAGAGCGGAAAGGAAAGGCCTGGGTATGTTGGGAGGGTATGTGTGAGTAATGAGCGTTTCCGAGGGAAGACGAGAGGGCGCGCGCGCGCGATCGCACGCGATCTCTATCTGCCGTTTCTAGCAATCCAGAGCACCAGAAAATTGGGCAAATCGTGCAGGCGGAAAGGGTGTGCGAATGGTGTGAAGCCCGGAGCCTACTGGAACCCATCCACCCACGCACGGCCGCGGCAGGTGCGCGGCAAGAATGCATAGGCAAATTATCAACAATAATGTGAAATAACGTATTATAATTCGGCAACGGCAAGTGGTTCTGGCCCGCACCAGTTGGAGCGGGAGGGGTTATGGAGGTGCGTGCCCGGTACGCGTAGCACGCGGAAGACAGGAACTAGGGAAGTCGATCGGAGCTATTAATCTATGCATTGCAGCCCATTTAATGATTATTGTTTTCGTGCCTCCTGGTTTCGTGCACCGATAGTTACTGATAATAACCGGCCCCAACATGGCGCCATACGTTCAGCCATTTGTGTTTATTTGGCTCGTGTGGGCTAAGCGGGCGGAATGTGTTGTTGGTGTGTGTGTGTGTGTAGGAGGGGTGGGGGGGGGGGGAGGGGTTCGGAGGAAGGGGGTGAAACAATTCAACTTCCGAAAACTTCGGCCATTGCATTCAGGGAAGCGGCAAAACTTCAGCAGCACACCCAATCTGCTCCGAATATGCCGTCCTATTTCTAAGAGATGCGCGGCAGTGATGCGAGGCCCCGTAACAACCACAGGAGCAACGGTTGCAGGATTGGTTAGGTTTTTTCGGGGTGAAGAAGGTGGGATGAGAGCAAATTTCGCCCTGACCGCGCGGCCTTTTTTCTCCCCGGCGCTAATTATTTCTCTTAGAATTAGATCAAAACGCCACGAATACGCGGCTTGGTGCTTGGGCTTTCGCATTGGAGAAGCCAACGGTAAAGGGTATGCAGTGATGGTGAGAGGGGTGGGGGGGGGGGGGGGGGGGGTGAGGTGAAAATAATTGCCGATCAGCGTTCGGTGTGCCGGTCGCGTTTAGGTACCAAGGTACCAAGACCTGCTGAGATAGCCAAGTAGGCAAGGCCATGCGGACCCTCAGACAGAAAACTCATCCCGAAGACATTGTGCTCAATCGATTGTCCAACGTTCGAAGTCTCTAGAATCTAGTTTTTAGGTTGACATTCGAACGAAATCCGATATCTAATCGGGCTTGGGGCTTGGTGCATCATTTAAGTCATCAATTATCTCTGCAACGACTAAAATCATCGACAGACCTCAATATGAGTTTTAATAGTCGTAAGTGAACTTCATCCGACCCTAGTTCGACAACTACCTATAGTATTCTGGGAGGACCCAAGTCACCCCGATAAAGACTAACGGGGGTTTCCTGAGAAAACGAACAACAACAAAAAAAAAATAACAGGTTGATAAAATCTATGCTAACAAGATGATGACCAGCCGATATCTATGATGGTGATGCATGGTCTATTGGTGGAAACTAATGCGTCAACTTCCTACCTATCGGCAAAGTAAGAAAACCTTCTTCCCCGTTTCTTCCCACAACAAACCAGTGCCTTAACGCCGGACCCGTATTCTAGCACCTCCCGGAGCAGGTTGTCGCAGTGCGATGCGATCTTACTGTACTTTCCTTACCCTCCCGGTTCGGGCCTCCCGGTCAATATCTTCATCTCCGTTTGAATGCCCCTCCAAACCTTCCTGTTAGGGCATCAAGACCCGGCAGAAGGTTTGTTTTTTTTTCGGGCGATTGGGGGTAAGCGGGAGCCTGAGTGAAGACTCACTTGTTCGGCCCCGAAAGCACGCGACAATTTACACTGCAAAATTTGCTTCGCACCGCACCTGCAACCCACCTCCAGTGAGGGCTGCTACTACTACTGCTCTGGTACTGCTCATCTGTGCTAACTGTGTATTTTATTTTTTTATTGCTGACGTTTGGCCTCCTGCTTGCTTGCTTCGTTCACGCAGTTTCGGCCACACCGCTTGGGCTGGCCGCTTGGGACTGGTAGGTGGTGGTGCGCTGTGAAGTTAGGGCGCAAAAGGTGACGCTTTTTTTTTTTATTCGCTACATTCTCATCCCGCACGCCTCTTAAACCTGGCAGGGGTGGGTATCGTCTTGGAAAGGGATTCAAGTTTCTCATTAGTGATCATTTCTGTTTTCCTGTGCAGATTTCATCAATAGGTTGCTGAAATGGTTCTCTCCCTGTTCCACCCCTTTTTGGAACCGTCTGCAGGTCGGTAGGTCTGCCGACTCTCGGTGCTCCTTCCCGAGAAGGAGGGAACCGGATTCTGATCGAAGAACTCTCATTGCTCGTAAAAATAAATAGCGCGACCGGGGACGGGGAACAGGCACAGGCGGCAGTGTTGGGTGGTGATGGTTAATATTCAGCCCATCGAACCTTCCCGGTCCTACTGTACCGGGTAGTGTATATTTGTTACGGCAAATATTTATCAATATTTTCACCCTTTTTTCTGTACATTTTTCTCTTCGTCTTTGCTGATGTTGCTGTTATTTGTACAGACGCTGCTTGAAGACATCATCATAGAGATCTGACCTGTCCCCGTTATCGGGAGATGGCGGCCAATGGCCTTGCTATGCAAATACACACGCACACACACACACGTGCCGACGGCCGGTAAAGGGAGGGTAGGCAGTAGGGATACGAAATATAGAAGGGTAGATATCGAGTCATCGGGGAGGCATACATTAGGTGGCTCTAGGACCGGTTCGATCACCGGTTCCGGTGGCCACTGCCAACTCAACTTCACAGTGTGGCCCCAATTTATGTGTGTGTGTGTATGTGTATGTGATTTTTTCTGCAGAGCAAAAACAAAATCAAACCTAGCGCCACGCATGCACAAAACCGATGCCGGAGGCATCACGTCATCCTCGGTTGGCTGTATGGTTGCCCTAACCCTTTCGGCGATTTCGGTTTCCACAGCAGCGTATTCGACCGAAGAAGCCGAAGCCAAAATGGAAAGTCTTCCAAATGTGCACGGAAACAGCCATCGGATTTTCCCTCCATTTTTGTTTTCTCTCGATTTACTTACTGTCCATTTTTATTTTTCCACGTGCCGACACAAATCATGCCCTAAAAACAAGTCATCTTCTCGCGTTTCCCAAGCTTGATCGGATGAAATTCTTCCACCGTTTCTTCCTCGTTTCGGGTTTCTGCCCAGGGAGCCCTTTCGCCATCTTTCACCCTCGGCGCTTTCTATCTTTGCTATCTCTTAGACCCATTAGCTGCCCTTTTGCAGGCGCGCCGTAGCGTTTCCAATTTTTGGCAATACGTTCCCCAAACAAAAAAAAAAAAGCCCCAACTGCGGCATGCGGAGCAACTGGCAGCGGGGTCCAAGCAAGCCCATCAGGGCCAATCGCCAAACTTCAAACCTTCGCTCTAGCTGACGCTAGCTCCTAAAACACCTGAACGTAACGAAACGTGTGAGAAAGGAGAAGAGAGAGTGTGTGAGAGAGGGAGAGAGGATGAGAGTGACCCAACTTCTTCCAAAAAATGCTACGGCCCGCGTACGGCACAACCACGCGAGCGCGAATGCGTGTGCAAAATAAAGCCCAAAACTATACTAACCAGCAAAGCAAACAGTTCAAGTACCGGTGTGACACTAGCGCTACCGTCGGTGGTGATTCGCAGCCAGTTTCATGTTTGGTTTGCATGGATCGCGTGTGCTTAGAGCAATCTGAGGTGCGTTATTGGGTTCTGGCAGAGTTTCTGACTCAGAAGCAATCAGAGCGAAGGGTCCTAACCAGAGATGACTTGATATTCTTAAACTCCTAGAGACCTTAGAGAAAATTACGGATGTGACGAATGAAGTAGAATTGCTCAAGATATCTATAAACAATCCATGTAATGTTATAAGGGAAGAATATGTAGACCCCTGGCAGACCTGGTCATGTCTACGAGACGTTCTCAACCATGTGCAGGCCAAGAAGAAGAAGAAGAAGATGTGAACCCATAGTTTGACATTTAAAAAATTGAATCAGAGGCTATTTTCTTGGTATAATGCATATAAGATTACAACTGCTGCTATTTTTAATCTGTTACTTACAGGAGGTCCACAAATCCTCAACAACTCTGTAGTTACTTACAAAATCTCTCGATAAACACACATCGAAGCATTTGTTTGCTCACGCCATATGCTCATGGAGATCTTATGTCAAAAAGAGGGGTTTTTTTTCAGGTTGTCACAATGACAGGAGCGATTTTCTGTGGAAGCCATTTCAGGTGTCTTGTAATATATATTTTTAATTACTTCAGACACTTGAATTGGTTACTTAGAGGAGGTCCTCAAAATCCCCAAGGAGCAATGCAGTTGCTTACAAAAATGAGTTAGCGCTTGCAGAAGAGTTTTTTTGTTTAAAGGTTGTCACAGTCCTTAATTTTCTTAGAGACCTGTATTTCAGCAATACCTTCAGAGCATGCATGGGTGTCATTTGACCCCTAGCCGATGCAGAGCACGCTAGAAATGGATGGTGTCGCTAGTGTCATGATCGCATCAAAGCCCAAGAAGGGAACCTCGACCAAACCTCGAACCGGTAACGATCTCCACCACCGATTCCGGCCCACTCTCTTGCCTCGCACCAGTCACATATCGAGCCCAACCGAAAAGGTGTGCAAAGTCGTGGCATATTTCTAAGTTTGCCCAAGCTTGCTGAGGGCATTCCGATAATATGTGTGCGCGTGTGTGTGTGCGCGCCCGCGTACAAAACCACTCAAGGGTACAACACGGGTCGCGTTTTTTTTTTTTTGCCAAGCCTGAGCATAAAGGGAAACCAGGAGCAGAGCAGTGTGGAGTGTTCAATATCGGATTTGCTTTTCGTTTCCTTTTTTTTTTCCTTTTGGCTTGTCTTTAGGTTTTTTTATTTTTTTTTGGGGGGATGCGCACAGATTTGAATTTTAAATTTTTATCGCCCGGTACCACACCACGCCAGAAAGCTCATGGGCACACAATTATTTGATGGAAGGGGACGGTCGGTCGGTGAAATATCACTGCAGAGACAAACAAAAAAAAAAAAAAACGGAAAAGAAAATAAAAACAAAAGGGAAAGATACAGCGGCCGCCCCATGTGCGCGTGATATGTCCTTTGCGAAACTTTTTCTTGAAGGCCCGAAACCTTCAGCCTACCATCACCCAAACCAGTGTGTAGCGTCTCGCTCACAATCTGATCCGGTTCTATTGTTTGCCCTTCTCCTCCTCCTCCCTCTTCCCCCCCCCCCCCCCCACCGCTGGAGGGCCGCTGTGGTGAAAATATTAATCTAAGTCAACCTTTTTCACCGACGCAGAATTGATGGCGCAGGTCGCTCAGGTGAGGAAGACACCCGGATCGGTTGTTTGGAAGCTGCTAAGCCCCTTCGATGCACACCCATGATGCCCCGATCCGGCCCCCTGGAAACTCGTTCCTTCGCAAGCTAAAAAAAAAAAGGGGAACGGCGCGCCAGCCAGACGGGCCCTTGCGTGCCGAGGACTTGCCTAGTCCGGGGACGTGTAGGAGGTCGACAGCCACGGGAGTCGATGTCAAAGCTTATGACGAATAACAGTGAAAGCTTGTTTAGGTGTACGTGTATGCGGCCCTCGGTCTAGGTTGACCGAAAGCATCCCGAAACACGGGACGAAACAGGTGGAATTGGCCGACCACAGCATCGGGAAGCGAAGCGGGAGGGCCATAAAACGCGGCCACCATGGAAAGGTTGCTCGCAAAAAAAAAGCGGGAGTGGAGGGGTCGATGCAGGCTTGCTAGGGCTAGAAACCAGATTTCGCACAACCACCGCATCGCATCTCTAACCTCAAAATTCTTCCGCAAAACTTGGCGATCCCGATTGGCGAACAGGTTGCGCCCGAGCGCACTCCAGTCGCCGCGTATCGGTTTTCCGTACAGTTTGTACGCGATGTCACACATTTCGGCGCACGATATCCAATCTTGAAAATTGATCTGTCATTGCGATCAGCAGCAGTACTCCGGACCGGCATCGGTATTTGTCGTCCGGTAGCCATATCCGTAACCACTGTTCGAGGCTCGTTTGTTGAACAAGGCGTCATAAAAAAAAACCCCGCAAAACTAGTTAGAGAAAGAAAAGCAACTGATTTTGGCGAATAAAACAAAAAAAAATGCACCCCGCACAACCTAAAAGATGCCCCCCCCCCCCCTCCTTACCACCACCTCCGAAAAGCAGAGAGAGAAAAAAAAACGATCCCGAATGCCAAATTATTCATTCGCGCCCACACTGCGTCGACCTCGAGCGAATTAAAGAAATACACCGAGGGCAAGAGCAAAAAAAAAAAAGAGAGAGAGAGAGAGAGAGAAGGCAGTAAGATAACTAACAAAAACAAAACGGGGGAAAAAATAAATAAAAGAAGAACCCAATTAACAGCGAAATACACAACCAAACGGATCGGGCTGTTAAGAGGCCGTTGATTGAAGCGAGCGGCGGTGGTTGCGGTACGCGGTCCAGCCTAAGTGCCCGGAGAGCAATAATATATATATAAAGCACCCCCCCCTCCCCCCCCCCCCATCCTGTGGTCTGAACCGCTTGCCAAATTTGGCTGGTCCCAAAACGGTTTTGCCCGTCTCGCTCTGTAACGACCTTTAACGGCGACGGTGGCGAAGTACACACGTGCTGCCGTTTCGCTGACCAAGCGCGCGCGCGCGTCCCGTTTTGCGCCTGGCCTGCTGGTTGGCTGGGTGTGTATGGGTGATCTTGTGATTGTGTTTTGTTTTTTGTTTTTTTTTTTGTTTGCCGTTGTTTTATCTTTTGGGACCAAAAATGTTCAAAGGAGTTGGGCCGGGGGTTGGGTGGTGGAGCTTAGCGATGGGACAGTATGGTGAAAGCGGCCCGATCCGGAATAGAGGGAATGAGATGATTTTTTGAGAGAGAGAGAGAGAGAGAGAGAGAAATACACCCATCCAGGGGGTGAAGGGCAAATCTACAACGTACTGGATTTGCTGTAATCCTGACGGCTAACGTGTAACGTATGCGAGCCACATACACTTGCTAGTGCAGGGGTTGTAAGGCTACCGATCAGGAAGCTTCACCATGCAACAGGAAATTACATCACGAGCGAATAGGATGCGAAACGTTTACTACATGTGCCATAAACATCTTTATAAAGACTGAATTTGATGAGTAAATATTCATATTAGGGTGTATATTAGGGTTAGACAACAGCGCCGGTCTTCACACGACAGGACCGGCGTTCAAATCCCATTTTGATCGTTCCCATGTAGCAATTAGATAGCTATTAGATAGCAGACAAGACGAAGAAGAAGCAGATGAAGAAGATATTCATAATAGAGTAGTAGACAGACTTAAAGAGCTTCTATGCACTTATCAAGTATCTAAATTAAATGTTTTCTCGATTAAAAGATTTCTCGTGTGTGAGACACAACGATAAGGAGAGCTTCTGCAGTAGGTCCTAAAGATAAAATTTTGCTTATATTTACAGTCCTACATGGGTTAAACGTTTCCGGTCCAAAACTACACAGTTTACCGCTTTTACGATTGTTCTTGCCTAATATATTTTGTCCGCTTTAATTAATAAAAGATATCAGTAATTTGAAAAAAAATACACCTCTATTAGGTTCAGTGTCATACAATTTTTCTTCCATATAGTCTTGATGAGGCGGTCATCAACATATATAGGCGATGGAGGCGCCCAAGCCTTCACACATTTCATCCTGACCGTTCCCTCGTCTAGTGAGAATTAATTAGCCAACTACGTTGTGACAATAATTCTAGTAAGCCATTCGTAGGCCGGTATGACCTTCGGTTTGTCAAACCAAGAAGAATTAGTCTAGACGTATAGGCGTATAGAGGTAAGGATAGTTCAGAATCCTAGTTGGGTCATGTAAGTAGCATATGTGGATGGGTATGTACAAGGGCGGTTCAATGGCTGAGGAGAGTACACAACAGAACTGGGGAGTAAATCTCAACCACACTATTTCTCCGTAGTGAGGACTTGGTTATCCAACTACGTAAGAGTAAGCCCTGAGTAAGCCTTCAAGTGTCCAAGAATCCAGGCTTCTGATATGCTTTCTGTGGTACTATACTCACTATCCAACTACGTGGTATCAGCAAGTACCATTCCATTAGTAATCCATTCGATAGATCTAAGATAACTATAGCTAATTCAACTGCTAAGCGATTGCTCGAATGTTTGACATAAGTCGGCTAAAAAAATCGTTTCTTTAAAAATTGATGTGAAATTTTTCATAAACTTTCCTACGAGAAATAGTAGATTGGCGAGGACCATTTTTCAAGATTGTCGTTGCACATCTTAAGATATAATATCGAAAACCTTCCAAGTCTTGCCCAAAGCAAACGCGTAAGCAACCCTGCCCCAACCAACATCGATCGTGCTGCGGGCAGCATGCATAATGTATGAGAGACAATTCGCGGACGAGCTAATGCAGGGCATTAGATCTGCTGCGGGCGAGTGGCAAACCACTACGCCACGGCCATTCGGTTGACAGACGGTGGGTGCCGCATCGGTGTAAGGTGCGCGCGCGCTACGGTTGATTGAGTGTGGGGAGAGGGGCCCGAATTGAGCCAGACGCCGTGCGGTAAGGGGCGGGAGCGAGCGAAGCGTGCAAAGCGAATCCGGCTTCCGATGATGACGACACACACGGCAAAAGATAAACATACGCCACCCCAACAACAACAGCAACGACGACAACCAAAAAAAAAAACCTGACACACCGGTGGTGGTCCGGTGATTTGGCGAAAGAATTGTGTGCGTGAGTTGAATTGGGTTAGATGGGATGGGGATGGGTGGTGGGGGTAGGCCTGTGGGTAGGGGGTTTTTGCGAGAGGAAATCAAACAAAAAAAGGCGGGGGGGGGAGAGGGTTGAAGGAGGGACAAAAAATCTGATCACCGAACCCGGTATGTTCGCGAAAAGAGCCACACGAGTTTGTGCGTTTGTATAAGTGATTGGGGCTGTTTGGAGCATTTACCCATCGAACTTTTTTTTTTGCACATTCTCTCTCTCTCTCTCTCTCGTTCACACTTCCCTACACCCTCTATTTTTTTCACACGTAAGTAACAAAAAAAACACACACACAGATCGTTTCAATGGACGGGAGGACTTTCATTTGCCGGATGACAGATCGAACGCGAAACATTTTTTTTGGGGTTAGATCCCCTGCAAAAAGTGAAATAATTCGCACAAACTGGTACAAATCACACAACGTGTCGTCGGCTGTTAGCGGTTGTTGTTGGGTTTTGTGCAAGTTTCTCCGGATCTCACTTCGTACCACTCACGGACACGCAAAACCCGTGCCGGATGAGGAAACGGGCAAACACTTCCTAAAGGGTTTACGGAGGTGGCGTAGGGAGCAAGACCCCCAAGGTTATCTAAGCAAGACCAAGTTTAAATGGAGCAGAGAGATTGATAACGCCGTTCCTTTGCCGGTTTGAGGTGAAGCTCGCACAGTTGCAAATGCGGCGTAGAGGTGTCACAGATCTGTCAGACAACGCGCGAAATTTTGCTAAAACACCCGCCAACCAAAAAAAAAAAAAAACTCCACTTACCTGTGCGAAACGTTCGCATTACTTCCACTTTAAAGGGATCGAGAACCCGTGTGCCCCCCCAGAGTTGACTTAACGAGTGCGAGTGCGCTTGTTTGACAGGACAGCAGAGCGGACACGGACGCCGTTTGTTGTTTTCTTTGCTCATTTTTTGTTGTTGCGCGTGTATGTAATCCCCCACCCTTTTTTTCTCTCTCTGTGTGTGTGTGTGTCGGATGAACCACATGGGAAAACAGTGATGATAAAAGGGAGTACGTGCGTGGGAGATAATGAAGCGGTATTGTTGGTGTGTCGAAGGGAACGGTGGGTCCGAGCGTGTGGATGACAGCGCGAGAGCGAGAGAATGACAGGTCGGATGGGCCACCGCGTGGTAGCGTTGTGTTGGTAGATAGATCACAAGCATGCCGGGAGCCGACTACTGCACGGGTTATGATGATGGAGTCGCCCCGATGATGCGTGGGATGTGTGTTGGGTTAGTTAGCTGCTGTTGGAGTGGTGAACTGCTTGTTGGAATTATAGCGCACCTTGTGCGGGACCCCCTCAGCCAGATAACCTCCAACACCAACGCAACATCCACTCGACGCCATCCATTTTAGACGACCCTTCGTTAGGCTCTCGTGGCGAAGTTTTTTTTGCAAATAGCTGATTCACACGCGGAACAGCTGTTATAGAGTGAGTGTCCAAACCCTTTTTTCGGGTCGGTATGCGTGAAAATAAGGCGTGCGAACTCTGCAGCATGGGAGAGTATTCAAAGACGTCCCAATCTCCGAGGTTTCTTGCTTGCGGCACATAATCTCACACTCACGCTCGCTCAAACTCTCCTCGCTTTGCTTTATCAGTCGCTGTACCGGTTGGACGTTACGTGCTGTAACGCTGTATACGTACACGGGGTGCTAGGCGTGCACATGGTGTCGTGTATGGTGCCGCACGCGGTACAGCACTCACCTGTAGTGAGTGACCACGGGAGTCCCGGGCGTGCGTTGAAAATTCGTCGCTTACAGCACGCGACCGCGCTGCTGAGTGATGGTGGCCGTTTGCGTCCGACAAACGGCAGACATGTGCATCCCGTGTCTGGTCGGTCCGGCGTCGAGAAAATCGAGAAAAGCGTTGATGCAAACGGTTGCTGGTTTGCGTCTCGCCTGCATCTCGGGAAGCTCCCCCCCAAAAAAAAAAAAAAAAGCTATCCCAGCGTGCGACAAGCGGTACGTAACTATGTTAAATGCCATGACCTTGGAATGCACCGCCTCGTGGATGGCGCGTCGTAGTTTTGGTGGCTGTTTTTTGCCTCCTATTTCTAGTCGATGCTGGTTCACTGTGTACTCCACGGAGATGATTGATAGCGCGGATGCCGTCCCACAATGTAGTGGGAGATGGAAAATATGGCAAGGCGTTTTATAAACCATAAACACACAACCATTTATCCTTCGCTGCTGTGGGCCCGTTTATTGCAATAACGCTTAGGGAGATAAGCACCATTCCAGGTACAGGGGTTTGCTATTGCCTTATTTTGTGGCATTTAAAGCGGGGCGCTAATTATTAATATTATAATGCTATATTCTTAATAAGAATTCGCTGAAGAGTCGGAGCTCAGAGACCACGAGTTAACAGCACATCAGATTCAGAGGTAGACTAATTTTGCTTACTGATAGATAACCTGGAGAGAGTCTTCTTTTTGGCTTGACGACCTGTTAGGTCATGGCTTACGAGACATATCGATACTAAGTAGTCTGGAACAATCCCTGATTGGATTTTGATTTGATTCCCGGTCCTGCAATGTGAAAACGGGAGCTTCTGTAGCCTCCACCACACACATAGGCGACAGCGGCGCCGGTCTTCAAACGGCAGGTCCGGGTTTCAAATCCCATCCGGGGACCGTCCTTCCGTAGTGAGGACTGACTATCCAACTACGTGGTATTATTGGCAGTCTAGTAAGCCATTTCGATGGCCGGCATGACTTTTAAGGTCGTTAAGTCATGAAGAAGAAGAAAAAGAAGAAGCTTTGGATATAATTGGATGATCAGTTTTCACTACGAGAGAACCGTCCGGATAAGAGTTGAAGTTCTGCAGTGTGAAAACGGGCGCTGCTGTAGCCTCCATCATCAAGTTAAGAGCCAGAATATGTCTGCTAATTGACTTGTTAGTACTTCTTAGTATACACCGAACATCGTACTGCGTATATTCTAAAATACCGAGTGAGAGTTATATTTTGCTTGATTTGTCTAGGTTATGCTTGCCATCTGCTCGGCTTACTACAATTTGCGAATGAGCTATGAAGATTCCGGCTGACTCTCGAGAGTCAGTTATCGAGAGTTGGATACTCAAACTCACCACGAACGTGGTCCGGATGGAATTCGAACCCCGGTCCTGTCATGTGAAGATCATCACCGTTGTCGCCTCTACCACCGGGCCGTCCCGAGGAACTAAAGGAGATTAAAGTCTTATCTCCTTTAGCTTTGGGAGATCTTTTGCACATTACAGCTAACGATACTCTCGTTTGCTGATGGTTTAAATGTTGGAGAGCCCTTTTATCTCACTGTATCCAACTTATCGCGAAAAAACCTGAAGAATTCTGGACATAAATCTAACATCAAGCGTACAGTGGGTGGTTTCTTACAGAGATGAAATCATGAATGATGCATGCATGACAAAGCAGATCAATCTCGACTGCCAATCAGCCCAATATCGCCCTATGTTCCCTCCCTTTCTGATGACTTCAGAGTAATAGAGAGTTTTCTAAATAAATAAATAAAATGTAATTACAGCATAAATCAAATACGTACAGTCGGCACGCTGTAAAAGCAATCGATAATGCAACGTCAGCACCCACTGCTACATACGACCCCAAAAATATACAAACAAAACAGAATGGTCCGCTATTAGCCCTGTCCCGAAGGACGGCCGTGCAAAAGCGGAAGGATTCAAAGCATAATTATGCGCTCCCGGCCCGGTGCCCGTCGTGCGCTGGCAGCAACAAAAACAACAATCAGGCAGGCAGCCAGTACAGGCAACGTACGCCAGGTCTCTCACCATCACCCTCCTTCGCTCAATATCAGCTCCACTGGTATCGCCAACTCTACACAGGACTCTGCGAAATGGGCCGCGTTTTTTTTTTTTTTTTTGTTGGATTCGAGTGCCGGTTGCGCAATTGTAAGTGAATGTCAAAATCAGTGACTGTTCGATTATCACCTTTTCAAACTTGAATTCCATCCAGTGCCTCTGCCCCGTTTGTGCTGGTCCCTTCTGGTTCTCTTTTAGTACCAAAAAAAATAAAAAAATCCACCCGCCAGAAGTACTTGACGTCTTCCAAACCCCGCACGCTCTGTGCATCTCTCCCTCTCCCTCTCTTCTTCATCAATGTCCATCAAGCACCTGGGGCACGCAGCGACACCGATGGATTCGCATCAATTCGGTATCCTCGGATATTGGTGTATGGCAAAACGTGGCTTCACTTCCGGTTTAGCCGTGCCGAGTTTGGCAAAAGGCTTACTTGATTGCATCCGGGGGGGTGGGTGGCGAGAGAAAAAGGGTACACCAGAGCAGCTGCGGGGGTTGCCGGTAGATGTTCACGCCAGGAAAATTGATAGACAATAGAAATTAGATATCGTCACGTGTTCATTTATGGCCGGAATGAACGGTATGTCTGTTTCGTGTTGATGTCTGCCTGCCCTGCCTGCCCTGATGGTTGGAGCGAAGGTGTCCAGGTGCATAATTTAACTTTGTTTTGTTCACCCCGCTTCTTAGGAAGCATTGGAAACACAGAAACAAATAAATCCTCTCCCCTCCCCCCCCTCCCCCCCAACAACAGACATGAAGGTGATAAAAGCATAAAAAGGGCGCGCAATCAACACACGGCAGCACACTTGACTTGCATCACTCTTGTGCCCGCGGTAAGGCTAGTGTTGATGTGTGGAAAAGCGTACGGTAACATAATCATTAGACCTGAGAAGACACCGGACATCGCCCGTGCAATCAAGTGGCGGAGGGAGGGGGGGGGGGGGGTTGATAGTTCAGAGCTGGCCGCGAAGAAAGAAAAACACATCAGCAAAACAAAAAAAAAAAACAACAAAAAATGGCGAAATTTTAATGGCTTTTTCAACATTGCCCGTGGTGGTGGTGGAAGCGCGCTAGGATCTTTGGGCCCGCCCGCCATGCCAAAGCACGGAAGACACACACAGAAGGTTCGCCGTGGGCTGAAGTGTGCGAAATTTTTGACAGCCAGGTGCCACTCGATGCCACCACCATCATCACCATTTGCCATTTGTGTGTGTCTATTGCTGTGCTGCAAGTCGGGTAAGGTGTCCTGTCCTGTCTTTTACGTCCCGAAACCCCGGTACATCGAATGTCGTCTGGGATTTTGTTTTTAATTTCGTCCATTTCGTTATGTGTTCGGGTGTGTGTGTGTGTGTGTGATGGCGAGCGACCTCGATGACAGGAGCGAAATTATACATTCCAGCATGTCAACGTGTACACAGGTGGCCGAGTTTCCATTTTCCCGCGTAGAGGCTTCCCCGTAAGAAGGGGGAACCGTACCAACCGTTTCTTCGGCAGTATATGCAGGTAGTACACATCTCCGCAAGAGACACCACCCACCAAAAAACCGAGGATCGAGGATGGGCGAGAAATCAATGGGCAAACGGTTGAACTGCTCTTTGATTGGAGTGTTTAATCAATACGTCACGAAATGAGTTTTGATTGAAAAATTACTTAAGTTTTTCATTTGCCGATTGTGTGCGATTTCTTGTCTGGTTTGGCGGGACGGCTAATAACTGTGCTGGTACTGCTAACCGTGGTCCTTACTATCGTTGGAAGGCTGTTTGATTGTTTTCGGGGCGGTTTTTGTTTTGTTGAGGTTACCTTAGTTTGATGTTTTTACTGTCAAGATGTGGATGTTCGTTGGAGTTACCTTGTTTTATTGTATTGCAGGCAAACAATAGTTAAAAGAAGAATTGTGCATCCGCCTATGGTAGAACTATTGGAGGAATAGCCGCGTAGAGCAGTTACACGATAAGAGCTGGGAGGTTCCTGAAGACATCTTAATGTCTCTGATGTTTCAATCAGTACTACAAAGCTCTCCTGAGTTCTTGTTTCGTAGAGCTTTATGACTCTCTAGTCATAAGGTCTATGAAGTCTCTGTATGAAGTCTCTCCAATTTTCTTGGCTGTCCTTTTGGCTGTGGTGATGGCAGTACCGATCTTCACACGACAGGACCGGAAGTCTAATCACATCTTAATCGTTTCCTCCTATAATGATGAGCTCGACACTTCCAAACATGATCTTGGACTCTGGCTCTATAAAGTCTGAAGAGCCTGCCTGCTTTGACCGCATTTTACTTCACTTGAATCTTCCGTAGAAGCGGGATAGTAAAGTCCTGCTTCAGAATTCAAGACTAGACCTTCCTGGATAGAATGCTTTATATATCCAATACACAGGATGTATTCAAAAGGTTTGTTCAGGCAGGACCAAGGATCAATCCCAACAAAGTAGTACCAATAAGTCTAGTAAGTCATTAGATGACCGGCATATGGGTCGTTAAACCAAGAAGAGGAAGGAGAGTTCTTCAGTTGACGTCTGCGACACTTCCAAACTATAACTGATTACATCATTCAGGATTTTGGCTCTACAAAACCCGCTTCGTCTGCTTTAGGATTCAAGACTAGGCCTTCCTCTAAGAAGGAATGCTTTATATATCCAATATAAAGGAGGTATTGAGCGGTTTCTTGATGAGGCAACAGCGGAACCGATTTCCACACAGAAGAACCATACGTCAAATCCCATCTGGAGCTTCAATGTCATATGGAGACCGCAGCATGTGCGATCTTTTGTGATCTTTACACCTGTCAACAGCGTTCAATAGTCCAACCATCTTTACCCATTCGTACACGCACATCTACAGCACAGGTGCAAGACAAAGCTTATCCCGCTAGCGTTCCGGGTGGTTGTTGTTACGTTATTAACTCGTAACCATTACCGGATGGAGGCGTTCATTTCCCCATTTCTTATCTTCTTCTTCTGCTGTTGTGCCTTTTCTTTTGTCGGGGGTGTGGAGGAAAATTGATATCATTAGTGAAAATTAATGCCCATCCGGTTTTGATTGATTCTTTGGCGCTACACCACACTCGCTCGCAACGCAACTGCTGGCGCTATCACGGCTTTGGGGCAGGTTCTGTGGTGCCTGCAGTTAAAAGAAGCACCACACGCTGTTGAGCAGCGCGAGTTTGTTGAACCAATTATTCGTGGTCTTCGAAGGGTGAGAAGAGGATGCGTAACGCGCATCCCCCAAATGCCTGATGCCTGTTTTGCTCATTTATTCGATTCGACCGATACCCGTGTTTCGAGCGTTTCCTTCCGTGCTTGCGTCCCGCTCACGCTGCCAAACAATAAAATATGATTATACATCCTTTGATAGGAGGCCTACCGGTAAGGGGTAGCGGGCTTTCGAATGGTAGGCGCTGGCCGTGTACGACACAACCGGTGACGACACCGTACGGGCACATTCTAATCGCTTTTCCTGGCTGAACCCCCCGTATGCTCGCACCAGCAGCACACCGCTGGCGAAAGACGAGTGCTCCCGTAACGATACAGACTGTTTGGAATGTAATCAGCACTCCGACACGGGGCTGGGGTTGGGGATCCATCGATTTCCTACCCTAATGGTGGCCACTTTCTCCGCACCGTTTGACCTTTTGTGTGCGCTGTAATCGAAGGATAACAGGATTGCAAGATTGATTGATGCTTGGGTTTGCGATTTGCGAGCTAATTGCTTATTTATAATGCGATCATCGTTTAGGCAGGTTAGGCAAATGCCAGACTGCCGAAAGCGGCAAGTGATATACGTGTGTGTGTGTGTGTGTGTGTGTATACGTCTCTCTTATTGTCTGGGGTAGGGGTTTGAGTACTTGGTACCTTGGTTGAAGTGATTGTTGAAGCGACATTGCCAGCAGGGCTGTGTATCCTTTATTTTTGCATACGAAAAGGGGCATTGGTTCGTATCTTTTCTCGAGCCCGGGAAGAATGCATTTCCTGTACGCGGACCGGCTTTTGGGGGGACGAATAGCGTGCCTGAAGCTAGCACTCTACTTGAACGGAGTGTGGGTGGAGTTTTCCCAATTGTAATTTGATGTGATATTATCGTTTCGAATCATAGCTCTGATGAGCGTAGAAATAATCCGATTTCAGCTACTCTAATAGCTTGCAGCCCGGATGACGTTTCTACAGGCTTTTGCACGCTGCTTTTGTGTGATGCGAATTGCATGCATTTCGGAGACGGAATAGTTTATTAAACCCGGGGTTCTTTGTCTGCTGCGTGAAATTCTCGATACCGTTCACGGTCTAGTGCACCCGTCTCCCGATCAAATATTTATCTCAGCTTAAACCTACCACGATTGCTCCGTCTATGTCTTCCCAAAAAGAAGAGCGTTCAGGTAACAGCGGGTGGATCTTCCTGTAAGCGGCCGCGTGGGGCCCTCCCCACCTCGAAAGGGGCCCCGAACTGAACCCCGCAACGAATTGGTTGTTGTAAATTCTGGAGGAATGAAACTGATAGGGCCTTCAATTCGGCTTTGTCCCCCTGTCACAGGATGCAGAATTACATGGCCCTCGTTGGAAGGGCCCCAACACCATCGCCGTGACAAGTCTGATTCGCCGTGAGATCATCGTAAAGATCGTCATTATCCTTACATAGGAATTCGCCAGAGATGTATGTAAGTCCTCTTCTTCCTTTAGTCTTAACATCCTGCTAGGTTATCGAAAGCACGTTACAGGTTGGCTGGTCTTTACTGTTAGGGCAACTGTTAGGCCGGACTGGAGGGAGACGGAACTAAAATATTACTGTCCAGTTTATAGCGAGGGATGTTAAGGGGGAGGGGGAGTCCGCAAATAAATAACTCTAAGCGAAACAGGGTGTCGGGATTCGTTTCGACGCTTTTGTAGCGGTGATTTCGCCGTGGAGGATGCTCAACGTGAAGGAAGGCCCAAAAAGGTTCGCCGGCTTGGTATAACTCGTCAGGCCATATCATCATTTCATGTGTGAATTGCTGGTACAGCGGCACAACAGAAAGGGGTTCCTGTACAGAATCGTGACGGAAGACCAGAAGTGGATTTTGTTCAGCAATCCTAGGCGCACAAAAGCATGGGGATCTCCGGGTCGTAACCCAACATCATCAGCTCGGCCGAACATCCATAGCTCGAAAGTTAATGCTGAGTATTTGGTGGGACCAGCTCGGCGTCATCTACTACGAACTTCTGCAACCGGGAGAAACAATCACTGGTGAATGCTACCGGAAACAATTGATGAGTTTTTGGATCATAATATTTTCTTCACCTAGAGCAGAGTTCTCTAGGCATAACCACAATACGTAGGGCGTTTTGAGAGATTTGCTCCGGAAAGCTCAGGAGCAAAAGGGAACATGAAAAATAGCCTGTGCTTGATCGCTCCAAATTTACAACAAATCTAAGCCGAGCATATGAAAATCCTTGGTGAGGCAAGTGTTGAACTTATAATGATCTAGAGACACTGTTTTCGAAGTTGGTATTGAACGATAATTTGAAGAGGAGGAAAACACCCAGGTCGTGGATAATATGAGCATATCGTAACTGTCCAGTCGTCAAGAGATTCTTCTTAGGTGTCACAATCTCGAAGGGTCTTGAGAACCCAACCCAGGTTTCCTTGACATGATTCGTACCTTAGACGGATAATCAATCCAGATCTTTGAGCTATTGTAAGGTTATGTGCATTAATTCCCTCTCTTCTTGACTTAACGATCTTTTAGGTCCGGCCAGCCTCTGCTTCGCTGCAGAATAATTCCTCTTTTCTTTGAAAAGGATGCAGGGTGTAAAGTGAACGAATGCAAACCGTCTGTTAACATATCGCACACGCTCCTCTAGGTAACGGACCGTGTATGCGATTAGCAAAGAGTATTCACGGTCCATTCTTCACCCATTCTCTTCCCTACCCGACCAGCATCCGTGTATCGTTTGTATCGAATTCTTCTCCGCTCATCTGCTCATTTGCAAGTAATAATAACGCACCAAATTCCGCTAACACATGTTCTAAAATGAAGCACTCTATAGATGTATAGTAAGAGAGAGGAGTGAGTAGAGATGAAACTTACCACACAATACGCTCGTAACAGGGCGCACTCGTTGACAGGGCAGTTGCTGTTGGGGCGCCACTTGCTACCACCACTAAACCGTCCGTCCGCAATCCAGCGAACGATCTTGGTGGCGTAGACGGGACGGGGTCGTCCCGTCGTCCAAACCGCACACCGCAGCATCGCGTACCGGTCGGTTGATTGTTGTTTGGTTTGATTGAAGCACGCGAAGCGCCCGCATACATTAAGGATCGGTTTATTGTAACAAGTCACACACTCGGCCCATCGTTTTGCACCACGGGTTTGGAATAGCAACCAAACGCAACAGCAACAACAAAAAAACGCATTTCACACGTTCGAACACGCACGCACACACGCTTCATCACGGGGTTTCTTCGTGTCTCGTCAAAATTTGTTACAAACGTCAACCGCCATTATTGATCGGTATCGGTGGACTCTCGCTGTGCTTCCCGGGTATCACAGTGGTGGTTTGGCAATTTGGGCGTGCGGATTGGGAATACTCTCTCACATACAATACGCCGGATCGTATCGTATACTCCCGCTGGACTAGGCGATAGTGTGAAGTCTCTTGTCATCGCACTATTACAACAGTGCTCGCTATACTTGATATGTGTTTACCCGCGCGGGTAGACGGGCTGAAGCGTCCTGTCCAAAAGTCAGGCCAGTTTGTACACGCATCGCTACGGTCGGCTGTACTGCTAAATAAATCTGTGCCGTTCTAAACTACTTTTAAAAAAGAGCAATCACAACCTGGCACGCGGTCCGAAGGATGCCGCGCCCTATCTCCTAGGATAAGCTCCACAAGGAGTGACACCGACTGGAACTGCTACGTCTTACCAGGGGCACGGGGCGTTGCAGTTGCGTGTCCATTGCTCCAACTACGGTTACTTTGTACTTTTGAAACGCTACGAACCATTTACAGTGATTGGTTTTCCCTTTGCTTGGGCCGTCCGTTAGGTGTTTTACTTATTTGCGTGATTAGCCACGTGAAGGGATTAAAGAAGAGCGAATGCGAAGGGGTTTTTGATACGAGTGTTGTGATATAGGTATGGATATATCTAGATGTAGGCAAGGCAACACCTCACGCCTGATTACTAATTTATGCACAGTTCTTGTCGATGAGATGGGGTTGGCTAGCAGGGTCCGCTATCGGTTTCGCGGGGTCCTGCCACCGTAATGTACAACACCGTATGTCGTCGTCGGAACAGCTTCCACTCTTCCTGCTCGACTCTATCATACCGAACAGGTCATAATGCTATATTGTCGCGAGCCTATACGACTCCCTTATTGTACCACACAACCTTTACTGCGTATATTGTATATGTATATATATAGGCTGGATATATGTTTGTGTGTATATATATATATGTAGAAAGATAAAAGCTACGCATATGTATAAACGTTCGAAGTTGGAAGCATGGGTTCTATGTGCGTATGTAAATATATATATACATACATACAGATACGCAAAACCGTTGTCACTAACTGTGCCAGCGTCCCGAAGCGTCCACAACGTTTCGGACTGTATCTCCATATAGCTGCGCCATTTATTGGGCAGCGTAAGAGCTTTTCTCGTAAATGCGATGCGAAAGACTAGCAGTACGATTATGATAATGATGCTATTGAAGGTGTAGCTGCACGCTAGAACAACCTGCAATGGTCGATATGCCCATATATTGCTTAGATGTTGAACGTGCTCGAGTGTTCCCGTTTTCCAGCGATTTTGCGTCAAAACGCAACACAAACTGCACACACTCACACACTCACACAGCTTCACCATCTGTCACCTGATCACTTTGAGGTTGATTGTTGATCAGCTTTGCCATCGGTTGACAAAGCTTTGCCGACTTTCTGCGACATTGCATCCAACTTCGTGGGGTTCTTTTGTCTTTGGACCCGGGGGGAAGGGGGAAAGAGAGGGGGGGGGGGGGGGTGAAGAAGCCCACGTACCTGCGTAATGATTCCACCTTGCGAAAGTCGAGCGGCGCGTCGACCTCCCCGTTGATCTGCGGGTACCCATTCGGCGTCGGATAGCGGCTCGCGTACAGTGGAAGTGCCGGTGAGGAAGCCATGCTGAACAAGTCCGATGGTGCTGCGGTGCGGTTGGAGCTGCATCCGTACGTTAGTGGGTAAAGGGAAGAGAGAAGAGAAGATAATTGAGCATACGGAAGAAAACTAACAACAACAAATGAAAGAACATCAGCATCAGCCGATAGGCAGCGTTCTGCCTTGTATTGCTCAATTTTTGTTTTGTTTAATTATTATTATTTTTTTTTTAGCGCGTAGGCATCGCGCTCGCACGCGCGTTACAAGACTATACTGCCCACGGTAGGGGTAAATTGGCCCCATACCTCCACACCGTGCCCTCCACATCCATCTCTGGCGAATGGAAGGCGGAAGCGCACCGGAAGCGAACCGGAAGCTGTAGCTTAATTCTTCGGCCTGGGCATTGCGCTGCGGGCTTTAATATCACTGCCAGCTGAGCGAACAGAACAGCTGGCGTGTCCCTGTTGGGTAGCAGTGTGAGGTTGCTTGCTGGTCAGAGCACACCAGATGCACCTTTGGATTTTTTTATCAGAGATACCGACAGCACGGGTGCCAATTAGCACCGGAACAACAGGCGGACGGGTACTTACACAAGATGGCGAGCGCGCTGGCTATCCGTGCGTCGTGTAAGAGTTCAAACGGCTAATTACGATTTCGTTTGCTATATAGAATGCGTCGATATACAGCGTAGTATTGCTCACGTTGCTACTTGTTAAAAATGTATTGCAGAGTGGGAAGGAACTAGGTAAAGCTCTAGCAACTTCATCAAGCAAGACGTCCATCCATATGGAACACACTACTGGTATTAGTAAACTTCACGGGGTAGATTAGTCCGGTGCTAACCGAACGCAGCACTAAGGAGAAGAAACGCTCACTAACTTTCTATAAGCTCCGGACAGGGATACGCAAGATATGGTGTGTTTGTAATGGCGTCGAACTACGAAGCACAAATAATGCGAACTACGACCGAGTGTCCAACCACGGTTACTGCCGGCGCCCGTGTCCACCTTTCATCCGGACCTTTGTCAACCATCGCCACTGCCGGACGGTTATACCGGCACGATCGTGCGCGACGGAACGATCGTGGCACATTGGGCGTAGCATCTTGGCGTGGTGAGACTGACGCTGGCTGACCGGTCCGGATACAGGTGTTTGATTGTGTGGTTTAGGTATGATACTGCTGCCGCTGTTACTGCTGCTTGGTTGATTGGATAAGCGAGCAGAATAAAGTTTGATTGCTGATATGGCCTGAAAAATAGTTAAATCGGGTGAGAACACGTGATGGTGGTTGGAGTGATGTATACATTTAATCTTAAACGTCTTCGAATTCTTCTAGTTTTCAGAATCTGGACTCGAAAACCGTGTTGCTTCCTTAAGATCATCTTCATTCGGGTAGTTCCTATTCGTATTAGACGTGAGACCTAAGGACGTCACTATGAGTCCTGATAATGTGACGTTTGATTCCCAACATACAGATGAAGCTTGCAGACATCTAAAACCATTTCTAGACACCTATATAAGATCAGAGATCTTATTGGAGTATCTCCGCTGCGTTTTTGATGATCATTAGTTTCGTATTAATCATGTACATCTACATCCATTCGATGAATCTGGCCGCTACAACACATCTCGCAGACCTAGCTATACATATACCTTTCGACACCCCCGGCACGGCTCTAAGTTAACTTCCGATCACATCCAGACCGGTTCCGGTGGGCTACAGCACATTCGCGTCGCAAATCTTTCGTACACCATGGGGTGCGCTTTTCTTTGTCATCCTAATTCCGTGGGGGCCAAATTTCAGCGCAAGGTTCAGCGTTCGCTATGTTTTTCTTTGTTCACCGAAGCCACCGCTTGGCCGTACCGGAAAATGCATTTTTGATCTATATACCTGCATAGTTATTGGCATTCCCTGCCAACCATTATGTGAGAGCGTACGTGCGCACCCGCTATGTGCCGAAGCACAGTAAAGATATAATGTTTTTGGACAGTTCGTAAGTAAATAGCACGAGCCGGTTTATGTAAACACAATGCCAACACATAGCCGGCGTTGGGCCAAGCTGGGTAAAAGGTTTACTATGTTTTACATAGTAAACCTTCGTGCTGTATGTAAGGTACGGTCACATGAAATCCCGATTCGCTGTAGGAAAAACATCCAACGAATAGACGAGTCGTCCGGGAAGGGACACAACTCAGGGCGTGCGGGGGAACGAAAGTCTCACTATTGCACCAGTGCAACGCTGAACACACCAGATGGGTAAAAATAGAAACATAATATCCGGTTGAACATAATAGCGGTTGTAACGGAGTTCCAGAAGGTCCAAGTCTGCCAGGAACTTCAAGCCTAAGTGCCTAATTAGTCCTCGTATTTCTGGTTCTGGGGTTATTCAATTACCATCCCGAACAGTTTGGTGGAGATGAGTCGGTAATGCGGTTGCTAGAATCAAGCCACCAAAAAAAAATTGAACCCTTGCCTATATACTGCAACTATAGTGATTGCATTGGTCCTTCGCTTATGTACAGAACCGATCGAGAATTTTAAATAAAATGCATCAGTATGTTCCGCGTCCAGTGTTCTGAGGTTTGCTTATGTAAGACACCACGGTGCAGTAGCTATCCAATGTACTGCGAGGATGTACCTATGTGCGGGGACTCTGGTGTGTGATCAGGCGTCCATGTAAAGGACCATGTAAAAAAGTCTCGGTTTTTGGATGGCAAATCGCTTTAGGAATCGGGGGAGTGCAGCAGTTGCTGTAGTTGCTGTAGTTATGTACAAACTCTATATTTTCCGTGTATATGATGTGGAGTAGCTCGTCTGTAAATAGATACATTGCGCTTAAAAAGCGGAAATATTGCCTATAGTCGAAGGCCATTACAAGAAAAAATAAAATCCCACATATCCTAGGCGCAGTACTAAACCACTGGAAGGCATAGACATGACTGGATAACGATGCGAACTTTGCAGCATTATACTCCGAAGTGAACTTCGCGTTGCGAAGGTTCCCCTATTCGGTTAAAATAAAATAGAGAGCGAGAGAGAGAGAGCGAGAGAGAGAGAGCGAGACTATCGGAATGAGAGTGAGTGGTCGTCGTGTTGGGGACATTCGTGCGTACGCTTACATCACGATGTTAGTGCATGGGGAAGCGCGTGTTACAGCATCCGGTTACTACACATCCAAGCTGCGGTTGTAAATGCAAACACAGACACATACCATCCCGCTCCCACTTGCACCGTTCCCTCTCTATCTCTTGCTCCTTTTTTTTTAAGCGACGCACAAGGACGAAGCTTAAAAATAGAGAAGGGGAAAAATTGCACTACACCACCACACAAATGTCCTGGTGAGTGGCCATTTAAGTGTGGTGTGAGACTACGTCGCTTCGGGCCATGGCCATCGCCACCATCAGCGACCCTATCAAAACCCCGACCCCCGGAACGCCCCGGGGTCCCGCAATCAGGAATGTCAACCGTGGCAATGCCGGCAGCAAGGCGGAACGGAAGTGGACATTTCGCATGCTGTCTCAATTTCCTTGCTGTTGTTCTTCCATTTTTATATGTGTGTGTGTGTGCGAAGGGAAACCCAACATTAAAAATAGCTTCACGGCTATGCACTTTTCTATCGCGGTGGACTGAAAATGCTAGGCTCCAACGTATGCATATTTATCGGCCTATAGGAATATTAAAAAAAAGACACACACACACACACAAACACACACATACAGTCATGGTATGGTGGGTTGCATTGCACACAGCATTACTGGCTCCTTTTCCTTAGACGGGCTCCACGCTGCGGCCACGTGAAATGGGAATTTTGTACGAAACTTTGCCAAGCGCCCAACGGTAGGCAACCTGCACGGCAAAGTAAGCGGGCGCAGCAAAGCACACACATGCCGCACGTAAGCGGTGATGTAAATTGCAGGACAGGGCCGAGTAGTGCAAAAAACTAACCAAGAAAAAGGCTGAAAACGTAACGAACGGTAATAAAAATGTATTTTCATTTAAATAATGTAACCTTTCTCTATTTTTAGCACTCGCTAGGATACAGCTTTAAAATTTAAAAACGACTTTTCATCTGTGTGCCGACCGTTTCGCTTTACTTACTAACCTCTTTACTGCTATACTGCTATGTAAAACTTTGCTATCTTTTTGCTGGTTGCTTTTCCACACTGTTTTGGGTGATGCACTGAAAGCAGCAACCCAGCACAGCACGTTGTTCGAACGCTCGCTACTTAAACGGGCAGCACTTACGCTCTCGCTGTCGGTTCACGTAGGCGCGTTTTGCTTGTTTATGTTTTTACTAGTGCCGTGGCCGTATTAGAATTTAGCGAAACAAGCCTCGAGCGGAGCAGCCACCCGGCTCACTGAACCCGCTGCACCGTGCGCAATGTTTTGAAACCGGATGCGTTACTACTCATCGTTACACACCGTTTGGCTTTTCGATACTTTGCATAGATTTCACCGCATCCTGTCGTTTGCGTTTGCACTGCCGTTTCTTTCTACTAAAGTGTCTTGCCTGGCTGCGTCTTTCAAATGCACATGTGGAAACCCCCTTTACGCACGTCACTTGCAAATCACTGCACGCCTAAAGGTAGGCAAAACACACACACAAACACACACTTTGCACTGTGGGACTGCGCCCGACACTGGGGTTTTGCGCTGTCTGTCTGATGGTGGTACACTGGTCCCCCTAGACTAGTAAAAGGAACATGCCCTAGTGCAACCCGGAGCTTTGCAGGGGTTTTGGGGGCTTTTTTTATGTTCTGGGATCGTGTGGTCGGGGTGGGTTTTGGAGCGGCTGGGTGGGAGTGTGTGTGTGTATGTGGAGGGGCTCGGAAACTCTGTGTGTTGGCGTGGTTTGATTTCCGTTGCTGCCGCTGCTGAATGGTGTTGGTACGGGGTGGAGGGGGATAGGGGGGGCGGGTGGCAATTTTCTGGTGGTTTTGCGGGCGTGTGTATGTGTACTGGTTGGGGCTGGCTGGCTGGATGCGCTGTGATTGAGATGATTATAATAAACCATTAGTGGAAATTATGTAACGAACCGTGTGATGAAAACAGCGCACACGACACCGACGCCGGGTCGTACGAATGCGTTTTTCGTCCTTCGTCCCCCTTCGACTCTCCTAACCCACACATGCACAGGATCCACACGTACAGGACACGCACGCACACACGCTTTCTGCTGTACCGGACACAAACACACGTGGAACGCACTGCACATTTGTGAACTACTTCGGACCTGTGCGGACTCTGTCAAATGTCAGCCAATAAATGGTGGTGTTGTATGTGTGCTTCGTATGCCTTTTCCTACCGATACGTTTGCCTCGTGGGTTATAAGCTGCAGCCCACAGCGAAGTCGGCATGACCGACGGTCGCGCAACTTCGTGGGCAAATGTGTTGTACGGTTGCCAGTAATTTTGCTGTAAACCAAGCGCGCGCTAACGCGACAATACAACAATCACAACAACAGTAGCAAAATTCCCTACCCTCCCCCTCCCCCCCCTCTCTCCCTCTTTTTTTGTGTGTGCAACGCTGCACACAAGCCGGAACCGCACGAGCCGAACACGAATGCCGGGCGATTGCCAGACGAAATTGCATTTTTGTTTACATCGACTACTAACGCGCGTCACTCACATGGCGGCGTCCTGGCTACTCCTGGCTTTACACTCCTTACAGCAAAAGGAAGAAGCTGAAGCAAAAAAGCCCTCGCACACTTCGCACAACTGTCTGTCTCGCACACACTCGCACGCGGCGCTCGGTACTCGCTGGTCGCTGGTTTGCTGTTGCTGCACGAAATGCACACACCACTAAAACGCGCCCGCTCTATGCAATCTGTGTAATGAAGTCGTGCTGGGTTGCATTTGCTCAAACTCTCCTGTAGCTCAAGCTCTCGTTTTCCCCAGCTTGCTTTCCGGTTTATCTCGCAAACATCCCGCACACAGAGTTACATCCGCTTTAACACAACCACACACACACACAAACATACGAGAATAATGCACACCGAAGGCCACACTCGATTACACACGCTGCATTTTATTATTACTTCTTTTACTCGCGAAAAAAAAAAAACAAAACCTGCAATTTCAATCCCGCAATACGACTGGGAAGAGTGTAAAAAGTGCACGGGAAGGAGGAGAGGTGTGAGGTACCGCGGAGGCGGTGGAAGACAAAACAATCAAAGATTAACTTCACCTCAACGGTGAGAGACGGATAGCGGATCAGGATTTGTTTTGGATTCACTATATTTAAAGCAAGCTTAAAAACACAACCGTAACTGCACACCAACGCACACATACACGCACACACACACAAGCTTTCTGAGATCCTTTTTTTGTTTCGTGTTGCAGTTTCCCTGCAGGAGAGACCGACTTAGCCGACGCGTAAACCACTTAACGTATGTGTAAGCGCCTAAAGTTATGCAACCGGTCGGCGTGTTACAAGCTAACGTTGCACTACCGTAACAGGCGAAGCGTTACGCTGCTAGTATACAGCGGTGCGCGTTTCACGTTACGTGTAGAACAACAACAACAACAAAATTGTAAAATATTTTACAATTAAAATTTCACAACACACGCACGCCCACGCACACGTACGGAGAAATACAAGAAGCCGTTATGTTTTGTTTGTTTGTGGTGTGAAGAAACCGGTTCTCCCGGTAGTACAACAAATCACTTTGTGCATCGATGGCGGATGCTCGACAATTACTAAATCTGTCCGACACCGTGTCCCGAACCAGAACCCTGGCTGCGATGGCTGATTAATGTGATTTGTGGGTTTGGGGTGGGGTTTGAGAGGAGGGGGGGGGGTGTAGGGGGAGCGGAGATGGTTGTGTTCCAGAGGTGGGATGGTGCTAGAAAAGGGAGAAGGGGGAAGAGTAACGGATGATATGGAGGGAAGTAGAAGAGAGCGAGAGATACACACACCGTACGGTTTGCGACTTTACAGCTTGGGATCTCGTGTTGTACTAAATAATGATGAAAACGCAACATTACTTTAAATATACTGGAGCAGTAGCAGTCCACGAACATGCACACACGCACGCACACCGATACACAGACACACACTTGCCAGAGCCTTGCAATCGTTTGATTGCGTTTGGAGTCCTTGGCTCGTCGTCGTCGTCGTCGTCGTCGTCGCTTGCTGGTCGACTACTGGCCCTCGTGTCGGCTTGTTTGTTACGACGACTCTGCCTTCTCTGCCCGGTTGCTGGATGGTTGGTTCGTCGGTTCCGAGCTGTTACCTCGGCCACCCTCAGTGCCCTCGCCCAACCACCAGTCCCATCGGTTGTGGTTGGTGGGTGTATCCAACGTTTATCCTCCACTTGCCAGTGAACGCGATCCCACCGAGGCTGCTACCCTTGGCGAGCGAGATCGTCCTGCGACAGTTAGTTATCCTGGGTTTTGCTTGCTCGCCGTACACCTTCATGCCTTGGTGCTCGATCCTTGCTTACTCCCGGCTACAAACTCCCAACCATGCCTGCTACTACGCCCGGTCCCTCTTCCCCCCCTTTTTCCTGCGGGACAGTTCCCGGAGCGGGAGGAGGATCGACGACTCCTTGCATGTACACGGCTTCAGGAGGTGGGTGGGAGGGGAGGGTGTCTGGGAGCCTGTGAGGGGTTTCGGTCCAATCAACGCTACAGCCAACCAACGTTCGCCAGCCAGCCACCAAACCAACCAACCAACCAACCGGGCCAACGCGACCATTTAACCAGCCAGCCAACCAACAACCAACCAGCAACCAATCAACCAACGAAAAACCCCAGCCACGAGGACCTTCCGCACATTTCGTCTGGGGCACCACTCTATACACCGAAGAGTTCCATGCCTATCTACCAGCTCGATAAGCAAACCATTTGACAGGCAGCTCCAACGCACCAACACCCCTGCAGAACCCTCGACTAGGGGGCGCTAGTACATACCGTGGATGTAGTTCGTCCTTTTAAAGCCCAATCAAACCCTGGAAGCGATTACTTGGGCGAGGAGCGTGTTCGTGGCCCAAACACCGTAACGCAACGGGAGGCAAAGGACGAACCAACAACAAAAAAAAAAAATCCCCACCCGCCCACATCACATAGGGTTGGCGGTGCTCTCTCACTCTCTCTCTCTTTAACCTCTTACCCCTATGTTCTAGCCCGCAACAGCGAGGAACCCAGCCTACCGTTCCTCTCGAAGGTTGGAAGTTCTGATTTCGACGTTCTGTTTCGCCGCGCCAACACATTACCTTCGCCCCAACCCAAACCCAAGCACATTCATCATATAGCTTTACATACAGACAGAAGCTGGAGAGCCTGTCCCCGTGTGCTTCTAGGGACGAGGTCGCCCTGCCCACATGTACTCGCAGGTTCAGGCCCAACATTACGTACGTACCGGGCCGTACAGGCCACACTCTTCCGCCTCGGCTATTTACCACGTTGACAACTCACTCAACCAGCAAAGCTCTCGTCCCTCAAACCCCGCAACCCAGCTTCTCGACGTTCGCAAAACGCACACAGCGTAGCTCATTGTGTTCAATGCATTTTTCGCACCTCCAGCAACGTCCCGTGTCCGTACGGATTTTGCCGATGTACACTGTAAATGGTAAACTTCTGGTAAACTGCAACTGCAATATGTATATACCGTAGAGTGCACTTTCCACTAGCAACATAGGCGAGGACTTGCAGCTCGTTCCCTTATGTACTTGGGGGCGCTTATGTTTGTCGATAGTTGGTGGGCTTGCATTTTCGGAGGGTTTTTTTTTTTGTTGTTGTTGCTTTATCTGCTACATTTGCATTTGCTCTTGGTGTTTGCTGTATAGTGGTCCCTTCACCATTCCGTCACCCTCGCTTTCCACCCCAGAATTGTGAGTCAAAGGTCGAGAAGGCGAGAATGAATATAGGTAAATATGTTCACTTACAGACTAGAGGCGAACACACAGTATATTAACCACCAGTTCCGGGTTGCTAGATTAGTATATAGAGATCCCTTGTATCTCTATCTCTCTGTCACAATTCTTGGTTGCTTCACATTTCTCTCACTCTCTCTCTCGCCATATTTCACACACGTATACTATTTAGAGCCTGCGAAGGTAGTGTGCAAGGATCTCAGCTATACATACATCTGTATGTAGTACGAACAGAGTTATGTAAGGGTAAAGCACATAGTTTACCGAGAGTACTTTCCCAACCGGCCCTATATGCACTTTTGGCGTGATTTTCCAATGCATTTTCGATGCCTTCCTATTCACACACACTCTCGCACTCTTTCTCTCTCTCTCTCTCTTTTAGTTTGCGTATGGAACTCACACAGTCCTGTCAAACGAAGGACACTCCAGAGTGCTTCGGCTAAGGATGGAAGAATATGGATGTAAAAATAAAACGATGGAAAGGAAAACATCGACACTGATGGCATTTCCGCACACACTCTCTCTGTCTGTCTTTTATCCTCTCAGTCTCTCTCTCTCTCTCACACACGCTCTATCCTTATCCTGTCTTCCTCAACTCATCCTATTTGTCTAGAGGAGCTTCCTGGAGCCTGCGGTTGATGGCATTTGCTGCATGGGCAGTTTGAAGATGCGTTACTTACTTGAATATTGAACTAGGTACACATTTTCTCGCTTCAAGTAGCTTTGCGTGCGTGCTATAAATAAAGCAGTCTATTGCTCTTCCACACACACAACCAGTTGTATTATACATAACAACAAGGTGCGGTATGTAACATTGAAATTTGAAAAGTAGTACGTAAAAAAATGCAGGATGCAACGTTGCATAGCCTTTGCTACTCGCCCTGCCTCGGTAAGCGAACATTTACCCTTCTTTTCTCTTTCTCTCTTCACCACCATTACCACCTCACCCCCCGCCCCCCCCCCCCCCTCTCTCTATTTGTTGTCTCCCCTCCCCATTTGACACTTCTTTCGGGTCGATCCGGCACTGTTCGATTCAACACGCTTCCTTAAAGAGGTAGCTGCATTTCCTGTCGCACTTTAAATGCACTTGCACCACCCACCCCGTACGTGTGGTAGCGCTTGCTATCACTGTACACACACACGCGCGCCCACTTGTGTGCGTGTTTAATTTAACTCCCACCGCTCGCCCGCTAAAAAGCACAGCAGCACAACGTGTCGGAAGCGAGCAGCGCGGTCAAGCGTTACATGTACATTGCGTGCGTTACATTCTGGCGTCTGGCCGTTCGGGATGGGAAGCTGTAAGCAACCCGTACACCCGCACCCACTCGCTGCGGTAATAAAGCTACCAGAGGCTGTTGGGTGTTCCGATAAAATCTGTCAATATTGGCAAATTAATTGGCCAGTTTGACATGACCCCTTGCCTACTTCATCTCCCCCCCCATCATTCCTGGAAAGCTGTAAAATAAACAACTTATCACACTATCTATCTACTACACAGCACACCGCACACTGTGGCTGCCGGGATTCAGACAAGAATAAGGCGTGGATTAAAACCCGCCCGCTTGTTAATTTTGCTTTGTACGGTTTTTATCTGTCGCACCAATACGTGATTGCAATTTTTCTGTCAAGTTTCGTTTATTTTTATGTTTATTCTATTTTGTTTTCTAAATAGAAAACTGATTTTTGTATATTATTTACCGCCTTTTCAGTCTACTAGTGTGCACCTATGTATGTGCGTTTTAGTTATTAATTTAAAATTTTCATCGTGTTTCTTTTTAAGCATGGCCTTGTAAAAGCACATTAAACGGATTGGGGGATGTTTCGGATTGGTGGGTCGGGGAACGATTTCCCCACCTTTTTGTGTAGCCGTGCCAGATTCACGCAGTTCATGTAAAAAGTAGAAAGCAAACAAAACAAAAAAAATCCCTTAACACAGACACGCGACATATAGTGGAACTGGAAATTGGAAATATATAAATAGTTCTGGGACCGTTCGTCCGCACATAAAACGGGGTGCTTAACATTTCGTTAGTGTTATTTTATCACTTTTTGGTTAGTTTTTATTTTATTTATTCTTATCTTCTTGCTTCTCAGTTTTTTGTTTGTAAATATCTTATTGTGAAAAGTATTTCTATCATATTATGTTTTCTCTCTTTCTCTCTCTCTCTCTCTCTCTCTCTCTCTCTCTCTCTCTCATACAGTGAAACGGATCGCACTGCATCTTCCTCAATTCCTTGCACGAGCACGCTACGCTACTACATTGCCATATTATTAGTGTGCGCCTGCAGTGTATGCAATCCGAAGGACGTAAATGGTTACGCGCGCGTTACATAGCCCCGTACGACCGGCCGATAGAACCGATGCACATGCGCCTATGTATCTGTGTCCCTAGCGTCACTTTACGATTCCGTGCGTACCGATTGTGGACCGATGTCGGCAAGGTAGCGTAACCGAGCATCCGATCAACTCATATCAGCAAATAATGCTTTTGCTGGTGAATTTCTTACCGCTAGCTAAATGGTACATAGCAAAAACCGGATGCTGCGCTTGCGGTCACATGTATAAATGTATCGGCACCCTATGTAACATCCCTCCTCTCCCCGTACATATAATCACATGCAGCTAACGTTAAATAAAGGTTTCGTACAGTATGTGCCAACCGACTAGAGCTATGTAACACCGAAACGCCAACTTCCGCGAGTGTCGGACGGTCGCTATGTAAGTATATGTAAGCTCACCGTGCACTAGCAACATGCAACCCATGTACATGTAGCGGTAACGCTCATCTTACATCGGTATTAGTAGAAAGAAGAACCGCAAAAAAGCGACACGCCAGCTTTTATTAGTGTTATTGCTTGTCTTAGTTTTTGCTTTATATCGGGTTGTGTCCTGTCGGGTGTCGGGCAGAGATTTTACACCGAAAACCAAAACACACATTGAGCCGGAAGCAACAACAACCATCGTCAGGACTTTGTCGCCTTCTCTCTCACTCTCTCTCTCACTCTGTTCATCCCAAAAGGACATGAATATGGTGCAAATCGTTCGGTTTTTATGTTGTTGCGTTCGTGGCGTATTTAAAACCAGCAAAGCTTTTCCGGCAAACCTTGCTGGTCTCCTTTTTTTTTTTCTTGTATGCAAAAAAATAGTTCCAGTGGTGATTTGCAGTAAGGGGAAGAGGGGGGGAAGTGGGAAGGGGTTTTTCATTTTCCATCGTATTTTTAAAAAAAGTACGAAACAAGACGAAAAATAGAAAGAAAAATGAGAACCCATCACATAAACTCCAACTAGGACGCTCGTTCTCTCTCTCTCTCTCACACACACACTCGTTCTTTTCCCGTTGTATCTCTCTCCCTCTCCCTCTCTTTCGTCCACCTCCTACACACCCACCTATTCCCCCTTGCTGTAACACTTGGGAATTAAAAGATTTCCACTCGCGTTTCGGCTTCTCGGCTCGATCTCTCTTCATTACTGTGAATGTTCTAATTTATTCGTCCTTACCTACCGCCTATATATGTATGTGTGTGTGTATGTATATTTTTTTTCTCCATACTCATTCATTTCTAGCATTTCATTCGCTTCTATGCCAGGATAGGAACAGGACATTTTCAGTGTTTCCTTTTTTTTTTTTGATTAACTCTTCCAGCCATTTTTTTCTGCTATAATTTATCCAAGTGCTATAAATAATGGAGTTGAAACAAAAAGGCGAGAGAGGGTGGCGAATGGGCTGTATGCGGTAACTGTTGGAGGTGAGTTTTATTTGCATTTCGATTTCTACTTACTGTCAAACCCTTCCTTCCTTCGCTACCACCCAAAACCAACCATCCAACCACCTACCCATTCTCATCACCAAGAAGTCGTGACGGTTTCATAACGTCTGTTTTGCCTTTGGGGGGCCTTTTTTTTGCTGTTACCTTTTTTAACTGTCAAACTGAACTCTATTGCCTCGGCTGCTTCTGATTGATATCTTCCGCTTATTTGTTTACCTAATTTTTTATTTATTTTTTAACGGAAAAATGGCGCCTGTGTCCTTAATACTTTCTTTAACGGTTTTATCTGTTTCTTTATCTATTTTTATACAGCACAAACAAAAAATGGTGATAAAGCCTTCTACTTACCCGTTGCGTCTAGTGCGCTAAAGCACATGGTTTGGACGGGACGGGAAAGATGGCGGCCGGATGTGGCGGCAGCTCGCGGCGTTGGAGGCGGCAGTTACGGCAGGATGAAAGATGATAATGTCCCGGGATGCAAGAGATGTCTCTCGGCAGTGACGGCTTGCGGCTCCACTATCGACCCGGTTCACTGGACACACACACACGCACGCACGCACACCAGTACCACACAAGCTCTATTGGATAAAGTCACACAGTCGACAGTGTATTATCTTTGCGTTTTGGTTTCTTTCTGGCTTTTTTGTTGCTGTAGTTGTTTTGCTCCAAAAGCGCACAGCCCGTTACGACTTTACACCGGGAGCGTCACCATCGTAAGCGGCTGGCCAGAGTGACAATGGTAACTGGTGTCGCACAGAATGCACCACGGACCACACACGATAGTACCATGCACCAGCATGCAGGCACCAGTGGTGATGCACATGTACACTCACACACAAACACCGGGCATCGGGTGAATCGGTATGCGCTCGCTGTCTCGTGTTGTTGAGTCCGTGTTCGTGCGTGCCGTGTCTCGGTGCACTGTTGCTAGGAAGTTAAAACCGTCTGACCCTGAAAACTAGCCAGCCACTATGCCTCCTCCAGTTACCTACTGCCCGTATACTACCTTCACCCTCCCTCCGTTGCACAAACTCTCGCTCTCTCCTTGTTCTCTCTCTCTCTCTCTCTCTTTTGCTCTCTCTCTCTCCACCTCTGTTACATGCATCCAGAGTCCTCGTTTGCTCACACTCACTCACACACGCATACATACACGAGTAGACACGTAGAGCAGTGGTAGCAGTAGGACACTAGTCTAGTGCTCGAAGGACACGAATTGTGCAGATGCACCAGTCGGCGACGCAACGCAGCGAGCAACTAACACCGACCGAAACACGATGCCACGGATGCACTATGCCAAGCAGAACCATACATACATTCCACACAAGCACACACACACACACAGACAGACATTAAAAATTGCTGTTGCCACCGTTTTTCGAATTATCTGCTTCGATTTTCCCGATCCTAACGGGAAGGCGAAAGGGTTTAAGCAGAAGGGTAACGTTCGCCAGTAACAGAAGCCTAAAGTCTTCACCCCACCCCCCTTTCCCCCCTACCCGCCCCTCTCCCCCTTAACGCCACCATCATCCGGAACTCCTTCAATAAGGAAGCGCATGTGACCTTACGCTACCCCACGGAGACGAAGTCCTGTGCAGTGAGTTACATGGTTTTACATAATCAGGACACTCTGGACTCTACGACTCCATGCGGTACCGAGTCTGTGCGTGTGTGTGAGAGAGATAGAGTAATCACACACACGGACAGAGGATTGAGTACGTCGCAGTGCAAGAAGTAGGATGCAATATCAGCAACACACCAACACGTACGTGGCAATGTAATCTGGCGCGTGCAGTGTTGAGGAAAATTGCTATCCCCCACCTCCCCCCCCCCCCCCCCTTTTGCATCCCTTCCTCCCTTTCTTTACACCTCCGACGTTGGTGTGTGCATAAGATTCGACCGTAAAACAGGCGAAAGATGCACCTCTTTAATGTCGGGAGCATTTGAGACCAACCGAACCGTACCGACAACCCCATCGATATCCTGGTACTGGATGGTGTCTGGGAAAGGCTGGTTGAGAGCAAAAGAGGGGCAGAAAAGACGTCAAACTGTCCGTCCCGGCTCGGACACGGTGTCTAGTCCAGAAGGATCCAAGGACTTATTGTGTGTGTGTGTGTCTCTGTATGCAAGAGACGCGTGAGTTTTCATACTTCGCAGCAATTCCACTATTTGATGTAACGGTGACCAGGACGTGGATAATGGGTTTGGGGCAAGGGCAGGATGTAAAGCTGTCATGGAGACATTTTCCGTACAGTGTGATAACAGTAAGCAAGAACGCTGTAGAGGGACGGGCGAGATGGTACGACAACTGACACCTTCACTTACGACAAGTTTTATGGACGACTTTTGGAAATTCTATCCACCCAAAGTACATCCTGCTTCATTGCAGTAGCAAAGCGACGGAGCGAGTCGCTTGACGTACTTGGGTGGCGTGTTGTGCTGAGGGAAAACGTCCGAACGCTTCCAATATCCTAGTCCTGAGCGCCTGTCACGGACGTATGGTGTTATGGCTATCAGTTTTGTTGTTCGGTCGATTACACTTGATCTGGAGCAGGCAGCCAGACGACGCCGTCAGCTTCAGGGCCCCTTGGCGGTGGGTGGGATTTTGGACGCGCCACGGACGTACGAGCGGCGGGAACGAGTGCAAGAATTTCACCCGAAACCAGCAGTAGATAAGTAGATGCTGCGAGTAACTTGTTGTTGTTGTTGGGCCCCGTACCTACCCAAAACACGATGTAAGCCGAACGGAGGTTTCGGTCCGGAGCGCTCATTGCCAGCACATGCGACAGTCGCTCACCAAAACGATGGTTTACAACGCTCGGTGTAAGGTGTTTGGTACTCGCTGTACAAACGAACACACACCGGACGCCGAACATTTTCCCCAGTCTCGCTAGTACTGGTCGAGGTAAGAAGCGTTTCGGCTATGATAATAAATGGCGAGAAAAAAAAGCCAACACAAAAAACTGCGAGAGAAACAAGGTGAGTTACTCCATTTCTCGGGATTCACGTCACCTCTCGCCACTGACGAAAGTGTGTGTCTAGCTTGCGTCACTTTGTTTGTTGGTCCTTTAACCACAGAGAGGATGTGTGCTTTTCGATTTATTTAGACACAATTTTCTGTGTTGCATCAGCAGCAATGCCGCTACTGGATGGCTGGCGATGGCGCCTGCTGGAGTTTACTCTTTCTTCTGCATCCCTCAAAAAATCTCTCCACTGGTCCTCACCCTCACCGAACTGCTAGTTTAGTTTTTGTTTATTTAGGGAAAGAAAGTCCACCACGTGGTGCTGGTGGTGGTGGTGCTGACGGTCAGACTCCGTTTGCGGAGGAGTTTGTTTTGATTGCACACACTTGCACACCGACACGAGTTTCTCGCGTGTATCCTTTCACGCTGGAGAAGGATTATCGTCGGCAGAAATTCGGGATTTTGGATGGTTTTCTTTTTTGCTGGTTTGTTTGCTGGGAAGGAACCGACCGACCTGTGGCATTTTCGGTACGGGAGGTTTGAGCTAGGAGTGTCAGTATGGCAAGTGGTTGAATTTTCGGTAGTGGACGTAGCAGCAAGTAACGAAGTTTAAACCCCTTTTTGGGTTTTTATTGTTTCTTTTGGAAAACTGTACGGCATCACGTTTTGCGCCTGAAGGTATGCAATGGGCAATTTTAGTATAGTGTTCGAATTTTTTGTTTCGCGTACTTAGTTAGCGCCTAAAAGTATGCAAAATTCATTTGTAAAGAATAATATGTTTTCCTTAGTAGACTCATTTCACGAGAAAAAAAAACGCATATCTTGTGTTAAACTAATTGTTTTGAAACATTTGGATGTGTATTGTGTACTAACACCTTTGGTAAAAGAGCACTGTTCAACAAGCTGATGATATAAGCATTATATTGTATAGTTTCAGGCGCTTGTCATGAGCTCCATAGCCATCGCAAGGATCAAAAGAAAGGAAGAGAGTAAGGGAGACGGAGACAAAGCGGAATAGCGATAGCTAGACATTAACTAAAGAGAGGAATTTTCTGCTAAGCTAATAAAGTTCTCGGAAAAAAACCAAAATGTTTTGTAATGAAAACTGAAAAACTCCTTATAAAGACATGCATGTCTTGATGCAACTCTAGTCTCTAGGTTATTCTTTCCCTCAGTGTACCACAGGACCGGGCGGACGACTATATACTGTAACTTACATTATGTGCACCACCGTTCGCACTGTGAAAGATTTATTTCGCACCGGCAACGAACCGCACGAAATCATTTACAAATGGTCATTGTCGTGTTCGGCGTGTACGGAAAAC
This sequence comes from Anopheles maculipalpis, assembly GCF_943734695.1. NCBI lineage: Eukaryota > Metazoa > Arthropoda > Insecta > Diptera > Culicidae > Anopheles > Anopheles maculipalpis. Next base: position 6,659,533 of record NC_064870.1, on the reverse strand, counting down.
AATAATGTAAATCAGTTTGTTAATCTGTTTTCCCTTTTGTCTCTTTTTATGTGGTGTTAGCTATGTACGTTTGGTAGGGTGTCGATAAGTACTGCAAATAAATTTATTTGAAACTTCTGCAAACCACTAGAAATGTTAATAAAGAAATATTCTACAATTATTACATTTTCATTAAACCGCGAGGCGTTCAAAACAATTATATCGCCTAAAAGTATGCAATTCAATTTAGATGAGGGTTTTTCAGACGTCGGAAAAGGCGTCATTTAGCATAAATTCGAAACTAGTTTTATTTGCGCATTGTGTTGAATATAAAATTTAACAACCATCGTTTTTTTTTAATGAATAAATTTTTTCCCCGTTATTAAAATGACTATATTTACTAAAAGTAGACATAATTAACTAACAATCCGTCAAAAAATTTCTCCCTTTTTCGATTATTGTACTGTGAATTGTGCACAACTAATCTTTTGAAGGCGATCAGGTTTGTCGAAGCAATAAAGCTGTCTGTGTACACGACTGTGTGCACCGAGAATCAAATCCCATTCGGACCACCTTCCTATATGCAGAATAAATTATCCTGAACTAAGGATGGAACGAAGTCAAAGAAAGCCTGTGGTGGCAGATGCAAACCCAAACCGCAAAAATGTCGAGCCAAAGAAGAAGAATAAGCGTATGAAGTTTCTTGAAAACTTCTTGATAAGGCTGTACAATTTCTCACTCAAGATACTTGTTCAGTTTGCAGCTGCATTCTTTGGCAAATGATCGCTGGAAGGGTTATATTGAATCGTTCACAAGTTCACTTCACTTCACAAGTGAAAGCATGGAATCGCTCTCGATCGCGATTATTTGAGAATGGAACGCATGTCTTTGGGTAATGGATTTTATATGCTTCTCTATAAAAAAGCTTGTTCTATAATCTTGCGTTTCTTGTGGCGCCTATTGGAAAAACGATTCAAATAGTATTGCATACATTTAGGTGCTCACTATACTAAGATTTTATATGATTCGTTCAGTAAAGGTTTTTGAATGCAACGAGCGACAAAAATTCTATTCTAGTTTTTAGGCTGAGATTTTATGTAAGTAAAATTTGTTCGTATAACTTTTGCTTACTCTTATAACTTTTCTATTGACTACATTTTTTTCTTAAAGCGCCTGCAGATAATTAGTATTTATTTACTTATTTATGTGTTGAAAAAAAAAACAATTATAAGGCATTTGCAGAAAATTAGCAATCATTTAAATTTATTTGCCTCGCAGTTGTAGAGTTTCACAGTTTTGAATGAATCCCTCCGTAAACTGTTTAAAATTATCTTCAGCAAATTATTGCATACATTTAGGCGTCTTGGAAATGATTCTTCTCGCAAGTAAAGTATTGCAAAACACATGCTAAGTTTCAATCGATTTGTCGAATGTGGTGTTAATAATACACACTCACACCTACCCACAAAACACAATCGTCCACCTTCCCTTCCCCTTTCCGGCGCTCGAGTAACTGACAGTCAACGTCAAATCAATCCCACTTCTCTAGCGTGAATCAACAACCAAATCGAACACACTCGACTTTTTCCCTCCCCCGTTGCAAGTGGATGATTTGCAGTGCCAGGCTCTTTCGCTAACGCTCGCGTTGAATGACCCTGTCAATGTGTCAACAAACACAACGAACAAAGCGTAGTGAGCGTGATGTTATCAAAAAAAACCGAGTTTGTCGTTTAAAGTGGCATGTTTTGCTTTTCTTTCTTTTTTTGTTGTATGACGAGTGTTTGGTTGTTTGGAGGAACGGAGTTCTTCTTTAAAAGTCTAATTTGTGTTTTAAAAAGGCGGATTTGATGGAGGAAGGATGGCGTTCAATTCCAGTAACTGGATGAGAAGGCCTGAATGCTAAAACTACGTTCCAGTCAGGCTTTTAAAGCATTATCCTGTCCTGTACAGGGGTCGCTCAGTTGCAAGACATCAAACATCTGCATTGTAACAATAGACACGCATATTTATTGCGGCAAGGAAGCGAAAACACAGACTGCTACGCACTGCTACCAGGACCTAGGACAACATCCAAACACCCGAGGCAGGAACGTATAGACGAGCAGCCGTCAGACCGTGCGTGTGCAGTAACGCACAGATTTACCCTGACGAATCGAGATAGCTTCAGCTAGCTACGATATAGATTTGATATTGTTGAAGTGTCATTTTTTTTACGTGTTCTTCTGAACACTATACTGACAGGTTGAGGAGTTTGCGATTACTTCCTCGCACTTTGTGATGTTTACTTTTTTTTTCAAATTTCCATTGAAGGAACAAAAGCCTCAACTAACGAGAAAGAGAATGAATAAAAGGGGATCGTTAAACCTCTAACTACACCCCCTGCCCAATTATCAAAAATTTGTACCCCGCCTCCCCTCCCCTATGAGCCTGGTTTTGATGATTGGGAACCAACATTTGGCTTTTATTTTTTCTTCCCCAGGCACATCCACTTTCCGTACCGTACTCGCTGTGGTTGCGCCAACTTGATTGTGCTTTCCGCTCACGTACCAGAGCTCGAAAATGATTGAAAACCACTGCAAATGCGGCGAGCAGAAACCGGGACGTGTGTGTGTGTGTGTGTAGTGTCCACCAAAAACCGATCACCATCATCAGCTTCCCGTGCTGATTTCGCACCAAACAAAGGATTTCTGATGCTCGATGTACGTAGCGGGATTGAGGCTTTTTGGAAGTTAAAATTGCCACTGTACAAGTTGTCCTTATGTGCGGACCGGTCGGTGATGCGCCACATTATGTATGCGGTACATAAGGGCGCACTATATGGATGGGAATACATAACCTCAAACGTTCCTTTACATCGTGATGTGCCTATCGGTTCCGATGGAGGATGTGCGATTTCGAGCTATTTCGGATTTCGGGCATCAAAGAACGTTGCTGGTTTGCTGGCAGGTTTTCGCTGTTTGTCTGTGCATGCAGTCTATTATTTGACATAGCAAAAGCAACCATACGAGGCGAATGAAGGGCTTATGTACGCCTTTTTTTTGTAGCTGCTTTGCCTCGCATTCTATACCGGCGAAGAAGCCAGCGTCTCGTTTTACATAGAGCGTGTGAAATGTAAAAACCCCGCCACACTATCGTACTGGTACGTGTTTATGTAAAGTCCATGTAGATAGGAAAAGCGGTAGTAAACAAAGCGAACAGTGAAGTATACTATGTAAAGCAAGGAAGTACATGAACTGTTGAATTATTTTGCGACTCGCTCGTTTTAGGGATTGCAGGAGGGCGTAAATAATGCAACTGTCAATAAGGAAGCGAGCTGTAGGTGCATTTTACCGAACAACCGACAACAGAAAAAAAGAATGAAGGAATGAAATAAAGAAAGTGAAATATATAAGGTGATAAGAGAGCGAAAAAACAATTAAAGAAAAATAACAGAAATCAGTTTAAAAATTTTAAGACATCTGAACCGTGTCCGGAGCTTCCCAAGCAGATTTTCATGCACATCAGCCTTTTATTTCCGTCGTCTTCTGTCACACTTACAGGTGCAAAGAGCTTGCAAAATAAGCGACCTCCTTTGTGGGCTGTCAAATGGACGTCAAATAAGGGTACCGGTAGCGGTCGATTAGAAGCTACTCGAACGTGCAAAGCGCTTGGAATGGTTAATCGTTTCGCAAAATCTCGCATCCCATACACATACACACACACAGCACGGCAAGTTCGAGCACTTTTCATTATTATAATTAATTGGCGATTGTTATCTTGATGCACTAATTATCATCAATGTGCCGCACTTGCATCCACTCCAACACCCAACGACGGGCGAAATTGAACGCTCGATGAAGTCGCCCGTACACATAACAAAGCGCACACACAACCACAGTGCAGAAGTACGAAAAGTATGTACCTGAAGCTCGGTCGGTCGGTATGTTTTATGTGGCCAAATTTGCGCATATTTACCTTTCTTTTTTCTTTCTTTGCACCGTGAGGTAAATGATGGATGTAGGTTATGTGGCGTGCAGATCGTGCGAGCGAGTGGAAAACAGAGTGTGTGTGTGTGAGAGAGAGAGAGAGAGAGAGAGAGAAAGCAAGCGCGGGAGAGCTGGTAGGTTAGTAAGGGAAGGAGAGACAGTGTGCGAGCGAGACCGTGGCAACCATGTAAACCAATAATTCGGGTGCACCAAAAATTTCCGCCGACAGTCAGAACCGTTGCGTTTTGCATCCAAAAACCGTAAGAAATGAGCAGAACATAATGCTTTTATCACGGATATAAGGAGGGGTTGCTAGACCAAAAAACTATTTTGCATGCTTCGGTGAGATTATGTAGCGTCTCCACTCGCCCGGTTGGCCGTGCCACGTGTTAAGAAGCTTTTGAAAGTTTCATGGGAAGTACAAAAGGGAAGAAAAATACGAGAAAAAGGCGGAAGCTAAATAAGACACTTTTGCTTACCTGGAACCTGGTAAAATGAATATTCGAGAAAATATGTTAAATGCTTATTAGTTTTTGAGAAAATATAAAAAATTGCATTGCTTTGTTTAACTAAGTCCTTATATTTTCTAAAGGATCAAATTGAATTGAAATGGGTCGTAGAAAATCTACGCACAGCTGCTTGTGAGCTAGAGCTAAATATACGCGGTTTGGTCCAATTGTATCGAATTACGCAGAATACGCGCGTTTGGCGTGCTGGGTTCTACTACGACGAATGAGTGAATATACAAAACAAGAGAAATTAACACATCCGTGCCATGTTCTACTGGATGGAACAACCAATAAAACAAGCAAAAAATCAGCCCACCATTTGTACGAACGAACAACTAGTTCGTGTATTTTATGGTTTTGTTTTGCTATTATTTCTGTCCCTGGAAGAAGAAAAAACCAAGCCCGGTTTATTAGAGGATAAAAATTTTATTCCCGCCTGCTTCGCTCACATCTTTCATTGGGCTAATTATTAAATAAAGATTATAAAATTAGTTGGAGAATAAGTAAAGCATTTGGTTGTTTGGATTCGAAATAACAGATTTACTCCTAAATGTATGCTACACGCGTGACAAGACTGCTCGAAAAAATCTGAATTTTAGTAATCCTTAGTCATATCCATACTATCGCCTGTGGGTATGCAATCCGCAAAAAATACAGTGACCGACGAAACCATAAGTCTATCCGGATATTATTTTTTGAATCTATGACTACGATTGAATTGTTTTAATAGAAAGAACGATTTCCAAAAATATGGTAAAAGTACCCACAACACCGTAGATTACCATCAATTTTGTGTTCATAGAGAAATCACCGAAACATTTGTCAGAGTAAAAGATCTGAACCTTGTCTTTATTTTTCAAAATAACTGAGCAAATAATCCAGTTAGCATTACTTCAAATGCTTGCAAATTTAAATAAATAGGACAGCTGTCAAAGCTAGCCGTTACTAAAAGCATTTGGTTTATTGATAAAAAATATAAAAACTATCTACAGACAGAAGGTGGAAAATTGTTTGATTTTCTTATATACCGAACATCTTGGGTTATTATCGGATGATGTTGAAGAGTTTGAGTTGTTATTATAAGAGTTTGATATATTTTTGAGCTCTACAAAATTGTATATTATCTCGATACGCGTTTTTTGCAATTATTGTAGAATTTCTAAACATTCTATAAAACGATTAGAAGAAAAGCTGCAACAGCGGGACGGGAAAATCCCGCTCGAACACTTAAGCGTGAATGGTACAATAATGAAAAATAAAAATTATTTTATGTACATCTTATTTTGTAATGTCATGTATTTTGGTCATGTTCCTATCCAACTGGTAAAAAAGGAAAAACAAGTGTATCTTTTATTGATCCAACCATTCTTTTTCCAAGATCTTCAAAAAGGGTTTACAAAAAAACTCAAAGTAAATCATTTTAAAATTTGTGCTTTAAAAGTAGAATAATATTAACCTAATGGTCATCACTGTAAACAATTATAGTTTTTGTTTTTATTCCTTAAGAACGGTCTTCTGTGTATTGAAGTTATTTCAGAAAATTACTTTTTCTTGTCATGGATATTTTTTGCTGTTTCCAACAATGAATTAATATTCCAACATTACGCTTCTACGTGCATAAAATTAAAAACAAGGAAATCCCTTTTTATTTTCCCATATCGTGGAAGAAATATAAAATATTAATTTATATAAAACATTTATTAATCCTTAGACAATACGGCGACGTGCCGTCATACTCAATAACAAATAAAAAAATATTGCTGCTAAAACATATTTTTTAGATACTTCTACGAAATACATTCCATGCATATAATTAAAAATCAGTCGCGTAATATGAAAACCACTCTGTTGACTAAATTTTCTTTTTGCAGCAAGAATTTCTCTCAAGTTTCACTTCCATGTATTACACATGTGTAAATTTAGGCGCTCTGCACAAAAAAATCGCCTGAAAGCTATGCAATTAACACAACACATCAACAATCATTGCAGAAATGTTATAATCTTGGCAGAAATCTTACTTTCAGTACAAATCTAACAAACAAATTTGTTACATTCTTGGTAATCTGTTTGCTACAGTCACCAGCACGTCTACACAACATCTGCAGTTGAGCGTATCGAGCAAAAATCGAAAAAATTAAATACATAGAAGTTCCTTTGACACGATATTTGCAAAAGATTCACCCCAGTTCGCACAACCCGTGTACACGAGCGCACAGAGATTCGGCGTATGATTCGAATGCTAACCTGCCTACCCTACCGAACCAAACCCTTTCGCGCGTTCGCCACCAACCCATGGTGACAGTTTTCGGCCGCTAACATCACCGCCAACATCGGGTCAGCGTCAGCGCAAATAATGTGTCCTCGTGGGACTTGGTAGGTAACGGGAGTGGCGGATGGTCTTCAGATTATTCGCAAATTAGAAGCCACCGGTCAGCTCGCTCCCGCCGACTCCTCATCGCCGTCGAGTATGAGTGCCGCGAGGCAAAGCAGGAGGGTATGAGCAGTATGAATCGCAAACCCGAGTTCAAAGCGAACTTTCGAGCAGCGTTCTGAAAGTGACAGTTCAATAATTGAATTACCTTATGATGCAGCTTATTTGGCCGCGGGACAATTGGACGTTAAAATAGCCCGAGACCTGGACAGAATTTTGGGGGTTTTTACAGTGACAGTGGGCAACCGGGCAATCGAGAAACCGGGTGGCAAAGTGGCCCGTTGCATTGCACCAACCGAAAAAGGGTTTTTTTTTCTTGTTTGATTTTGTTGTAGTGTTGTCCGTTTCGTCTGTTTCGTTCTGTGGAATAGGGTGGGTCGAGAGTATAAACATTGTGTGGATGTGTGTAAAAAAAAGGAAGCAATAAAACGAAAAACTGTCCCAAATCATACTGCACGCTCTGCACGCGTACACACATAACTCGAGGTTGTATCGATTGCTTTTCGGGGAAGTTTAGTTCGATTGATTTTTGGACACGCTGTGCGAGGATGCCCTTATAAACGGTTCGCTGCATTTCGATGGCAGCAATTAGATTGTTTGAACAATAGCTAGCTAGTAAAAAGACAATGTAAATTTATTGACAAACTGAAAGGAAAACACCTTTCTACTATTTAATTGGATGACCAATGCACGGTTTGAATTTGGACACCATTTTTTTAAGTGATCTATCTGATCTACTCGATCATAACCCAGAAATTGCATAACGTGAGGCGCTTTCTTTATCTACGCGAAAGAATTATTACAACTGCCTAGATGTATGCAATCCTGAGAACAACGTCCCTTTTTTACATAGCTTTTGGTTTTTTAAAAGAGATTATTGTACGAATAATGATGATTATGCAAATGTTTGCTGGAGAGCCAATAATAACTCCTTATATTTTCAGAACCGCCAGAGAATGTGGCTAGCAGAACATTCAAGTATTTTAAATATTTTTAAGAACATTCGTGTCGAACATTGGGAACAAGCTCAAATTATCTTTAATTTTAATTTAGCAATTAAAAAAAGAGATATAAAGAGAGAAGAGAGAGAAGTGAAAGAAAAAGTTAGAGAAGAGAGACAGAAAAAATCAATCTTTTTTATATAAATTTGATTCGTCGTTTTTTTGAAATAATAAATCACTTTGGACTGGAATAATATGGTTGTTCTTTTTACAGTGGAAACGATTTTGACGAGATTCGAACCAATATCTATTTGCAATGAAACATGAAATAAATGATATAAACCATTGCTTTGGACTAAACAATTGAATAAAGTTCAATCTCTTGTAATCTGAATCTTGTAGCTCAATAATATCGCTGATCAATTACCTTGCCTAGAAACACATTTAAAAACTGATACATCGTTTAAAATTTGACTATGAACAAGCTATGTGTTATAAATTTCTCGTAACTCTAATATTCCATAAACATTAAAACAGAAACGTGTTGACAAGACACGACTGCGCTCAAATCCCATGGTGATCCACCTTCGAAGGGATGAAAATATACCATGAAAATGAACTATTAGACAAAAAGAACTCGCGCCAAAATCTGAACATGTCTTGAATATTACATTTTGAAACAATCCTACAAAATAGTGCGTCTTGATAATGTGATAAAAAATCTCGTAAAATGACGGTAAAGTTTATAGTCCTAAAAAAATGGCACAAACGACAGCAAAAAAATAGTATCGTCCTGAAAAATTTGCCAGTCATATTGTTGGCACATCTTGTCTACATGCACCTTGATTCTTCGTACAATCTGACAATCATTTGGTTAGTATATCAGAGAGTATCAAGTAAATCAAGCCCTGGCAGGCTTTTTCTCAATTCTTAAGTCAAAGGGAAATTTTTAAACGTTGTTAAGCACCTCCGATCATATAGAGAATTTTTTTAACTATATTAAGATTCAAGTTGTTGATTGTGCTCTGACTTTTCTTCCTTCTTGAGCCGTTTTGCAGATAAATCGTTTACACAAGATTCTAAACTATTTCTACACGTCTAGATTTTGACAGATTCGAGACGCTTATGCCAGAGGCACTAAGGGTAATCGTATGATCACATATTTAAGGATATCCCAGATGCTGTTGTTCGGAATGTTGAGAAGTTGTTGTTTTGCTGATTAAAATTTGAATGATTGAAACCCTTCGATCGGTACAATCTTTGAATGTCTGTTTAATACACCAAACGTTTTTAAGAAGAGCTTGATAATGAATATAACGTATTTAGTTCGATCACAACTTCGGACAACAACTTAAGCATCAATATCCGAAGGAGCACTACTCAGGGAAATCGTGCCTACTACGGACTCCACCAATACACGAAATGCATGATATACCGCACCTTGATACGTCCGGTAGTCGTCTACGGGTACGAGTCCTGGACTATACTATACGGAGGACGCCAATGCACTCGCCATTTTCGAGCGGCGAGTACTCAGGACTATCTTTTGTGGTGTATGCAAGCAGGGTGTGTGGCGAAGAAGAATCAACCACAAGCTAGCTGAGCTGTTTGAAATTGCTGATATCCTGACGGTAGTCAATGTCGGTAGGATACGATGGCTGCATGGAGGATAACAGCTCCGAGTTTCCTAGAAGTGAATTGGACTCTTGGCCATGTCATCTAGACGTGCTCACACAGGCCAGTCCAAGAAAAAGTAGAATGTGCTAGAAATACTATTTTCTATAGATAGTTATCCAAAGCTATTGATCTACTTTAAGACTTGAAGTATTAAAGTTCTAGAAATGTTTATACAAAAGGCTTTATTATCCCTGCCCTGCCCTAAATCCTCCGTATAATTATTGAATATTTATTTCAATTTAAGTATACGATGGATAAAATTCAGTGCAGTATGTTGTACTCATAGGCAGGTTCAAATGATCTTTTTTTAGATTCTTTGGCTTTATTTTCTACCATCTTAATAGTCAACGCTACAAAAAAATGACATTAGAGACAGATTGTGACGTTTATAGAATTAATATTTGATAGAGTGATACAATACAAAGATATACTCAGAACACTCAGAAAAGAACTTTCTCGTTTCCAATGTTTTTGTGTTTTAATATTGTTGTTGATCTTCTTTTTCGGCTGTGGCAATTACAACCTCGAGAGATCTTGGCCAGCCATTATTCGCTCTCTGTTACTAAGTCCGTCCTGCATACTGAATATAATTCAATGCCCAGTAGTTTCGTGTGATGATCGGCCTCTTAATAACTTAAGAGACTTATTGATATCAAGTAATAGGATAGTCAGACCTCACCTCGGAGAACCTGACCGGATGGGATTTGAGCTTCAGTCCTGCCGTGTGACGCTTGCTAGACTTATAGGTACCACCTTGTTGGATAATCAATTCTACGAGGGACTCTATACAGGGGGAATAGTCCGGATGGGATTTGAGCGAAGCTGCCTGCCGTGTGAAGACTGTCTTCTATAGTTCCTGCCTGTTCATAGGGTTTTATGATAGATAAAGAAAACATTTGATTATCTTTACACGGAGGGTCCATGAAATAGTTCTAGCAACAAGACTCTAACATGCCTAACAGACATTAGTGGATAATTATCTATTGATATTTAACAAGTTTTAAGCATTAAACATAAATATTGCTTGGGATTTGCTTATGTAAGCCGCCTGAAAGTATGCAAATACCAGTGACTTGAGCATTACTTATGCTTTTTCCATAGTCAATCCCAAAAAAGCTCGTCCAATTTTGGAACAATGAGCTGTAAACTACCATCTCCTTAATCAGATAGTAAAGATATTCCTTCTCAAAACTAAACCCAGACTTAATATTGAGAAACACTAACATCGCTCCGCCTGCAATTCTGCCTCGTAAAGATACAACATGAAATACTTCACAATGCTTTAAAACCCTACCCAACCAATTCGTTCCCGCTTTGGATGTTGTTAATCTCAACAACAGCAAAACAAAAAAAAACTCTGCACCGCTCATCATTTATTGGACACTCCGCTTACTGTGTGCCCACTACAGTGCTTCAGTGATGCACGCGCCAAGGCTTAACGCTGTGCCGGGATCCCGATACCACGCGTGATCCAGCCCTGATCGAAGAGATCAGCCACCGGGCATGCATTACAAAACCATTAATCAATTACGTGCCCATCAGGTGCAATTTGTCTGTGTTTTTGCGAACGAGCAAACGAGGGAAAGGAGCCGAAACGCCTGCCACAAATGTGTGGTGAACATATTTTTTAATTAAAAAGCTTCCATAGCTCGGATTTTTAGTGTGAGAGTCGAACGATGCCTCCGGTTTCGCTTTGCAGTGAGGCTGAACATTGCATACTAGCAGCGAGATAGATTCGGTCCAGGAACCTGGGAGATACTGGAGGAATCGATAGTCGTGCATACTTTTGAAGTGGTTGGAAAACGGAACCGAAAATAGGAAAATAGTTCAATCAGTTGGGTGCGGAACCGAATGCTAGTTCCTGGCAGGTGCGTCGTTCCTCTCCAACCCCTCTCCGTCTCTCTCTCTCTCTCTCTCTCTCTCTCTCTCTCTCTCACTCTCGTCCAGAAGCGGAGAAGCTAGATAGCCCTGGTAGTCCTTTTGCATTGTTTACAAAACGATCAAAACTGTATCTTAGACAACGGGAGAAACAGAAACAGGAGTTTTAACCCCTTCCCCATCGGTCATGTGAAATATTGGGCGAAGTGTTGCAGTACACTGCACAGGATGCAGTATCCAAATCCCACCAGCAGAAGGATGGAAGACGGGCAGAAGGTTGGTAAGTTGCCCCGGGCGAGGTAAGTTGCAAAGTTTTCTAGAGAGCACCTACACATAATGTCACGTCCTGCCGCAAGAGCGTAGGTACCACCGGAGCTAGAATTGGTAAATAGTGGCAAAACATTGTAAATTATCATTCCACACCGGGAAGAGTTCGCCGAAAAGAACAAAGGATTTCAACGACGGCGTCGTGACGACGACACGACGAAGGAAAATCTATGTGCACATAGCGCGGAAGATTGGCATGTAACTAAGGTTCTGCCGACGCCTACGCGGCGTGTGGTGCGTAGTTTTACATAGCGCACAAAAGAGATCCCGGTCCCCAGAGCTGCAAGTAGATGACGGTGCCAGGTGCAAGACCTCGACGCACATAGAAATGCATACGGGTGCCTGCATGGTAACTTGGGCTAGAGCTTGGAGGAGTATGTAATGCACCGACTGTATGTCCGACAAGGATATAGAAAAGGTATCTAAAAGTTCACACACAATCGTTATATCGAAGCTCTACATAGGTACAGTGGTCTGACTCGACCAATAGGAACACAGCAAATACTACCATTTATGTACACCCGTAAACGGACCTCGGAAGCGAAATTTCAGAGTCCAGACATCAGACGTGTGCAGTACATGGTACATACGTTGTACACAGCGTACTGATCGTTTACCATCAGCGAGTGCCTCGTGCTAGTTTTTAAGCCCGCTGTTTCGCTATGTAATTGGATCGTTATATTATTTATACATCTCGCACCTACTCCACCTTCATCTGACAGCTGTCAGACTGTGTTCGAGAGATAGAGGAAGAGCGAGAGGGCCTTGCCATAAAGCTTGCTGTATATATACAGATGCCTGCAACTTCACGATGAGGACACTCTTGCGTGCTATGTATAACCGAGTCCGGACACCCACTAGTAGCACACAAGCACACACACGTAAACACGAAGAAGCTTTTTTGTTGGCCTTGCGCTGAGTCTACTCCGAAAAGCTCTCGCTCTCGCTCTGTCTACCTCTAATACTACCAAATGCTCAGGCACAGCACGCACGACGCTGTGTTGGAGAAATTGCATATTGTGTAACGATGACTCCACGTGAGCGCTCTCTCTCTCTCTCTCTCTCTCTCTCTCTCTCTTGCTCATTGTCCTATGTCACTCACTCATACACTCGTATGCAAGGGTTGGCGAAAAAGGATATAGGGGATAGAACTTTTATATGTCCAAAAAAAATGGCGCCACTTTACAAAAACGACAATTCTTTTCATTCCATCAGGACGAAACGGGTTCGTACGAAAGTTGTCGTGCGAAAGCGTACACACTCCACACACACATGCTGATGCATTGCGTCATTCCGCTCTCATTTTCATATAGATGTATTTGCGTGTGTGTGTGTGTGAGTCATCCCTTCGTGTTTATATAGCAAGGACTCTCAATCGGACAATCGGACATTCGGCGTTCTCTCGCAGTCTCTCGCTCTTGGCGTGGATGCAGTTGCAGTTTTATGTAGGACGCCATAAAGTGCACTGTGAAAGAGAGAGGGTGAGAGTGGAAAAGAGGGCACGGAAGCGAGAAAGAAAGACAGATAGGTGCGCGCGTGTAGCTAAACTAGGTCAGACATGACCTTGACAATGGTTTTTGGCGTGCGGCGTGCCGACGCCTTGCGTTCGACCGAAGTGTGCATACCGTCTGCTGTCGGCCGGAGATGGTCGGAACTCATGCAAAGACGAGTGCAAGCGGAGGTGAGCCGGGAGACGGCTTCCCACCACCCCCACTCACCAAATGTGGTGATGTACGTGTGTGTGTGTGTGTGTGGAAGCGTGCCGAAAAGAGCGACACAAACAAGCACCGCCGAATGGTGGGGGAAGGCAAATTTTTGGAAAGGGATGAAGATGATGCTAGCTGGCCCAAAAATTGCATCAACCCCTCGATGGGCACGTGCATGCAAACGGTGCGAATGTCTACGTGTGTGTGTGTGAGTAACAACACATGACACACTTTAGTACATTCGGGATTCGCATTCGGGGAAAAAGGGAATCTGATTATCTGACGCGCGCCCGTCTGCCCTGCGAGTACACGCCGTGGCGAGAGTTTTTCCGCTTTATCTTTGGCAATCGATTGCGATGCATTTTATTTATGGTTTTGACGCTCAATTAAAACGCTAAATATGTTGCTCGCCAGACACGTGGGCCGTGGCCAGATGCTGACGCCGCTGTAGGGTACGCCGGTGGTTACTAATTGTGGCACAATTTATGGCCTACACCTTCTTGTGTTTTGTAATATTTTGTGTTGATATCATCTTTTTGCAGCAAGGAAGTTGGATGGGAAACATTCGCCTGGTTGATTTGCGATTTAGAAAGCCACTAAGGATGAAAAAAGATGTATGCATTGCATACCTTTAGGCGGTTCTAGCGAAAACATTTGTTTCGAAGGGTTTAGTAACACTTGATAAAATATTTTTGATAGTCTAATGAATTTTTCTGCAACGGTGTGAGTTTTTAATTTATACCTGGAAGGCTGCAGGTTGTTAAATTTCTTGCAGTTTACCCTTGAATGTATGCAATTTACTTTATCTTAAATTACCTTCTCAAAATATGCTTTTTTTTCGATGCCTAGGAATTTGCTCAGATGAGATTTTAGAATCTTTACACAGCAGGAATGGGATTCTAATCAACCATTGAGTTCAGTAAACCATTCGATGGTTTCCGAGACCTTATTCCGAGACCGAGGTCGTTATTCCAGGAGGAAGAAAAAAACAAACAAAAATTTTACAGCATAATTATTATGAAGGCTTTGAAGGTCTAATCGTAATGCAATGTAGCAATCTAAAATTCTGACTTACTCTGATTTTATATTCTAAGGCATCGGGGAGCCTAAGTACAACCAGAAAGAGCTAATCAGCTTCTTGGAAGAATTTTCATTAAAAAAATAGAGGCACAACATTATTACGTACCTTACACTGTGCGCCTAAATGTATGCTATCCTCCTTTTTGCTTTTGCTTACTAGACTTGCTGATACCACGTAGTTGGATAGCCAGTCTAGATCGGATTTGAACCTCGGTCCTGCCGTATGAAGACCGGTGCCGCTGTCGCTTACACCACCGGTCCGCTCCGGTTTCAACATTTAATTCGTAATCTCAGACGCGTCCAAAAGAGGTTATTACGATAGCTATTGCATGCTTTCAGGCGCTGCGATGATGAGACCTATGATGATTTAGGCCACCCTTTGCTCTTAGCTCTCAATTCAAAGTTTTAGCTTCTTTGCCAGAGTAGGCACATGTAACCGTTGCTCTAGAATTGTTATTGAAAGTTGTTTCTTTTCAGCTTTTTTAAGCTGAAGTTATCATAAAGCGCGTTGTTATATTCATCTTAGTTTTTCTTGTTTTCAAAAGTAGCTTGTCAAAGCGTTACAGCGCGTTACAGTAGTGTTGTTAAGGCGTTACAATCTTTTAAAAAATATCTTTTCACTTCAAAATTCAACCTTTGATAGTCATCGCAGTGGCATCATCATTCTACGCAGTTATGCTTCTCCATTGCATCAAAGCTACTATTATTCCACCATTAGAATTAGTTTCATAACAAACAAATTAAATGCTTAGCAAAAGCAACGAGCTTTCTATCCATTTTTAATAATTGTGTTTCATTAAATAGCGTATTAAAATGCTTTCATTATCAAAGCATTTGTTTTCCCCCAACGGACGGGGATAGTACAAGAGCTCATTTATGATCCTTAAATTAGCCGTACGCCTTGCTGGCTGTGCTCTGGCAACCACTTAACACGATGGAGCTCATTAAAAAGAATTATTATTTCAAGTTGTTGAAGTTAGCGTCGCTTTGTGATGTGCACCATACTTGCTGCTGGATCTGTTCAATCTCCACGTTCGTTCGCACTACTTTTCTAACGTCCTCTGGTGTGTCTCTGGAGTCAATAGTTTGAGCCTGGAAATGCAAACGTTGCCTAGAAACCAATAATAAGCTGATGCAGGCAAGCAACAACAAAAATAAAAGTACTTCAAAAAGCTAGTGCTCGTTTGACTGATTTTCCCACTATTCAAGATGGCTACTCCTGGACACCATTTCTAGCCGAGAGTTGAGAAACATAAAGAGAGAGAGAGAGAGAGAAAATGAATAAAAATTAACATGCAAGACTAACAAACAAACAAACACACACACTTTCTGTAGGTGATTTTCATAACTAATTTTGCTGCAGGATCTCTGGGGATTATCGACAGGAGCATGTTAACAAAAAAAATCTCAGGCACACTCACATCAACTACGATTGAAATGAACAGAAAAGAAACTCGATTAATTTGCTTTTCCTTCTTTCATCCGGTGTGAAAACCAAAATCTAATTAAAATAAAATCAACCAACGTTCGCACGTAATTAATCCCGGTCGCTACTAGCGCCTCCACGCCTCTACTAAGCAACGGAACGGTAACTCTTCACGGCGCTCCTCATTGAACCACTACCGTTAAAGTGAGTTCATTTGTGGTCTGATCCTCTATAGCCACTTGCCCTCAACGATAATTTAAAAAAAAAAATTAATTCCTCACGTACAGGGTGCATTCTCTTGACAATAGCAGCACACCAAAAGGAGTCCTGCAAATGTGGCTAGGACTTTATACAAACATTAGCCTAACCAAACTACGAAATCAATACCCTATAACAATATCAGGAATCGAGTTTCATTTGTAAGGATTTGCTAGGGAAATTGTCTCGCCTACCGTCAGCCATCGTGCCGTCCGACAGTTGTCCAGGTGTGAAAGCTTTATAGCAGGAGGTGTTGTCGGTGTTGTCTGTGCAGGATAATTGCACCCACCTCGTTATGGCAACAATGTGTCTGCGTTTTGGTGCGGCACGCGTGCCTCTACATTAAGCGTAATTAATATGAAAACCACCAGGATGCGTTTCACTTTCCCTGTACGGCTGCGGCAACGGCAATTTTAGAAACAATTGTGCAGCGGCTGGGTTTGGGGAGACCAGAGAGGGCGGCATAGCTGTTGCATTCGTAATTTCTGCCTGCTGGTTGATGTGATTTGAATGGATTGAAAAGCAGTTTAAGTTTATAGTCCAATATAGATTACAAATCGCAGTGAGATGAGGAACTAATTGATTTAAATGTGTAAGCGTACGGTTAAATAAAACAGCCGTTGTAAGATATTACGTTGCATAAATTTAGGGGGTTTCTGCTATTTAAAATTCTTAACAATGCTTGCTCCAATATTGTTTATACATTTTTGATAAGTCAGTCACATTAACATAATGTAATAAAATTGAAACTGTATGCCTTTATTTATTAGGCACGACACTATTTCTTCTTAAAAAGACAAAATGAAGAGATTTATGCCATTTGTAAAAGCTTTGGTCATTGAAATTGAATGTAGATCGTTTGATGATTCAGTTTTAAAGGGGTCAAATAATCTGAAGAATCAATTTTGCAACCATATTGCCTACGTTTAGGCGTACAGTAAATTTGATGAGGAACAGGGAAAAAAATCGAAAAAAATAAACACACTTAACATTGTTACCACAATCTACCCTGCACACCGCTAAGATGTGCTAGGGAGCTAAAGCGCCTGAAATTATGCAAAAATATGATTTATTAAGATGCTTTCGAGGCAGATAAAATCATATGTGATGTAACTAAAACGTGACTAGAATAGGTATGTTAGCTTATCTCACTTTTTGGTGAGTTACTGGGTATCACCAGAAAAATAATAAACTAAAAAAGGGATACTTTTATTAGAACAAAAGCTCTCATCCTCGAGAAAAGGAAAATAAGACACCCTCGTGTAGTCATCAATTGATGTCTCAATCCAAAAGGAACATAGTCTTTAAGTTGGCTTCGACACTGGATATTGATTGAAACCATGTACAAAAAAATGCTTTAAAAATCATAATTAAGGTGTTTTTGCTGCTTAACTAGCTGCCAATACTACTCTAAACCATACGCAAGTGCAAATTTGAATATACTGTCAATAGTTTTATATATTTTCAAATTTTAAAACTCAACAAATCTGTTGCTTACAGTTTTATATACAGCCTGGCTGTTCTTCAAATTATTATAAAAAAATCTGCTGCTTTGGATTATTTGTAAGCCACACCGTTTCTTGCAAATCATTTATCGTTTTATTACATTTTTAAGTAGAATTTGTAAATGAACTTTATGATAGTTTCTTCGTTTATTATAATAAGAAGCCACGGTTTTTAGCTTCCAGATCGATAATGGCATGTCGATGAAGTCATGAAAACGCCCGTAACACATTTTGTTAAATCTGTTTTGATGGGATTGTCTTCTCAACGCCTAAATGTATGCTACAAACCTCGTTATAGTTTTATATCTTTTCTGATTTGTTGTTTAGCCTAATTTTGACTAAAGAATACATAATTATATCGGGAAAAAGAGGGATAGAAATTTATAAAATAAATAATTTAAAAAAAAAAATGTTGGACTTTCGCCTACCATAAAGGCAAGTCTAGAGAGTGTAGCATGAGGAACTTTTCGTCGAATCACCTTTGAGTTATTGTACATTTTGGGAAGTTTACATGAATATGACAAAAGCGTTCCATTATGATATTACTAAACAAAGAATCATTGTCATAGGTAAGAACGCCATCAAATGGTTTCGTATGCTTTATCAAAACCTTTCTCCAACCGTGACTCCGGTGATGTCACAAAGGTAGGGACCGTTTTTTCGGTTGCGGTTTCTTTGTTCGGTAACGTTTCTTTGTTGCTGGCTTGTGCGATCGCTTCCTTGCCATCTTACCAGGCAAAGAAGGATTCGCTGGGCGACAGTATTAGCTATACCGTGCCGTGATTTGCTATATTTTTCGATCGGAACATGTGCCTGACTCCACATGGGTAGGGCGAAGCCGAAGACTAGTTCGGCTTCTACTTGGTGCATAATCATTGATTTATACTTTCCGGCGATGGTTTTCTTGGGAGGCTTTACGTAATCGGCCTTTTTGGGGGCGAAATTCGGCGCTGGATCTTTCCGATCGGCTAATGGGGCTTCCGTAGCGTGGCCGTCTACTGTACGCCGAAGGCTGCCACGACGACGGTCCGACGGTAGCCACTTACATACGAACGGGGATTTTATATTTCTGGCGGTAGCTCCGCCTAGCCTGGTGTAAAGCCTGGTCCTGCCGCTGTTTGCCACCTGCGGCTTCGTAACCTTACTGTGTGTAATGGAGGGTGGACGCAGCACACTGTCGGTAGCTTCAACTCCGGCACAGTTGGTATAAGGTGGAGCCTTTCGCGACAGCTCCTGTGGGTAGCGTTCGTACCGAGCTCGCTTCAATCTCCACCACTGCGAGATGCGATAAAAATGGACGACTCTGATTCGCCGAAAGATGGCGTCTGCGCAGAACGTTATGTGGAGTCTCTCCGGTCCTGACCGTCGAATAGGCGTGCAGGATGTTTGATGTTTGTTACCCGAACCATACCTCGCACCATCTCACCGCCTCCTATCCCTAGATCTTTTACCACGTTCCGGAAGGAGGAGTCCCAACGGTTAAGGTGCTCCAGTACAGATATGCCACTTTAGGCACAGGACATTGGATATGGGCTATATTTTTAAGAGTGCATCACCCGATTCATCGTCATAATCGTCGTTTGTCGTCGTGCGCTGTCACCGCAACCAAGGCACTTGTGGCAGTGGGGGGAGGTTTGATCGGCACCAACCAGTATATGTGTGACAAAAAAAAAAAGAAAGAAAGAAAGAAAGAAAAAAGACCCGCGAAAACCCACAGTACAAAAGTAAGTACATAGCCGGTGTTCCTCATTTTACCGAACCATGCTACCAACCAAGGCACGGTCGGTCCTAGAACACTGTGTCGGTGCAGTGATTCTTTTCCTCCACGCCCTCTAGATCGTCTCGCAAGCCCACTCAGCTCAGACTCAGGGACTTTGTGAGAAATTGCACAGTTTCCCAACAGTCAAGAAGAAGAAGAAGAAGAAAAGCACACACACGAGCATACAAAAAAAGCAGCAAACAAAAACAAAGAACTGCAAGGCAAACCAGGAAAAATCAAACAACTCGCGCACTCGATACGGCGAACGGCGAAGGATCGTGAGAATGTTGATGTTTGCGGTCCTGCGGCCATCTTGCTTGCGGGTGGCCACGTTCATGTAGAATGCATGAAAACATGGAACTACCGGTACCGGTTAGCGGTTGCTTCTTACGAAAAAAAATGAAGCTTTTCTCGCGTTTTTGTAGCATAATTTTTTGGCACAAGGCTGGTCCTTTAGTTCCTTGGGGCTGAGAAATGTATTTTATATCCCATTTTAGATCTGCAAATTTGATGCAAATCTTTAGTCTGTACATCATTCGTTTCGTTTCGATCGCTTATAACCATATTTTGTTTAAAATAATTTTCAAGAATTCCAATCTGCTGCTTCGGCGAGCGAAAAACTTTAATGATGCTGATCTTACGCCTTAAGTTATGCAATTCGATAACAATTGCCCGCTCAAAACACTGAACTATAGCAGTTGGTTGAGGATTGTCTTTGTTTCGATGTAGTTGAACGTTCTCATTGGTAGGATTATTTTCACTCCGTCTAACGTAGTTCAGTGAATCTTTGTGAATATTCATCTAAAAATCGAGTCTTTAAAATGGCTGACTGCAAGTTCTAGTCAGCATACGATCTCTTCAACTTTCTTCGCATCCTTTCTTTTTCTTCTTTACTCAAAAGCTCTCTTGGTCTACCATTACTGGCATCTTTGAGTTAGATTACTGAATACGGACGGATGGAAAACAAGGATAATAAGCTGAAACCAGTATTTGTTTTCTAAAACGTGTAAAGCTTAGGAGTTCGACAATACCGCGCAAGCCGTCATACATAAAACAAATTAAAAGAAATATAGCTTATGAATTATCTTTAAAAGCAATAAATCTCAAATTGATATTAGTAAAGCCCAAAAAAGGGCGGCCTCACCACCGACAATGGAGCCGAGGATCGAATCCCATTCGGACCGAGTCCTCGCAGTGAGGACTGACTATTCAACTACGTGGAATCAGCAAACTTAGTAAGCAGTTCGATGGCCGGTGTGCCCTACAAGGTTATGAAGCCAAGAAGAAGAAGAAGAAGAAGAAAGCCTCAAAAGTTTAATCTATATGGTTCCGGCGGTACAATCGTAGAGGTGACAACTGCGCCAGTCTTTACACGATGGCAGAACCCGGGGTTCTAATCCCATCCGGACCGCTCCTCCGTAGTGAAGGACTTACTATTCAACTACGTTGTATCAACAGATAGCCATAACAGATCGATAAGTTCTTCTTATATCCACAAAAGAATTAACAGGCCAAAAGACCCTCCATGTTTTTCCTTTTTTTATTGCGACAGGGACATATTGCTGCAATTTATTTTATGTACAAAAGAACTGTTCAATCAAATCATCAGCTGTCTTACTCCAGATGTGATAAACAGGACACAAACAAAAACATCAGCCCAGAAGACAAACTCCTGCTGGTTGTGGTCTTCTCATGATGCAAAGCTTAAAAACGTGATACTAAAAATAGTCGCTGCATATCTGGCGCAGCGGAACTTAGTGCAGAACAAGCGGCATTCGTGCACAGTGCGTCTACTTTGCTTGTTTGCTGTGATTCAAAGAACTTGAAGTTAGATAATTAGTGTTGCCTAAAGTAGATAATATCCGACCAAGATTTGAACTTGAACGTATTAGTGCGTTTGCTAATAGGAATTGTAAGCTCGTAGGTATGACTGACCATCAAGCGATGGATAAAGTCAAGTCATAGAAGCGCGAAATGGCAGGTGGAAATACCTTCGAAGTTGTAAACATAAATTATTTCGATGCAAAACACTGAGGATGAGGAATCATCATATTCTTCCAATTAATCTGCATATCAACAATTTGAAACGCTTCAGATATAATTATCTTCCTTTCTCGAATGGCTCTTCAAAAACAATTTTCATGTTCTCCTTCTTCTACCTTTGTCCGTATTGACGCATTTTTTTTCTCAGTGATTATCTGCATGTATTTTTCCATTTACATTGATTCTTCATTTCAAACTAGTCCATTCAGAGTAAGAAGGAATATGATCCAGATCAGATTTGACGCCAGTCGTGTCTATTGTAACCACCACCATCTGCAATCAATAATCCGATAAAGAACAGGTTCTTTATCACATTGCACCTAAGCAGGTTGGCACAAACTTCAAATTCGTATGCTTCTAATCTTCTAACGTCTAACGGTTTTGTTCAAATATTTATGTTCATCCATGCACCACCAGGGAGCGCTATAGGTGCAGGGGTTTCCAAATGAAGCTACTCATCACTAGGCGGCGCTAACACGAGAAGATGTTTTACGGTACAGTGTGTCTCAATCCAATTTGTTTTTTATCTCTCTACCTCAAGAAAACATGCATACTACACTGTGAGAAGAAGGGCCTTCTTCTCTCTGTGTTATATTTTAAGGTAGACCAGCACCAGGTTCAAAGTACCAAAGGTCACATCGGCTCTCCAATTTAGAGTATATCAAGGAAAACCTAAATTTTCTGTTCACATTCTGCAATCAGAATACAAAATCTGCCTAATGTGTGGTCACACGAGTGAATGGCATTTTTCTGTCAAAGACCCTTAGTGATAAATAAAACCCAAAAACAGTGGACAAAATTATCTCACGTCTAATAACCCCTTAACAGCCCTATAATGCACACAAACGTAGAAAATGCGCTTATCAGTAAATATTTTCCGCTTCTTCGACTGTTTTGTAGCACACTGTAAAACTACGTACGCATGGCGCCATCTACAACATGGCGCTTGGTCCGGAATTGTGAACGCTGCAGCATTGCTCTGCTATCACAACAGTATGATACGCGCTTTGGTGCGCAGGACGACTACGGTCTACTGTCAAACAGGGGTACGGGCCTCGAAAATGTTATCGAGAAAGGGTACAACGAACAACACGGTAAGCAATTAACAATAAAAAAAGACCAATAATTTTCGAACCACATGAATTCGAACTAATCCGCTAATATATCGTAGATCGAACGGTGTGCGTTTACCCTGTACTAGACGGTCCGGACCTAAGCGTTGGATCGTATGCCAAGGTCATCTGTTTCAAAGCACACCACCACATCACACGTAGGTTGCTGAGTAGAGGCAGGTACGGTGTGCAACTTCAGCATATTCTACTCACGTCCCGGCAGCATGAGGAAATGAGCAAATACGCTAAAACGTTCACGCAGTAAACGACAAAATCGCAACGTACCACGATGACCTTCCCGTCCAAGTACAGCTTCATCAAGCCGAAAGCGTTACTGTTGCTGCCCACACCGGTGAAGAAGCAACCAACTGCCAGATATCCGTACGTGGCGGTTGGTGGCATTGTGGTTCTGCTGCTGGTCATCATATGGCTTGCGGGTTTTCACGCCGGCCACGAAACGACCGTTGAGCGTTTGTCGCTCGATTTGGGCGACATACCACAGGTGGTGCTGGACAAGGAAGCGGAATTGGCACGTGCCCGCAACCGGAACTGCTCCTACTGGGACTGCTTCAATGTGTACCGGTGTGGACAGCGGGCGGCATCCACGCTCGACGAGGACGATGCGGACGGCGAACGGATATCGATCTACGTGTATCCGTTGAAGGAGTACCTGGACGCGGACAGTAGACGGCCAGCTGGGCAGCTAACGCGCGAATTCTATCGCATCGTGCAGACGATCGTTAACAGTCCGTACTATACGGCCAACCCAAACGAAGCGTGCCTGTTTGTGCCGACGCTGGACACACTGAACCAGAACCGGATCGATACGACACTGGTCGGGAAGGCACTGGCCTCACTGCCACAGTAAGTACTGGTAGCGCCTTTATTTTCTTCTGTCCCAATAATTTAACGGTTGTGTGTCATTTGGGATTTAAACCATCATCTCTACGACTAGCTTACCCGGGTATACCAGAAGGCCATAGAGATTTCAAAATTAAAATAACTATGGTCGTCGATTTTGGTTCTATCGATGAATTAACCATGAAGCGCATGTGTTTTATTTTTAATATCAACTTAGCAGGGATCATACGGGTGGTAGGAACAGAATTATTGAATGATCTATTGATTTTAGAATTTTTTGGTTTGATTGCTAAGGAATTTACAGCGCTACTAAACGAAAGCAAGTTTCACTCATCTGAAACATTCATTTCGAGTTACTCAAAATGTCTGATCTTGTGCTTTTCATACACGACACACTAAAATTGCACTGGTTGTTAAGAACTGTTCAAACTGCACTGGTTGTTAAGAACTGTTGTTTAGAACGGTTAAAACTCGTTTAAAAACATGTAAAAAGAGTGATGAAATAGTTAAAATAACGCAATAATAAAATAAATAGGATTTTGAATAATCGATTGACACTCAAGAATCGAAAAATAGCACCCAAAACATAATTAAAACGAAAGCACCCCTCTCATTCGCTACAAAAATTCAAATAATTCTATCAAATCACAGACGAATTGACAACAAAATTTCACGGCTGTAAAATATTGACAGAATTCTAGTTGCTCTAAGAAAAATTTCAGCTTGGAGTAAGACTTTCGTCCGTCTCGTCTGAGCTTTTGGATATTTGGGATCATCGCTCCAAAGAACTTTGAAAGATTTGACAATTTGATTTTGAAATCACTTGTAGTTCGCAGCCTTAAGGCCGGATGCGTACGTTTGAACCTTAATAACCGTTCCCTCTATATACTCTTCCCAAACAGCTGGGAAAACGGCGAAAACCATCTGATATTCAACTTCCTTGCCGGTACAAAGCCCGACTACAGCACGGTGCTGGATGTAAACACAGACCGTGCCATTATCGTGGGTGCCGGATTCGATAGCTGGACGTTCCGTACCGAGTTTGACGTGTCCGTGCCGGTGTACAGTGCTGCGCTCGAGCATTACCGGTGGCCGGTACCGTCACCTGACCGTTCCGTACTGCTGGTTGCCGCCCAGCTGAATCTCTTTCCACGCCAATTCCGCATCCTGCAGGAGCTAACGTACGACTATCCGAACGATATGTTGCTGCTGCAACGTTGCCCGTCCGCCACGGCAAAGGTGGACGAGATGCTGGTGGACATAACCGGACCAACCGGTGACGAACCGTCCCATCCGCCGGCCGGCAACATCCAGGACATCCGGTGTAACTTCCCGCACGGTAACGAACACGAGTATCCGTCCGTGCTGACAACCGGTACGTTCTGTCTGGTGGCACGTGGCGTACGGCTCGGTCAACCGATACTGCTCGAAGCGATGGCAGCCGGGTGCATACCGGTTGTGATGGCGGATAATTATGTGTTGCCGTTTGCCGATCTGCTCGATTGGGAGCTGCTCGCGATACGGTTGCACGAAACCAACCTGCACACGATCGTACCGCTACTGCGGGCCATTTCGCCCGAACGAATAGCCGAAATGCAAACGCAGATACGGTCGGTGTATCAACGCTACTTTGCAACGCTCGAACGGATCGTGCTGACCGTGCTGGAGCAACTGAACGATCGGATCTTCCCGCACCGTAGCCACACGTACCTGCACTGGAACGTTGGACCGGAGGCACGTGTCACACAGAATCCACTGTTCCTGCCGCTGATTGCACCGAAAGCGCAAGGTTTTACCGCCGTCATACTGACGTACGATCGGCTCGAAAGTCTTTACATACTCATCCAAAAACTCGCCACCGTACCTTCCCTCCAAAAGATGCTGGTCGTGTGGAACAATCAGCGAAAAGCGCCGCCTCATCCGTCACTGTTTCCCAAAATCGGTAAACCGTTCAAGATCATCCAAACGGCGGCGAATCGACTGTCGAACCGTTTTTACCCCTACGAGGAGATTGAAACCGAAGCAATCCTAACGATCGACGATGATATCGTGATGCTAACGGCGGATGAGCTTGACTTTGGATATGAGGTGTGGCGCGAATATCCGGACCGTATCGTTGGTTTTCCGAGCCGTACGCACGTGTGGGACAACAGTACCGGCCGTTGGCGGTACGAGTCCGAGTGGACGAATCAAATCTCGATGGTACTGACCGGGGCCGCCTTCCATCACAAGTACTGGAGCTATCTGTACACGCACGCGATGCCGGGCAACATCAAGGAATGGGTCGACGAGCACATGAACTGTGAGGACATTGCGATGAACTTTCTCGTTAGCAACATTACGAACAAACCGCCAATTAAGGTGGCACCGCGCAAAAAGTTCAAATGTCCCGAGTGTACGAACAACGAGATGCTGTCGGCCGACCTGAACCACATGACCGAACGGTCCGCGTGCATTAATAGGTTTGCGGAGATTTACGGCACGATGCCACTACGGACGGTTGAGTTTCGTGCCGATCCGGTACTGTTTAAGGATAATTTCCCGGAGAAGTTGAAGCGCTTCAACGACATTGGCAGTCTGTAAGAGGGGTGGTGCGAGGCTGTGGGGGAGCACCACAAACGGGAAGTTATTCATTTTAATCGCCATATTTGATAAGTATTAGGGCAGTGATTAAGGGATGGAGGATTTATTTATTTTTTAATTTTTTTTTGTATGTGTAAGCCTTTTGGCCAGTTCCTGAGCGTCGGCCATTCGACAATATTGTATAAATTTCTGATCATTTTATATATTTGTAGCAATATGTAAGGGAGATGTATAGATATAGAAGTAAAAAGAATGGGGTTTAGGATAAGGATAGTTTTGCGCCCTCGGACGAGAGTGTGACTAACATCTGATAATTAGTCATAGAAACACAGACAGTAAGTAATTAGGTTAAATAGAGATGAAGAGATTGGGTGGCCCGATAGTGATGAGATAATGGCGGCGTTCTTCATACGCCATGACCGGGATACAAATCCCTTACGGACTGTTCCCCCGTAACTATTCAAACTACGTGGTATCAACAACTCTAGTAAGACATTCGATGGCCGGCGTGGCCTTAGAATGTCGTTAAGCTAAAAAAGAAGAAGAGATATAGAGATAGAGAGAAGGGACACTAGGGACTACTCCACACAGCTTTCGTTTTAGTAGTAGATTTTAGACAAGCACACACACCACAATCTCCGTTCAGTGACTAATCTCGCTTATTTAGCGATCATTTTGCTACACTTTTCTCTGTGATTTTCAGCATCTTCGACAACCAACCATCCAACAAGCTGATTTACCGATCGCGGTGAGGATCCCATCACTTAATCCATGTACAAGAATTGTCGTCGGTGTGCTTGCCAGCCCCGGCTCTCTTGTGTGTTGGAGCTGTATGGTATCGTCTACAGCCATCGTCCACTTTTAAGGTGAGTTTTCTTGCACTTACTGCTCAACTTCTTTGTCTCTCGCTTCATCCCTGAGTTTCTGGCTACTGCATGGTTTGCATCACCGTTATAACGATGGTTGTAGCGGCTACTAAATCAAAAATACACTAACAAAAAGCTTTCCTGATGTAATTGTGAGTTTTCTGTAAGTGTAATAGGTGGGTAGATAAGTTGTAGTCCTGATGTATAGATTTTGGACAGTTTTGGCCAACTTTGAAAACACCCTTGTGTGAATTTGTAAGCTGTTCTGTTGATTAGACGATGAGTTATAGCGTTTTAAGTAGCGCAACTTCTAATATGGTGCAAAGCATGGATGGAAACGCATTTGGCGGGCTGATCCATAATTGTTTTTTTTTTTTAAATGTATTATTAAGTATGACGGCACGTCGCCTTATTGTTATAATAATTGATTTTTGATGGGTAAAAACACTGTTCAAACCAAAGATAACTTGTTAAGTCTTACCCGGACTCTGCACTATCACCCACAAACATTAAGTATTGGTTTTGAGGGTTTACAAGTGGTCGTAGTGGTCACTCAAAAGCAACTGTTTCGCCCGATTTTTTTTTTAAACGACATTGATGGAGATATCAGGTAGCTCTGGCGATATCTAAGGTTCTAGTGTATCATATGATTCGCGAACATTTGGACAAGCAAAAGCTTTGCGCAAAATGAGTGCTACGTGAGCCGCAATCGATCAGAAACGACGACGGCTGGTTTGAAGCTTTGCAGAACTACAAAAAAGCAGAAATTTTGTGTCGATATGTGACGATGGACGAACCAACAGGAATCCTGTTCGCAGACCAGAAAAGAATGCTGGCTCCCTCGTCGTAGCTCCCCCGTACTGAGGACTGACTATTCAACTACGCGGTATCAGCAAGTCTAGTAAGCCATTGGATGGTTGGCGTAATCAGAAGACCGTCAAGAAGTCGTTGAGCCAGGAAGAAGAAGCAACAAATTGAAACTGGTCAAAAAAATTAGTTTATCTTTGTCAACACCACCCACCCACCTGTTAATAGACAGTTCATCAAGGCCGATCTAAGAAAGGTATAAAATGAGCGATAGATTCTATCCCCAGTCTTCTGCTAAGCTTAACCGCAGGCCTGCCCAATAACGATTAAATTAGGATCAATGATGTGTGTATAGATCATATTAAATAACATCTATTTGCATACGGTGCAATGATTAACAAAGAAGTAGTTGTTAAACTTAGATGTGCTATTCGAAACGTTATAAATATATCACACTATATGGGAGACAAATATATCGGGAGATATTGGAGGTCCGGATTTCTGGCTTCATCTTAAGCAATACCATCTCGTAGTGTTTTGGTCTGCCGTTTTGTGTCTGGATAGGAATGTTATGCGGTTCCTCCTAGATCTACTCCCGGGGAGAAGACATACGCCTTCACTACAACGTTCACACTAGAGAGGATCATTCCATTTGCCGAAATGGCAACAATTAGGATTATCCTCTGCGTATCAAGCACTCCAAAGATGTGGCAAATCTCGCCTATCTTATGACATCGATGATGACTTTCCGAAATTGACAAACATTTCTTACTTCTGAACCTTACGCTGCGAATTGGGCTCATCTGATTTCAGACCAGGTGCTGGTCATGTCTCATCTCATTTGCTAGTGCAAGAAGGTTTAGACTGCTAATGAAAAGATTTTGATGCACAAGACAGTAGCTCAGGCAGATTTAACATCCTGTGACCGTGGGGCGAATTGAAGGCGTTCGGCGGACTTCAACTAACTATTTCTAGCTATTCAACTACACAGAGCATCAATTCAGGCTAGCATAGAATACGATTTATCATTAAGCGAAAGGACAATCGACAAACAAAATTCGATACCAATTACTGAGGAAGGTGGTACACCGGCCCTGCACTAGAATGACGTCGGTAAAAATGCTTTTAGAAATATTGAGAAAAAAAATTGAGAAGCTCCAAATGGTATTTGATCGAAGAGTGGGAATTGAGGAACACACATTTGTTGCTTATTTCATTTTCACAGCAACCTCCAGGGGCCTTCCATTATATTAGCTTCCCTTGACTTAGTTTACCCGTCGCTGGATAGCTAGCCCTGCGTACGAAGGGAGCCGTTCGTGTCGGGATTCAATACGCAATTTTGACGAAATTTCCATACGATTTTTTATTGTACTATACACATACAACAAATAGTTATTTTACCAAAGTGCCATATGCAGTGTGGCTTAGATGACTTTACAAGAAACTTTTTTTCTTTTGTACAATATTGAATTTATCTTTGTTTTATCGGAATTGTTAATTGCCGAATGCACTGTTTTTCGTTGGCAGTAGCTAATCAAAAATAAAGCGTGTACAAATGGGACAAAAATGTAACTCCAAAATTAAACCATACACGATTGGGGGCTCCCAACTGTTTAAACTTTGAAAGCTGTTGTAAATTATGTATCCACAATAAAATCCGGTGGCCTTTACCACGACCGAAAAAAAAAAGAAGGGATTTTAATCCTCCTCGTCCTCGTCCTCCTCCTCGCTGGATTCTTGCAACCATTGTACCAGCTTGGAAAGTATCGTTTTGAGCGCATTATCCTCCAACGCTTCGTACCATTCGATAATGGCTTCCTCACCGATCAGATCCTCCTCGTACAGATAGTGTACCAGTTGGGGCAGTTTCGCGCGCACCGTCTCGCTCGACGAGCACATGTCCTCGAACGCTCTCAGACAGTTTCTCATTGCTTCCCGGTCGCGTATATAATTGCGAAAGACAACCCCGAAATACTCGAGCAATCGTCGTAACGTACCGACCGTGTTCGTTGCGACACCGTCCTGCAGTAGCATGATCTGCAGTATTGCCTTCACGACGTAATAGTTCACCTCACACAACGCCATATTGTACGCGTACCGGGATGAGTTAATTTCCAGTATCAGATACTCCGCATTGGTACGTTCGGAGAATCCACGCTTGAGTGATTCTACCACCTCGGATAAGAAAATGTTTTCATCCTCAGGTACGGGGGATGCTGGGTTGCTGTCAGCCTCGTCATCCGATGGTTCGTATAAGGAGGGCGGATAACGCTCCGGAAGTGGTGCAATCATGATCGGTTGGTTCATTGCGGGCTGTCCTAGTTTTGTGTCCTCTTCGTCAGAATCGCTGTCTTCGTCGTCTACCACCGGTATCGTGTAAGCCCGGTCCGCTATCTTCTGTACTGGTGCGCCCCATTCATCCGCCGGTGGTTCATCCGCTTGCAGTAATAGTCCAGCCACGACTAGTCGGTCCGGTATCTCGACACCATCACCCAGCACCGTACCAGGGTTGATGGTACACCCTTCGCCTACCTTTACGCCCTCCCCCACAATACAGTGATTAAGCACGGTACCGTCCCCAACGATTGCTCCCTCCATCAGGAAACTGTTCACGATCCGACAGTTCCGTCCGATCTGACAACCGCGCCCCACAACCGATTGCCGTAGATACGTACCTTCGCGGATGTCACTCTCCTCGCCGACCACCAGATCACCGTCCAGCTCGCACGACCGGTTCAATCGTACATTCCCATGGCGGTAGATGTTGTTCCGGAAGTGTTTGTACTGTTGGCGAAACTCGCTAATCGCCGTATCCGGCACCATCGGATACAGCCAACGGTTAATCACATCCAAACTAACCAGCTGATAGCTCTGCCAGTTGTTAACCCGCATCGCGTACTCTTCCCTTGCCAGCTTCGCCACGTAGATGCGGCTGTTCAGAATTTCCTCGTTGATCAGTACGCCGCGCACGAAGTCATCCCGCGAAAGAAAGTCAAAGTTGTCCGCAAACAGTGGCAGCGCGGCCTGACTGCACACGGCAATCTGCGGATCGAGCAAACCGTGACACACCTCCACATCGCGATTGCCAAGAAACAGTTCCAGCGGCACCTCGAAATTACGCTCCTTTTCCTGTGCCGCTAGTCGCTGGTGGTAGAGTAGCCGGCGTGTTCTCGGTTCCATCGCTATCATCACCTCGTTCCCGGTACGCATCCTTCGCAAACCTTCCTTGTACACCACCGTCATCACTGCCCCGCGATCTAACTTCACCAGCCGCTTGTGCTCGTCGAGCAGGGCGGCAAGATCCGCATTCGTGACGCTGTCCACACCGAGCAACAACACATTGCCACGGATCGTGTTCCGGGCCTCCAGATCACGTATCGCCTCACCAATACTGCGACACGATTCCGAGCTCACGATCGAAACCTTCATGTGGATCGACCAGGTGCACCGGGCAGTCTGGCGCTCCTGTACGTAGCGCTTTACCTGTTCGATATGGTTGCAGCAGAACACTATCACCTCCTCCACTCCATTGCGGCTGAGCGACTCGAGGGTATACTCGATCAGAGGCACATTCGCTATCGGCAGCAGCGCCTACCACCAGGACCATAAAATGGCAATCGTAAATTCGCTTCATATGCCAAGTTTGCGTGGGGCCTGCCCTCACAGCTACCACCAAGGAATGTGTGCTTACCAATGGTTTCCTGCTCGTAAATGGTTGCAAATTATCATTGTGCGAATCGGCAATCACGATCGCTTGAAAAATTTCCTTATTTTCGACCGCCGTTGCTTTGCTCATGGTTGGAGAGAATGCACCTGCTTATTGTTAGTGTTTCACCGGGTCGGAAAGGTAATTCCGTACCGTGGACTTGCCGTATGTTGACTATAGCTTATTGCAAAGAGTGTATTACGGCGCCCCGTTCTGCATATGGGGGATTCTGCAATTAGAGTTGGCACGTGGGATTAGAATGATTCGACGATTCGAATCCTTAGGAAGAGTCGAATCGGATTGGAGCCTTATTGAAAAATTCGACCCGATTGGGACTCGATTCGGATTCGGATTCCTTGCCCTAGGAACATAATCTGACTTCTCAATATAGTGAGCAGATGCTTCTCACTACAGCGAGAAATGAGCTTTTGTTCCTAGGGTAGGGACTCGAAGATTCAAATCCACATTGGGATTCGCTTTTCCCAACACTAGTCTGCAATGCCATAAACCAGCTGTTCGGTGCACCCGCGAATCCGACGTGGTTGTTTTGGGTTTGGCATCATTTCCGAAATCTGCTGTCGTGTTTCAAAAATTAAAAAAATGGCTTTGAGCGTTTCATAGCATGCTAATTATTTCTTTTTAGCTTTGTTACCAAATACCAAACACCTATTTCTCTTTGTTTATATGTTACACAGAGCACTGTCAAACATTTCACGGGTCGTTTCGCCAGTTGCGGAAAGAAAACAAAATTTTGCTGCCCAACAGTTCAAAATGAGGACGAGCGGAAGTGCGTACGAAGTGAAAATAAACTATATTTTAACGAGAATTAATTTTTAACTGCGATTATTTTAAATTATTTATGCAATTTATGCGATTATTTAAAATCTACAAACTGTAAAAAAAACGTAACACCAGTCATCTATACACCTTGTTCGGCGTATCGTGCAAACATTTTGTAGATATTTTTTCCCCAATATTTTAACACAAATTTGTGGAACAAGAGAAAGTTTTATATTATTCAAACATGAAACTTTACCCACAGGGTCATTATTATTGTTTTTAAATATTTTTACACACTTTTCGCACATCTAAAAACCGCATCGAGCACTTGAACGTCGCTTTATAAACACACGCAGCTCCCAAACAGCGCCTTCCCAGCAGCAATCGGCGGACCCCGTTCGAGGAGAGCTTAGAAGGAGGTTGGACATTGTTTGTTTCCCGTCTGCTTAACCATCAATCAAACAAAAAAAAAAACGCAAACCGCACAACCAGCACAAAAACATCATCTCTCGCGGAAAAAAATCGTACAGGGTCGGCCCTTATTCGCATCACCACCACTGCCGCCGTTTGTTGACACCGTGGGGCATTTTGGTAAAAGTTGCTTTCTCGAATCGATCCCTCGTAAAACGACGTGCGAGGGCGCGCGAGGTGTACCACACTTTTGGGGTGATGGTGCCGTGCAAAAACGCATTGAAGCATTGAATTTTCCACTTCACGGATCGATGAAGAACGACCGAGCGTTTTAAGGTTCCGGAGTGCGCGTACCACGCAAAACGGAAGCTAGAAGCGAACGGGGGCAAAATCAACCATAACTAAACAGTGCCTGTGTGTGTTTGTGTGTGCGCGGCGGAGGTCCAAAAGACAAGCGAAGCGACCATAGAAAAAAACGGTCATTTCCGGAGGATTTTAGTAAGCTAGCTTGCGGGATAACATATCAACTTGCTTACCTGTGGATCGTAGAATCCCCGGGTGCACCGATTTACAGGTAAGATAGTTTACTGTGAAGGGTTTTAGCTTGTTTGGTGCGGCCTGTTTTTTAAAAAACAAAACACTTGTTCGTATCCCATTTTTCTTAGCGTGCTGTCGGTACTGTGGCCTGATTCGGGCTTGCAACACACAATCAACCACGACAGTCTCACTAGCGCTGCACCACACTCATACGCCGGCAAACAATCAACCTGCGCTTCTCGGCATGGCAACGGTCAATCTGAACCCAAACGGGTGTCCGGTGGGTGGCACGAATGTGGTCGGCTCGAGCAACTCCATCCACTCGATACAGGGGAAAGATCAGTGGGTAAAGCTAAACGTTGGCGGCACCTGCTTTCTCACCACCAAAACGACCCTCTCCCGCGATCCAAACTCCTTCCTATCGCGGCTCATCCAAGAGGACAGCGACCTCATTTCCGATCGGGTAAGTAACACAGTCCAGTAAGTCGTTTCACCATCCGCGGTACTTAATCGCAGATGGTTATTAAAATGGATTTGCAGAATAGATAGAGAATTCGATCTAATTATTTTAGATAGCCGATTATGACTATATTTTGAAATGTAGTTAGATGAAATGAAAGAATTACGAGTTGTGCAGCACACATACTTATCCATATCCTTCCCCTTTCCAGGATGAAACGGGCGCATATCTGATTGACCGCGATCCACGGTACTTTGCACCGGTGCTGAACTACCTGCGCCACGGTAAGCTCGTGTTGGACGACGGCCTGTCTGAGGAGGGCGTCCTAGAGGAGGCCGAATTCTACAACGTGACGCATCTGATCGGTCTGCTGAAGGATAACATTGCACGGCGCGAGCAGCGACCGGCGGCGGATAAGAAGCGTGTCTACCGGGTGCTACAGTGCCAGGAGAACGAGCTAACGCAGATGGTATCGACCATGTCGGACGGGTGGCGGTTCGAGCAGCTAATCAATATCGGCACCCAGTACAACTACGGCACGGAGGAGAATGCCGAGTTTCTTTGCGTCGTGTCGAAGGAGTGCGCCAACACGCTGATTGGACGCGAGGTAGAATCGAACGATCGGGCCAAGGTGCTGCAGCAGAAGGGTTCGCGTATGTAAGGTGCCGTATTGTAGGTTTGAACGTGTGTGCTTGTGAGTGCGCGCACATCGGAAACGCGCATAGCACATTATAGATAGAAATTATTAATCACTCTCCACTCCTCACTAAACGGAATGGGCGGAAGCGAACGGACTATTTGTACGCACCGGTGCGATAAACTGGAGGGACAAATATTATTAGCAATGTAGAATGTTTAAAGTCAGTTTTGAACTCGAACGTGGATATAGAAACGGTTTAAAGAGAATGAGAGAGATGAGAGAGAGAGAGAGAGAGAGAGAGAGAGAGAGAGAGAGAGCAGAAGATCAGATACGTTACAATCGTTGCAGTATTGAAATGCCACATTGTTAAGCATACGGTTGCAACCCGGCTTTAAATATGTGTATTGTCTGCTCGTGTTCGCTGCAGAATAGTAGGTTGATTTAGATCGAACTGCTTTTGGAAAGAAGCACAAACAAGATAGAAAAATGAGACTCTAGCAACACATACGTGTGATACACGACGATATGCTAAATCTAACCCTATCCTCACACACACACGCACACACAATTACACATACACTTAGGAATCGTTCTAGTGTTGTGCGTAATGCTTAAGAAGAATCATTGATATGAATCTTAATTGATCTTAAACTCCTGTCAATCAAATCAAGCATCGATTCCCAAAAGATTCGTTTCTTCGGATTCTTTGGAATAGAGAACCGACCGACCCGTACCCGTTGTCGATCCCGCAACCCGTAGGTGCAGAAAGATTCATGCTGTTTCATGATTCTGAGTCAGATTCACCCAACACTAGATCGTTCGTCCAGAAAAATGTTTGAATCGAACCAAACCACAGGACACACACACACACACACACACACACACACACACACACACACACACACACACACACAACGGTGCTGCTGCAGCAGCAATGCATCGCGTATGCTGATAAACGTGGCCGCGATTATAGCCACGTGTATAGGTAAGAAAACGGAATGGAAAACTCGGTTTTAGCTTTAAGTTTTAGCACATAAGTAACCGTCGTATTTCGCCGTCATGCAGTATACCCACTCTCAATCACATACGACATACTACAGAGATAGAAGCACTACAGTCAAGTGGAGGTGCATAACACGTGTGTTAGATTTTATAACCGGTCGACGGTGTCGCTATTGTCTAACTTAGGGCTTTCCCAACATCCTGGCCAAAGCAAAAAAAAAAAAAAAATTAATAGGTAAACAAAACCGTGAAACGCTTGCAAAAACAAAAAGACATATTAACGGGGTATGTGTGTGTGTGCGTGTTATGAGGAGCATATGTGTACGGCTCAACTCCTCCTTGATGATACTGTATAGTAATATCAATAGTCATAGTAATACATCGGATGCATGTGGCAGTTAGTACAACTAGCGCCGAATCGCCCCCCCCCCCCCCGAAACCAGGTGCAACCGAGACTCTTCTCAACCTCCCATACACATACACAGAAACACACCCCGCCAAGCAGACAGAATTCGAAATTTAGTATATTTGGAGACTGTTTAGTAGAAACAGTACAGGACTAAAAAAGAAAAAGACAAAACACGGAAACAGCAAAGCCACTTTCCTAGATTGCTATTCACGAAACACGCGTGAGGAATAAAGACCGCTAAATGGTGCGTTAACGGGTGCGTACTGCTACATCCTCATTGTTTTTTTTTGTTTTTAGTGGTAAGCCATTAAGCCATTTAATCTTTCATTTGACATTTGATGAGTTTTTTTTGTTTGTTGTTATTAGCAGGGCCGTACACATCTCCTTTTTCATCTGCGTGTGTGTAGTGTAAACAGGGAGACAACACGATAAGCAATAGGACCCGAAAATGTGAATTATTCTTAAATTTTTGCAAGTAAAACAATATCAAAAAAAGGAAAGGTCCCAACAATGAGTGCACTTGCGGTGAGAAGCGAAATTACTAGCAAACGATTTCCCTAACACAAGCATGCACACACAAAGGACTGGAGCGTGTAGTAGCCTTCTATATTTATAGTACATAATCAGGGCACTACGGGCCGATCGTGCGAGACGATAGAGTAATCCATTAGATGGCTGCCGGTATGACCTAGCAGATAGGATGTTAAGTCAAGAACGATCACTACCGCTACCATGACTCTCAGTTTCGTTTTAGTACACGTTAGTCGGCGGTCTTGTCACTTTTGTTCATACTCCTGAAGGACTGTAGGCTTTAGGAACGTTGCAAACCTAGGATCGCACAGGATATATACATGTTGGTGCTGCCCGAACACCTGGAATATCTCCATTTAAAAAAAAGGTCTCATCAGTTGTTTCTCTTGCCCAAAAATTGAAAATTTAAGGAAAAAAAAATCCTAAACCAAACTGTCAAAAGTTCGTTCGCAAACGATATCATACCTTACAATGACGTATTAAGGTAATGGCGTCTCGAAGCATCCAAAAGGAAGCCGCACACTTGAAGCAATCGAGTAGGGACAGATCACACTTAAACTAGAGCAGCTAAACCTGTCCACACACACACACACTCACTCACCAAGCACCACCAAAACACCCCACACGCTGGTCTCCTGAACAACTAGGAGACCTACCTGTTCAGGGTTATTAGCTTAAGGGGACGTGCTAAAGCGCATCCGTTCAAACGAGAAGAAGAAATTGAGAATAGAAAGCCTTTCGATTACTGTGCTACAGCTACGGGGCAGTAGGTAGATGGTAGCCATATAAACAGTAGTTAATTAATATAATGTCGTTAATTAGAATGAAAAGGGAGGCAGTTGAAGTCACTTTTTTCTTCTAAAACCCTACCCGTGGCGCAAAAACCAAACGAATCTAAGTGCTGTGTGACAGACAGACAGTAAAAGAGATAGTTATAAAAGGGCTCGAAGGAAAAGCAGAAAGGGCGTCATATAAAGAAAACTTAATAAAAATATATATATATATACACTCATATATATATATATATATATATATATATATATATATATATATATATATATGTATATATATACACTCATATATATATATATATATATATATATATATATATATATATATATATATATATATATATATATATATATATATATATATATATATATATATATATATATATTTATATATATATTTATATATATATATATATATATATATATATATATATATATATATATATATATATATATATATAAATGGATATATAGATTATCGTACCATGGTGTTTGTACTTGATTTGCAAAACTTAGGAATAGAGGATAAAATAGCAAGCAAAACAAAAGAAATGATTAGTTAAATGGAGCTAAGTGAAAAATAGAAAACCAAAAGTGAAAAAAGGCATTACATAAGATGGAAAAAATCGCCCTGAGTTGAAAACGAGAGAGAGAAAGAGAGAGAGAGAAGCACACAGTTATTGAAGTTTGGAATGGAAAGCAGAAAACAACAACAACAAAACTGTGATTAAAAAGATGCTGTATTAAATGTTTCCCAGTACGCGAATTGTGGTTTAGTTTTTCGTTTTGCTGGTTGCGGTAATATCCGAAGATCCGAAGATTAAATACGTAATTTTTACAGAGTTCTGGATCTGGGCCAGCCTCCCTTGAGTTTGACGCTAGATAGCGCTAGAGCGGCCCGGTGTTGGATGTGACAACGACATCGGTTTTTACACGGTAGGTCTGGGGTTCAAATCCCATTCTACTATGTGATATTGACTATTCTACTATGTGATACCATCAAGTCTAGTAAGCAATTCAATGGCCAGCTTGGCCTACTAGGTCGTTAAGGCTACGACTCCACGTGTTCTCTGTTGGACTGTGGGCTCTTTAGGGACCATACGGACCTTAACATCCACAAGCCTTCGCCTTGAGTATCACTTCAGACGTAGCAAGCATAGACTCCGTACGGTAACTGTAACTACTGTACGGTAATCTGGCAGCTTATACCTTGAAATACAGTCCCCAGTGTGAGATGAGACGCCAGATGCCTACGCACCACCTGTTTATCGACTGCAAGGCGGCCTATGATACCATAGATCGAAATGAGCTATGGAACATAATGCAGCGGCACCACTTTCCTGGAAAGCTGATCCGGCTGTTAAAGGCCACCATGAACGGGGTTGCAGTGCAAAGTGAGAGTATCGAACATGTTGTCGGAATCGTTCGAACCTCGAATCGGGGTCTGAGGCAAGGAGACGGACTCTCCTGTCTACTGTTCAGTAAAGCCTTGGAAGGTGTCATACGAAGCGCGGGGCTAGACATCGATATCCGTGGCACGATTCTCTAACGGTCTCTTCAATTTCTTGGCTTCGCGGATGATCAATGTCATCGATGGCAAGAGGACAGCGAAGGTGTGTGAGGCGTACACCCGATTGAAACGTGAAGCAGCAAGAATTGCATTGATGAATCAATGCGACGAAGAATGCGAGCCCGAGTGGAAAGCAGCGTGTTAGTCGACGGCGACAACCTTGAGGTGGAAGAGGAGTTCTGCTATCTTGGGACTGTCGTAACTTCGGATAACGATGTCAGTAGCGAAATCCGGAGACGCATTGTGCAGGAGAATCGTGCCTACCTCGGTCTGCTGAGATCTAGCAAACTTCTAGACCGCACGGAAATGTGAGATATTTCGCACACTGATTCGGTCACGAGTCTTGGACCATCCGAGCGGAGGATGCAAACGCTCTTGGCGTGTTTGAGCGTCGCATCCTCCGGACCAAGGATGAACCAAGAGCTAGGTGAGCTGTTTTGCGGTGCTGATATCCTGACGGTAGTTAAAGCCGGAAGGATACGTTGACTGGGACACGTGATGAGGATGCAGGATGTATTCGTCAGCGACCCCCAGTTCGGCACGAGGCGTCGAGGGGAGCACAGCGAGTTGGTTGGCTGGAACGGGTGAAGGGAGACCTGCCGGAGATCGGGTGCCTACATGGATGGGAAGCTGCAGCCAGGGATCGAGTTTCCTGGAGATCTATTGTTGACTGGACCATGTCACGACGACGTGCTCTTTAAAAGAGCAGGCCAACATGAGAGAGTGCCA
This sequence comes from Anopheles maculipalpis, assembly GCF_943734695.1. NCBI lineage: Eukaryota > Metazoa > Arthropoda > Insecta > Diptera > Culicidae > Anopheles > Anopheles maculipalpis. Next base: position 6,620,254 of record NC_064870.1, on the reverse strand, counting down.
GACATTCTTGATTCAGCTTGAGATAATGATCGAAAGACAACATATTGTATCAGAATTTGTACTGTAGGATTTATTGGATCATGCTCCATGCTACATGCTACAAATCGTAGTAGATCCTCGCACTAGATCCTCTCGGATCGTTTACTAGACCCGAGTTATAACCTCACCCTTCCTGGTCGGGAACATCTCTCAGTTTAATCGTATTTCTTATGATACAGTCCTAAGCAAAGCGCACTGTTGTACTTTAGATACAGCTGATTCTGCCGCAGCGAATGCGTCACACTGGTCGCCTGCTTACTCATTCGCGCCCAAACGCAGATCGAACTTTGGTGGTAGGAACTGGTCGGCCGGTTCCTCGTACCTTCGCGGACCATCCTCCTTCGGGGGTAGATAATCAATGTCCGGTTCCTGTGGTGGGAGATACTCATTGTTTGGCGGCAGGTACGAGTTATCGGGCCGATCGTAATGGTAACCATCTTCCTGGAGTGCCGGTTTTGGGGTGGTGGTGGTGGTAGTAGTGGTGGTGGTTGTCGTAGTAGTCGTCGTCGTTCGTGGTGTTGTCGAACGGGTCGTAAACTTGAGCGGACTGATCGTTCGCTGCGTTGGTTGGACTTGTGTTAGACTAGAAAGAAGAGCAGGAAACACAGAGTGAGAAAGAGAGATGATTCTGCATAAAAGTCTAAAAAAAAATGGCGGATGCGTTAATCTTACTCGGGAATTTCCAGGTCCAGCTCGGTGATGGGATGATAACCAAACTCGTCGGCAGTGTATCGCACACGGTATCGCTTTCCATTAGCACCGGTGTATGTGTACGAGCCCATCACAACGAACGTCTTTGAATCATTCTTTAACTTTCCAATCTGCTCAATCTCGATACCGTTTTCCGTCTCTACCCTGTGTGTCAGATTTGAAGAGGAAGAACAATTGAGCTTTTAACACCTTCACCTACCCAGTGATGTACAGGAAACTCGCAACAGTGTTAGATACTTACGCATACTTAAACTTGCCCTTGCCCTGATTGCGCACCTCCGCCATCACGATCGATGCCTTCATAACATTGCCGGTGAAGTTGGTCGGATCCTTCTTATCCTCGACCGGAAACGTAAACTCATCCTCGGAGAAGAGATCATCGTTGCGACTTTTGGCCGGTATCTTGATGCGGGCTGCGTGAAGTGTTGCTAGCACAATGCACAGCACACCGAGTCCTCCTAGAAGCTGTGTTGGCGTAGGAACAGAACACCGGGTAAGGGAATGCTAATGAGCAGTAACACACAGAAAAAAAATCCCCCAAAAATCCTCACGTTCAATCAGGTACGACTAACGTGTTCACACTATCGCCAACAGCGATCTGTCATTCTGCCATTAAAATGATATCAATCAAACCAGGAAATGGTATCGAAAACATCGCAACCAGATGTTTTCGCTCGCGCGCTACCGGAACAACTTCATTAGCCGTCCTATTATGTCCACGTCCAGGTAGAAGACGCGAGATCTCTTGGATGATAAATCACCAATTATGTCTGGTGACACCTGCTTTGTAGCATATCGCACCAATTAAAAAAAAAACACACGAATATGGATGCACAACCAAAAACAAATCTCTATCCCATGATATCCGACACTCCGGCCAGATAAAGCTCTTTTTATTCTTCAAGAAAAAAAAAAACGGAAAAACAAGATCGCACCACCGATCTGTCACATCTGCCCGCACATAGAGTCTAATGACGTCGTGGCGGCGGCAGTGATTGCGATAACTTCCTGATTATGCAAATCGCCAAACGGTTCGCCTCCAAACCCCGTCCCCGTCGGCAGCCAGATGGATCGTCTTTTAATTATAAAGAAACCTTCTTCATCTCCACCCAATAAAAACGATTAGAAGGATTTTATGGGTATTATAATTTTTCATTAGCTTAATCATCGAGCCCGTTCCGTCCGCAGCCACCTGTGATGGTAGGCGCGGTAGAAGCGCTCTAATGGAAATTTGGAAAAGGAAAATGAATTTATCACAATCTATTAATCGTCTGGCGCTGACGTCTGAGGCTGATCAAGGACAGAGGTATTCGCATCACAGCTGTCCGGCGGGTGTGTGGCTCGGGTGCAATGCTGCTGCTGATCTAACGCGAACCCATCAGAACGAAAAGCAAAGCACATACACCAAAAATAAAATTGTAGAATTTTAGAAAATGTTTGCACACATTAATTCCGTACGTGATGCTCGAGCGTGTGCGCCTTTGTTTTTCAAGAACCTCTCTTAAGGGTGGGGAACGGGTTTCTCTCTGCTCGATGAAGAGCACACGTTGCGAGCACGTGGTTTTTTTTGCGGGCATCGTAACTTCGTTTCTAGGTTTCTCACAGTGCGTTACTTCAAGACAAAATTTGCTCTCAATATGCATCAGATGATTTGTCGAACTAGAAATCCAAATTTCAATAAAGTCGTTATCGTTAGCATCGCCCAGTTTCTAAATTCTAAAGTTTCCGTTAGGCTAGACGTGAGTTGTTTGATTGACAGTTGAGTTTGAATCTGTTGGAGGATGTCTCCGAAGCTGCTGCACTGGTCTAGAGTTTGTGTGGACCAACAATTTCTGACCACACTTCCCAATCAGGATGACGCTTGAGGAACCTCTCACTTACATGTTTCATTGTTGCTCACGTGTCGAACTTCCAATTCACTCTTGTACCACAGACACACACACACAAGCGGTGTGCTCTTTGAATGTTCACTTGAAAGCACTCTAATGTACACCAACGCACCAACTCACTTTTTACTATACACTGATACACTCACTTAGAAACCAGCAACAAAAAAACCCACACACGGCACCACCAGGATACGAAACACGAGGACCCACCAACAGGGTATCGCGGTGATGTGCACAGGCTCTACACGTTCCACACCAGTTCCAGCAATGCCGGGTGGGCCGATTGCGATGCGCAAAGGATCAGTTTCGGTGACAAACTAAACCAGACCGAACGGACGGATAAGCACTTTATACCGGAGAATCCACAAACATGACGTGCCCCGAAAACTATAGCGAACCCCTCTGTGTTCAAGAGATGAGATGAACAAGGGGGTAACGAAGCAGCAACAAAAAAAAATGAATAAACCACACGGACATAGTGTCAACCGCCTTTTCCACCAGACCTGAGGTCTTCTTTTGGATCTCTTCTTCCTCAACAACACCGCCCTTCTCCCGAAACCCCACCAAAAAAAAATAACAAAATATTGGACGCTTTTTCCTAAGCCGCCACACAACACACCCCAAACACTAGCTAGTTTCCCTCTCTGTTTTACCCCATTCCCTCTCTCTCACTCTCTCGTGCTCGCTCTGATTCATCTCATTCGGTCCCTTTCTTTATCTCTCATCGGCGAGATTTGTCTTTCGCGGGCAGGTTCCGCGCGGCACACACTTGTTCTGGAGCATCGAGCTAATCTACAAACTCGTGGAGGGGTATGGGTTGATATTCGGATCGGAACGCTTCTCTTCCGCGCCCCACACCCAGCGGAATCAGACGAATTAGCAAGGGAAAAAGGTAGATTCCACCAGGTGATGGTTTGGTGGATGTCAAATGTCGCGACGATTGGCGTGTTGATGCTGTGGCAGAGATAAGCTGAACAATATAGGCACTGATTCTGTATAGTTAGCTTTATAATTAATTGGTCTAAGCGCTTTTTCACACTGGCTACCATGTCTTGAAATTTGGAGTACATAATTATTCGGCTTTTTGAAGGAAAGCTTCACAATATATTGTTTTTAAGATATTCCACAGGGTTTAAAGGACATCATTTAGAAGGCGGAGTTGACGATCCAAATTACATTTGAACTTGTACTTTGCTTCAGATCGTTCACCTAAGATTTGATAAGTAAACTGATTTTTAACAGAAGAAAGAACGGACTCGTCAGAACACAAGTACAAGGCTAGAGATTACGAAGATTTTGATTAAAACCGGTAGGACTCATAAAGTTTGACAGCTGAAATTATATACTTCGATTGCATTGCTGTTAGTGAAAGAGTTCTAACAGTTCTAGGGGAACTGAATAATAGTGCACTAGAGTTCTTGCTAGTGAAAGCTTGCAGTTGATGGGGAAAATATTGACTTGAGCTAAACAACGTTCAAAGGATCCACAATCTTCCCCTCTTTGGCTTAACAACCTCTACGGTCACGCCGGCCATCCAATGACTTGCTAGACTTGCCGATACCACGTAGTTGGATAGTCAGTGCTCACTAATGGGGGAACAGTCCAGGATGGGATTTGAACTCCGGTCCTGCCGTTTGAAGACCAGCGCTGCTGTCACCCAGAAGTTCCAGAATATTGGAATCATAACGGTAAGTTACTCACACTGCATGGTAGACTGGAAGAATCACGCCCCGTTGTGTGATAAATAACGATCGGCGGTGACAGGTTGCAACAAAACGAGAACACCGAATTAGATCGACTTACATCAGAGAGAGAGTAGTCAGTAGGGTCCTCACGGTGTGGTTTTTGGAACAGTTCTTTCCAGCCACGCTAACGAGTGACACATGTAACCGCTACCTGCAATACAACTTGTTGTTAGGGGAGGCCTCACCGTTCCTCCCACATGGCTGAAGGCAGCCAAAAAAAAACCTAACCAAGCATCCCACACCTTGTGTCATCTTGAACTTGAATTTTCGACACCTGCTCCGATCGGTTTCCCCACCGGTGTAGAGTTGGTGGAGTCCGTGCTCTCCCACGGATGACGTTTACCAAGTTCACGTTCACCCCTTGGTCGAGACAGTTTTTTTTTTCCTCTTCTTATTTACTATCCAACCCCGCGAGCCAATTGTTTGCACAATTACTTAAAGTTCATATTCAAATGTCTCCCTCATACCCGTAGCAGGAAATCCCTGGATAGGTAGTGGGGCGGTGGGAAGGGGGGGGGATGTCGCGAAAGACCAGTACTCTTGCCACCGAATCCGTAATCTTGGTCACGGTAGGGAAGAAAAGCAAGAGTGAACAGGCAAAGCAAATTTGGGTGGATTTTTGGTTTTTTTATGGGGGGGGGGGGGGGAGGGCACAAACGAACAAATCGGCGAATCGCACACCCACACACACACACACACACGCTGCGGGGAACCGGTCTAGAAGATCGCTTGCCCGATAGGCGAACCAGAACACCTGACAAACATGGCGCAAAACGTTCTTTTCCAGCGCTGTTGATTCACTGTTCCGGCTCGCAAGGGAAGGTTCTTTGACTTTCTTGCTTTCTCTCTCTCTCTCTCTCTCTCTCTCTCTCTCTCTCTCTCGTTTCCGCTTATCGGTGCGCATTTTCCCTGCTGGCTGGTCAGTGGGATGACTTCCATGTGATATCAAGCATGGGAATGGGTTGGTCTTGCTGCTCAAGCATCCAGCATTCGTGTGGTCAAGCATTTCGGAGGTGTCTCCGGGAAGGCATTGACAGAGGGCATCGATTCAGGTTTGTATGCATATCATCGGAGCATGGTCCCAGCATGGCAAACACATACCAAAACTTCGGAGGAACAAATCCCAACGAAATTCACTCCCCTAATTAGCAACAGGGGTTAATTTATTGCGAACGTATGGCAAGAATTTCGCTCCTACAGCTGCTGTTACATAACTTGCAGGTGAGATCTTTACTTGGAGTCTTCAAGAGTAGCTGCGTCCAACAAAAACAACAGGTTTCGCGATGGGACATTCATTAATGGTCTGCAACTCATCCGCAACGCGAAGCATTATCGTACCCTTATCGGGCGTACGTAACCGTCCCAGATCGTTGGGATGCGATTGCCACTACGGCTACTTAAGCCGCAACCACAGCTAGTTAACGTGCGGGGCGCATAAAACAACAGAACACGCTGTTCCGTCCGCCGACTAATGGCGTTTGATGGTCGTTCGGAATCAACATTTATATGCACTATAACGCAAAAATGACTACACAACACGAGCCACAGACGATAACGTCTCAACCACCAACACGCCGGGATAGTGCGCCGAAAACTCGGGTGAAGCTAAGTGATCGGATCAAATTTCTAAATGAGCATCAAATCCAATAAAACCAGATTAGCATACCGGCAGCAAAACAAAACCAAAAGTAAACAACAGCAACACAAAGCTTCACATACATACAATCAATGCGAAGAGCCGACAAACAGCCGATAACAGCTATCGGCAGGTTTGAAGAGAGGTACGGTACGGGCGTACAAATTTAATACGCTTAAATATTCATTAATCTTTGGCTGCGTGCGAATGAGTTACTTCTAGCCGGTTGGGGTTGGGTATAGGAGACTGGAGGGTCGACAGTTTTCGAATGGCACCTTATAGGTGGAATCCTTAATCTCTAGAAGCAATTTGTTTGATTGCACTATTCTAGATTGAGGTTTGAAAGAAGCAAAGTTCAAGCGACGTGTTGGCGATATATTTTGGGATCCCCACGAAGCATGTTGAATCCGGGAACTGAAGCGCATTGCTGGCTGTCACCAAACATGTCTCGCCAGGCCGTCCAGAATCAGAACTGATTGGTGATTTCAATTTCTCGCCATCCGGCCGATGTTGGGCAAGCTTCAAATTTGGGCTTTTTAAAGTTCACTGCACAAGTGCTTAAGGTTTCAATTTTCTTTCCAGTTTGACAACATTCAACACATACGAAATAACAAGCCCAAACAGCTCATACTTCCTTTCGAAAGCACACTAGCAGCGCGCGCTCTCTAGGGGTTGCCACCGCTCCAGTTGATCGACAAACACTTCCACAGCACAGCTGAACACGGTGCGCATCCAATGCCAAACGCCAATCGGGGCCTGCCGGGGCCCCGATCAGGAATACGATAAGGGCATCACGCCAAACGGGTTGACGGTTGAATGTCATCCCGTCGCATTCGATCCGGCCATGATCCGGTATCGGTTACGGTTCGTTGCACAACTGCACGCCGAGGATTAGCAGTTCGCGGTCGGCCAGTTCATCTCCGATCTCCGACCGTGGTGGCTCATCTTCACGGTCGTCAGGTCACTGCCAAACGGGCGGGCGGACAAAACCGCACCGAAAACGGGGAACTGGATTCCTAAAGACTTGCCCACTTGACAGGAGTGTGTCGGCAACGCCTAAACAATGGAGTTGGGCAACGAGTTCGGATCGATATGATACATCGACTGGTGCATGCGTGCGGTTAACCCTTGGAGGGAAGAGTTTGGAGTGGATACTTTTTATGTAGAAAATTTTAAAGTTCACCGTGGAGTGGTGAGTGATTAGTAGTATTTAGAAATCCTCAATATGAGTTTACAACTGTCAAATGTTTAATTGGTCTACTATAATAGCAATACCCAACAGTTAGTCAAGGGTTAATGATGGGGGTGGGGGAGGGTGGGCGGGGGGTCTCCACACTGAACCCAGCTTAGGGCAATCCCTTCAGGCCATCAGGATTCATCACACAATTCGCAATATTTTCCTTCCGGTTGGTTTTGCACGGCGCACCACATGTATGTGGACAATTCTACCCAACCTGTCATCGGGGATGTCAAGATCCCATCCACTTAGATTCATCTAGCAAAGACACTCGCCACAGGCTAGTTCAGCTATGCTAAATAGCCTCAACAGGTTGTTATTGGTTGATTTCCTCATGCCCATAAGTCATTCGGCACTTGGCAACACACATCTGCATCCTAGAATTAACTTCACCCCCAACCCCCCCCCCCCCCCCCCCAAAAGAAGAAGAATACAACAAGCAACCATCATAAAAAAACAATACCAGCGCCATCTTGCGTTGCGTAGGGTTCCCCCATGGTAGACCGGGCAATATTTCGTTACGATTATTACCTGTCACTCGGGCACAAGAAGATTGACGACTTGCGATGCTCTTCAGTCAGTTTTGAATTAAAAATTAGATTAGAGACGGAAGAAAACAGACACCGGCCAGCTGCGTGTGCATGGCAAACTGTTTTCGGCGTGAGAAAGAGAGAGGGAGAAGTTTAGCCGGTTTCAATCTGCCCTTGACGTTTTGGGGTGCGTCCAAAACCACCCATTCCATCGACGGGTGGCCCCCGTCGTGGAGACTTTTCTCAATATCAGTAAAAGATCTAATTCCAACCGCAAAAGCCAGATTGGGTTGGGATTGGGCGTGTGTGGGCAGTGCACTGATTCACTGTTGAGTGTGGCGGTGTCTTCCCTCCGTGGTACGATTGATAGCTCCCGTCGGGTTATTATTACGCGTTAAGACTTTGAAGATTTGTCGTACACTGGTAGTGGCTATAGAATTTCGCAGGTCATACATATCTGCAGGACTTATGTTTCTGCTCTGGAGCTCGTGAGTGTTCGGGTATTTTGCGGCAAAAGCCTGATCTTAACAAAGTCCCAGACGAAATCTCTTGTTCTGGGAAATTCGCACTCAATCAACATAAAATGTACCTTATTCCGGTTGCTATAAACTTCACCTTGTGATGAACCTTAATGTTTCAAGCAATCTCTTAACCCAAGGCTTTCTACTCTTCCGTAGATCCTTACCGTTACCGAAGATGCACCTTTTTGGGGACGGTATTCTTGAGGCCGTGTCAACAGAAACGGCTTTAAGCATCGAGAGTGACGAATTTGAATGATCCTCACATAACGCAGAGCGCATGCAGATCCCAGAATCTATCAAATTCGACCGGTTCGACAGTCAATTTCCCCAATCACCATCAAACCGTCGAACCCGAACCATTAAAATGGCCACACGGAACACGGTGCGACGATGTGATTAGCAGCTGAACGAACGCTAAATGTCATGCGTCCATTTCGCAAAGGATGATAGTTTGGAAAGCGGGCATCAGAACTATTGATGCCTCCTTTTTAGTGATGGTCATAAATTGTGAAGATTGTTGTTAAACATCCTACAGACATAGATTCGCATAATGTAGAATCGGGATATTCATTACCCATCCGCAGCCGAAAGTAGTAGCACTCAATTTGCATCACAATTGAACAATATTTGGGTACAGTCAAGCACTCGGATGCCGCTTGGACGGAGAGCCGAGACAGAATATGGTAATTCAACATCGAAATAATGCTGTTAATATGTAGTTCGGGAGGAGTCGGTGGAATAGTGTGGTGCCGCCGCCGCTGTGCACAGCACGTCAATCACAAATCGATCGACGAAACCCGCCCCGCACAATCGATCGATCGGACTGATTGTGGTGGGAAGTGGAGTTGTAGCGAGGGTGTGTGTGCTATTGTGGTGATCAACTGTTTTGCCTTGGCATTTGAAGCATTCCATCACACGCCTGGGGGTGGTTTTCATTTCAATTCCTCCTATCATATGCCGCACGAAAAAAAAGGCTTCATTTCACGGCGGGTGTATTTAGTGATTAAGCGACAAAGCGTGACACTTTGACATATGATGCAAATTTTGGCCTTTTTTTAATAAAAAGAAACTTCAACGATTTGTTTTGGAAAGCTGAATTGTTGATGTGGGAAAATTTGAAGGTAACTAGAATAATATCAGTGGATCATAGCCGTGGGGACAGTCCAGATAGCTTGCCTAGTGAGTTTTTCGGTTGCTGTTGTAAAAATACTCACTCGCATGCTCTCACAAGACTTCCAAAAACGAAGTCTACAAAAAAGCTAACATTTACTGATGCTATATTTAATGTACTTTGGCGCAAGCAGCTTGTTGTGTTTTTTGGTTTTTTTGAAAATCTGGTTCCTTTGCCATTACCATAAATCAAGTAATTAGCTTACAAACATTAGAAGGGGGACCAAACCATCGGAACTCAAAATGTCAAACCAAAAACCCGCGCGAGAAATATAAACAAATACCGTACCCCAGCTGCTTGTGGCAGTAAATCAGCGGAGTGAGCTAATGTACTGGATCACCGGTTATCTTTCTTTTCCTTTTGCGGTTGTTAGTGCGTTTTGAAAAAAAACCCGTACCTTTAGGTGCTGGATGTCACTACGGGAGTATTCGGATATCAAGGTTAAATGTGACAAGCTCTGAGGGAGATAATGATGGTGCAGGTGCCTTAACTGCTTTACATGGTGGATAGAATCAGTCAACAAGCATATTGAGGTATGGCTGAGAAGAAGTTCTTGATAGTTGCTCCCATAAGAAGGCATAAGGTTGCGAAAATAAAACAGATATCTTAAATATATCTTCACAGATATGAGGTCCTATAACTACCAAATATTCCTCCCTACCAATAAACAATGATCAAGCATTGAGTCATAAAACGGTTGACGGACTAGATGGCATCGTCGACTACGTTGTGTAAGAGACCTTAAATTTTGTGACTTCCTTTCGAGGGATCTCCACAAACTCGTACGTTCAAGAAGTCTTCAACAACACACGAAATGCACGATTTATATCACTGCTCACTAAGACGTTCGATAGTTCTCTACTGGCATGTATCCTGCAACATTCTAACGAAGGACCCCAATGCACTCGCCATTTAAGAGCAGCAAGCTGCGAAGGACTGAAACACGAGGCCAATAGAATTAGATTGAGCATCAAAATGACGAAGACAAAATACCTGCTTGCCGGGGGCTCTGACCGTGATAGAGCCGAACTCGGAAGCAGAGTATCAGTTGGCGGCGACCATCTCGAGGTGGTAGAGGAGTTCTGCTACTTTGGTACGAACGTAACCTCGGACAACAATGTAAGCAGCGAAATCCGAAGGCACATTGTTCAGGGGAATCGTTCCTACTACGGACTCCACAAACTCATGCGATTCAGAAGACTCTAACAACACACGAAATGCACGATTTATCGCACCTTGATACGACCGGTAGTCCTCTATGAGTACCAGTCCTGGACTATACTGACGGAGGACGCCAATGCACTCGGTTTGGCGGTGCTGATATCCTGACGGTAGTCAAAGCCGGAAGGATACGTTGGCTGGGGCATGTGATGAGGATGCCGGACTCATGCCCCATCAAGAAGCTGCTCGTCAGCGACCCGTTCGGCACGAGGCGTAGAGGAGTATATAAATGACATGAAACAGCATGAGGAGGTGCCTCGTATTAGGAGCCAATTGAAGTTCGATAGACCACTGAACAAGACCACCACCAAGAGTCTCTTCCAAGGGGCTTTGAGCTCTTGCATATAATGGATGTATTTGAAAAAAACGGTGGCGTACTTACGGAAAATGGCGCTGCAGCAGCTCTACGAAAACTTGCTCCGAACAGTAACGCTCTGTGTGGTAGTAGTAGCAGAAAGCAGTAGTTAATATTCTTACTTTTGCAAATCAGAAGCAATAGATAATCGGAAGAAAATGACACTTTATACTTACACTTACGTGCACTATTAACAGCAGTATTGAGAAGATAGCCTGCACGTCACATCACTCACAAGCACCCAAAACTACACAACCGGTACACGCACACATGTCTAGCCAGGTAGACGAGCGAATGATTCGGAATTTTTTTTTTGTTTGTTTATTGTTTGTTCTCTTCTTTATTGAAATATTTTCCACCCCTATTCTTTTGTTTTCCTTTTTTTTAATAGCGGGATCCATCATATAGTTAACATCTTCTTGTATTATTTTCTTTTGTTCTTGCTGTTA